>NW_026637486.1:1132500-1640000 GCF_028554395.1 Pezoporus wallicus
TGTAAATCCATTCCAGTCAAACATTAGGCTTTCAGCGCACTCCCCCAGCCAGCTTTGTCCTCAAACATTCCTTCACGACCTTACCCTACTTAAAATCAGACTGGCCCCATCCCCCAGGTCACCCTGGCTGCCTGCCCATCCACACATTTATGTCTGCCTTTTGAGTGTTTTCAGAAGCCCATTAAATTGTGCCTTGGCAGGCCAGACGCATTCAACTCGCCCTAAGACCCAAAGAGAGAAGGTTATCAAATTCCCTCATCTTTGCCAGACATACAAAGCTTGAAGTTCTCTGCCCCTGCAAGGAAGCTAGGCAGTTGCACAAAGTAAGATGTTAGAACTTGTAAACATGTCATGCAATATTGTAATAGGCTGTGGGGCACAGAGACGCACAAAGTTGGGAGGGCCCCGGGACAGTGAGCCCGCCCTCCTGATGGAGCTGTCTTAATGCAATTTCTTTTCTCTTTTTGAGACAACACGATTGGAAATAGCTTCCATAAAGAGGCTGACACCACTTTCTTAAATCAACTAGTTTTGACACTTTTCTTTATATGACCTCCAGTGGATCTTCTTGGCTGGAAGAGGAAAAACAGGGCATGACACTCTTGCACCTTCTACTGGATAACAACAGAAAAGAGGAAAAAAGAGACAGGAAAAGTTAAGTTTTACCCTATAGGTAAGATACAGAAAATGCTCACCACAACAAACTTCTGCATATTTCCATCCTTCAGAGAGGGTGCTTATTTAAGTACCTTTCCCACTGTCCCGTTCCAGTGAGGGGCTTCCTCTTTGCAACCCTAGATCCTGAGCTACATCTTCAGAGCAGAGCAGAATTGTGCCCACCAGTGATAAGTTTGCCACAACTCGCAATGAGATGACAACGCATCACTTGAAGCATGCAATTAAACCAACACACATAGCGTGAAAGTAAAGTTCATTCACTGAAAACAATCTGAGGGAATGCAATTTGTAACATGAGCAGAAACACAGCAATCAAGGACCAAAATCATACTTAAAATACACACACACACACACAAAATCAGAGCTACTCTGGACAGGAGGTAATGCAAACTAACCTTGCCAGAAATGAGCTGCAAAATATCTTCATTTTCTCATACAGTGAAACCCTGATAAAATCACAACTGTTAAGGTCATACAGTATATCAGGTGGAATCACAGTCTTTAGAACTCCATTATTAATGCACACAACCTCACAATCAAAGAGGATAAGAGCACAGTTCCCAGATGCCAATGATTTGATCCTATCTTATTTGGCTGTTTACATTTAAATAATGTGGCCGTATAAATTTAAATAATAAGAACCACCAACAGATGGAATGTAGTGAAAAAAAGGTGCCTTGGACGAGACCCTGAACATATACTACACCGTGCTTTACAATTTATTTGAGCAGAGCTCGTATTAAAAAAAAGGGGGGGAAAGGCAAAAAAAAGACTCATTTCTTCTGCCATTATGGAAATAAAAGGACTAGTGCTTTAGTTCGTTGCTAGCACTGCCAAAGAAACATGCAGTTCTCTAACCTCCAGTACAATGTACCCATAAGGTACCAAGCATCAAAGCATATTAAAAGATATTAACTGCATATTTGCTTATGAACAAGATAAAAAGCTGTAGGGCCTCCAGGTTCTCAAGCTGTGAGTGGAACAGCTTTGCAATTTGCCTGCAAAACTGCATTTTGATCTTAATGAATATAAAATGGCTGCCATTAAAAGTAAAACAGATTATTTCAGGTCTTTTAGGGCCCATAGCTCTTTGACGGTCTTGGAGGGGCACTATGATCTTTCATTAAAATCTCACAGCAGGACTCCCTCACCAGCAAATCAAGCCTTGCAGTCGAGGAGATTGGCTACATTTAAAAGTAATTTTCAGAAATCTACACAGATTTTCAATTTGGTAATGAAAGCCATAAGAGAATGCAGGCAGCATTTTGTTGAATATTGTTACTAATCCAGTGCTCACATTCGTTAGAAATTAAACTGCCCCGTAACTATCACACTGATGGCAGCCTGCCATTTCGGCTCAGTTGTAAACTCCATTTGTTAATGAGTAGCATGTGCTAATTGTTGTCAGCAGCCCTGCCATACATCCCTTCCGTAACAACATATTTTACCTGCTGAAAGGTGTTACCTCTTGCACTGTCAGCATCCACTTTAAGAGAAGAAATCTCAGAATAGGAGGAAAAAAAAAAAAGGTTCAGTTTCATTTGGAATAGCATGAAGTTAAAAGCATACATCTTCATAGTGATATCCAGCCCTTCCTAGCACCTCACTCTGCATATGCTACTTCTAGCATTAATACATTAAGGTAAGACAAAGAAAGATGCTGTACGCTATAATGGCACAGGGAACAACAGAGGTAAATTCTCTATATTTTAACGTAAAGTAAAGGATGCAGCTCCCAGTCAAATGAAGTTGAAAGGTTTGAAAAGTTAGAGTGATCATATCTCATTATTGCAAACAATGTAAGGGGGGGATTAAAACAAAACCTGACCTGGAACTGCGATGAAGCTGGACTGGGATGAGAAAGATTGACTCTGCGTAAGTTAGTGAGAGCTGATGACTGTGCTGCCCTCAGGTGGAAGGTCTTGTCGGGAGGGGGAGGCCTCCACTTACAATGTAAACCCAGAAAAATAAAGATGATAACAATAAAAGAAATAAAACTCAGCTTTAGTGGATGCAACAAACAAAGATACTCCAAAGTGCGAGCAAGAAGGGTTATAATACATGAATCCTCAAACAAACCAAATGTGAATTGAATTATAGCAGAAGAGAACTATTTTCGTCGAGTGAATTGTAAATTGGGTTTGTTTCCAGTTTATATTTGAAATGCAAGGTTGATGCTTGGCTTTTCATTTTATTTTCTAGCTGGGGGGATTCTAAGGGAAAATACTGACTTGAAATAACTAAAGCCTTATTGAAGAGCTCTAACACACACACCGGGCGACTGACACACGCTCTCTGAAGCGTATTTAGTATCACTGCATCGAGCAGATTAGTTGTTCAACTGCCATAAGCAACAATATCGTATATTGCTACTTGTTTAAAATTATTCAAATCAGTTCTGTACACATACATGGGGGCTTTAAAAACAAACAGGGTTTTTCTCCAGTCTGCAGGAGCAATCAGAAAGAACCGATATCACAGGGTATTCTGCCTGACAGGAAACTGTCTTGGGAACTTCTTCTTTGTGCTCATTCAGGAATGGAGTGCAAGGACTTTCCTGGGGGTTTCCAAGGGGTGCCCAAAGTACCCACAACATCTCTGCAGTAGCAAGACACTTTTTCACTCCAGGGTAGCCAGCTAATCGGGGTTACAGCATCCCTCAGATTGCTCTAAATGCAGTCCAAAGCAGAAAATCAGCAACTTCAGTTTCAAAACACGCATGAATGATTAACCACCACATCCAAGTGACTGGAAAGACGAAATATGAGGGATCAGTCCAATCTGCTGGAATCTGAGATGGGAATTTTTTCCCAGTTTCTTGCTTTTTTTTGGGGGGGGGGGCAGAAGCGGTTAGCTGGAATACCTTTACATGTCATTTTAGAGTGAGCTCACCAGCTTGGTTTCTACCATTTTAATTTTGAGAACAGATAATTTTTTTTGAAGCACAAAGACAGCAACAAAAATGTGCTGCAGGTTTGATTTTGGGGTTTGATCTCCGATTTTTTTCCACTTAGCTGAACATTGCATTTTCCAATACATATCAGCCCACAGAGCAACATGGAATCTCCTTTTTCTTCTGCAACCACTGCAGAAGCAGCAGGTGGATCTGCAGAGCACCAGTTTGTCAAAGCCAGGACAGAGAAATGCTTTGCTGACCTTGGCAGAAACACCCACTAACCTAATCTGGGCTACTCAGATAGGCAAGCTCAGCCTAGGTTAGACTGAACCACCTATGTGCTTGACCTTACACCAAAGGATGGTGAAGCCTTGCCTTTTTCGCTTGACATACTCTGTAGATCAACTGTAAACCCACAGTGCTTAGCGACTCGTGTCCAAACTGGTCCAGAGAAGACGGTGTTTGAGTGCAGACAGGAAGCACAGCGCTCTCACCCATTTCAGAAGTATATTTATAAGGCTACACTGCACCTTTAAACTGGCAGCAGTGCAGCTGTGGCAGTGCTGAGCTATACATGGTTCCAAAAGTAGAAGCCGGAAGCAGCGTTAATATTGATGCGGTCCCTGTGATGAGATGTTTGCAAGGCCATCTGCATACAGTGGACTTCAGGCACACTGATTTCAGGCACATCTTTACCTGCATTGCAGATGCACCCCGAAACCACTTCTGCTAAAGCAAACCATGCAAAGGTGCTCTCAGTGCAAGCTTAAAAGTGTGACTGAGACTTAGCACGGTGTTGCGACGATGCTGTAAATTCACACCTTAGCTTGATGCATGCTAATATCCCTCTGAATAGGGATGAGAGACAGGCAACAGTCCTGCAGGTTCCTGAGCACGGGGACAAATTTAAGCTGGTTTTCAAACATACAGTTCAGGCCCAACTTGTTTGGGAACTTACACAGTTGGTGCTGGCATTGCCTATTATTAGGCTTCACAACAGTGTTTCCAGTGAAGGCACTGATGAGAACAAAGGGGCAGGCACACGAATAAAGTTTTGGAAGGTTAACTTTTAAATTAAATTCCTTTTTTTAAAATAACTCAGCACTTTCTACAATTAAAAAATATTCCTCGTTTTTTCTCCTTCCGATGTTACCTTTCTGGAAGCAAATGGCCCTAACTACATCTTTGCAAACTTGATTTTCCTGCACAAAAACGTGTATTAATTACTATCTCTCACAGTCAGCGATCCATTTTGAGAGACCCAGGAGAAGTGACACACCTTGTACCTTTTTACATAAAGGCAAGTACACAAAAAAATCACTTCCTTTTTATGTATGCATCACGTTCTGAAATTATTTGGCTATAAAAAACCTAAAAATCATGTTTATCTTACCCTTATGCAGGAAAGGCATTCATTAGATTAATTTTCTAGTGTAATTTCCTAGGTAAAAAAAGCCCCATTAGTCTAAACATAGCCTACTTTTAAAAACGTGACCAAAAAAGCCTGAGTAGTTTGGTTTTTTTTCCATTCTATATCTATTCCCTAATCCCTCTCGCAGCAGCTTTCCATTCACACATTTTGCATCCAGATGTTATTGCTAGTTGTGGGGAACTTGGTGAATTAGCTCAGGATTTTGAAAGCCATTTCACATTCCTGAGGAAACAGGCCCTCCTGAAGAATTAGCTGGCTTAAGTAGAGTAGCTGGCAACCAGGGAGGAGGAGAGAACAGGAGCAGGGTCAAAAGGAATGGGAAGAGGAGTGGAGAGCCACATAAACTTATAAATAAGACTCTCCCATGGTGAGAATTCTAACTAAACAGTAGGAGAACGGAGCTCATAAAGCTGGGGTGCAGCATGGCATAATCAAACTCACGTTTTCTAACCACCAGATCTTGCTTTCCTCTTTTCCACACCCTTTATGCAATGGTTTTGACTGCAGTTTTCTAACCAGCCCCACCCAGAAGGAAAACAGAACAAATTAAAAGCTGAGCCAAGTGTCAGAAACGTTTCAGAGGGATACAACACCTTCCCAACCTACACAACTGCACACACAATCTCTTCGCATATCGAAGGTTAACCCAATGTTGCCATTTATTGCTTGATCTGGTCTGCAAGTTTTACTTTGAGCATGGCCCCACTGAAGTGATGAAAACTCCCAACATAACCAAATACAATACTTTAGATTCACTAAATCATGTGGATTCACCCTGGATTCACAAGTTCAGATCTTCCTTGGTGGAAGGCTTACCAGACAAGCAGCAGCCAAATAGGGACTATGTACAGAAGGTAAACTAGATCTCACTGAAGCGTATGGCCAAAATCTGACTTCAATAGGGACCAAATTTTACCTTACAATCTGCCAAAAGAGAGAGAAGGAAAGAGTAATATCAAATACTATTGAGACAGAAAATGCTTTGGAGCTCAAAAGCTACAAAATAAGAAATTTGTTCTTATCTCCCCCAAAATGGCCCAAATCTACCCTGTATTTTTAATTCTATGGCTAAATCAGCACAAAAAGGTCTAATCTGATACATGTCTTAGTATATAATGGTGGATATTTAAACAAATTGAAAAACTGTATTTACATCGATGAAATTAGGAAAATATCAGGAAAATACTTCTTTCTCTTATTCAGTCTCCTGCACTCAGGGGACCTCAAAACCAGCCAGGTCCCCAGCTTTCCAAACAAGTCTAAGGTCCACAGTCTGTAACAGTGCTTGCTACCATTTTAAAACACAATGAATCTTTCCGGATGTATTTCAAACCTGCTTTTTCTTCCTGCTACACAGTTGTCTGCAGACAGCCTAGCTTTTTTCCCAACCTTATCTATTATTCTGCAAAAAGAATTATTTCTATAGAAGTTAATGCTTCTTTTCCCCAACTTTTTATCATCAAGGTGACTTATAAACAGCTGCAATAAAAATGGTTGTGCGTTGGGGGTTTTTTCACACCCCCCCCCCCATTCAAAAGCATTCCCAATGATGTTTCAGAGAGAGCAGAGGCTCTAAAAGATACGTGACATTCATAGATTTCACCCCTGGAGCCACAAAACCCACACTAGCAATTTCTTCATTTGACCAAAATGAATGGTCATCACAAAAACAAATGTAAGTTTGGTATCACTGATTTGGCTGAGACAGCTTAGGGGCTTGAACTTAATAGACTTCCTCTGACAGATTAGGATCTTCTGGTACGTCTGCATCATCCTGTCACAGCAGATAGCCAAGTCCAAACCACAGGCATGGCACTGCCCTTGATCCATAACCTTAGAATACAAAATGACTGGCTAAGGAATGTAATAAGACTCCCAAGGAAATACCTTTGAAGACAGTATTCATTTTACTTGGTGGTCTTTTATAGAGGGGGCAAAAAAGAAGACAATTAAGCATTAAGAACTGATTGATGCTTGAACAAAATGCCTAACAGTAAAAGCACATTTCTATATTCCAAAGGACCAGGCAAAGCTATCCCTAAGAAGGGATTAACTACTATCAGATGATATTACTACTGGATTAATGGTGTTTCACATTCACTATATTTATATATTAAAAAAAAAATAATAAAAAGATCTCTTTTAAAGAGGATATAAGTGATTTGTATAAAACCTAAATGCCCAAAAACTAGATTTTATTTTTGTAGCAACATGATGGATAGTATTCTCTTCATTTAGGCATCTTTAATTGAAGTAATTTTCCCCCCTTTGCCTGAAACCATCCCTTGCATTTCAAGCCAATTGTTTGGAGCGTACCACAGCCCGTGAAAACAGGAAAGCAATGTGTGACTCCAGAACTGATGCTTTATATTCCAGTGGCTATTTTAAGCTGTTCTGATTTGAGAGAGTTGTTTTTGTAACAGATATACTAAAGGTGATCATTTGACTTTATTGCTAGTCGTTGCTGACTGAAATATTTTGCCAGATGAAAGTAATTACTATGACTATATTGCTTTTCTACCCTGTTCAGTGTATTGTAACTCAGATATTCAGAGTGTGAAATTCTGGATTCTCATTTGCAAAAAAGAAAGTCCCATTGTGCTGTGCTCTGGCCTTAATTATGTAAAGCCCATATAGATGTTATCCAGTTTCCTTCCCTACCTGCATACCTTATATCTACCAACGGTTACATGGAAACTCCAATCTTGATATAGAACTGTGCAGATGACAAAGCTCAACACCATACTCAGATATTTGTGTTATAAATGAGAGAACAAGAAGCTGTTTCGACCAGAACTGAATCACTCAGGTGAATTTTTAAAGAAGATGCAAGAAACAGCCGTATCCTCGTTCAACATTAGTTGCTACCAGCCAAAATTATGCGCTAGAGAAAACAATTTGTTGAGACATCCTCAGGATTATATCCCCTGGAGATGGGGAACAGGCCTGTGTTTCTCTCACAAAGTCACGTCTGCTTGCAGTAGACTTCTTTCAATTCAAGCCATAGTAATATGCGCACAATAAACTCACTGTTATAAATATTTACCATTATATTCATCATCTTGGTTCTCCTGCTACCCTGACCAGCAGCCACACTACCATAAATCAGGGGAAGCATTCTGCAGGAGCTGCAAGCTGCTGTCACTGTATTTCTGGAAACAGCCATCCAAGAGGAGGCAAATGGCACAGGAGACAACAGGAATTGCAGTAGACTCCACATTTCAAACTGCTACATACCTTCTGCTCCATTTACAAGGTAAATGTGACATTCTGGGTTAAAGATGAGCAGTGGGCACAGAGATACTGGTGGGGTAGCTAGCAATGTATATGGCCACAGGAAGGCTTCTGGGTTTATCTTGATGGAAGCATTTCAGTATCTAGGAGAAGCTACACTTAAAGGAGTGAGAGATGAACCCAAACTCATGAAAAAAAACCACACACACACACAACTCCTCCTCTCTTTCTTTCTCTCTTGCCATGAATGACCAGGATTGGCAACTGGCAGTGAAGTTATGCTGTGTGAACAACATTTTCCTGCCAAAATTACAAATGTCCATCTCAAAACTCACCGGCTTCCCAAAAGAGAGACCTACACAATTGCTACCAGCACAACCTGTGGCATCTCCAGAAAATGGCACAGCAGTCCCATTCATCGACACTGGATGAGGGTAAGAAGATTCTAACTTCCCAATTGCTCCATAACCTTTAGCTATCTCTATAACCTCAACCACTGTGAGCCCAAGTACAGCTTCATGATGGCTGCATGAATTTCAGCTGCATTCAGTAAGGTTCTACCTAAGGAACGTAACAGCATTGGTAAACAACAGACAGCTTAAAACTAAGATGAGGTGTTTCTGCACACAGAGCATTCATTTGCTTAAGCTTGTATCTCCATTTCTTTGCCTTAAAAGAAAAGTAATAATCTTATCCTGGTTATCTGAAATATCATGAACTGTGTGGTTCAAAGGAACTAATCACAGCTACCAGAAAGCAAAACCTCACTCTTTCTTGTTGTATTCTCTGCTAGGCTCCATCCACGCTCAACAGTGCTAGAAACAGAGTAGTGGAAGATGTATTTACCCACATTATTGTGGTATTTCACAACAGAGTTTCTGTAGTCACTCAGCCTCCAAACATCTATCTACTGCAAATGTATTAATCTCAACCCTTAGCAGGTAGGACTTTGAAACAGTTTTTCTTCTGACATATTTCCATCAGTATTAGTTGTTATTAAAGAAAACTAAAATAAGATTTCTTACAAAAGGTAATTAAGCAGTATAATACAGTAATAAGTGGAATGAACAATACGGAGTTGTACTAAAATATACGCCTGGTGCAGTAGAGGACTGGTGTTTCAGGAGATTAACAATTATGATCACCAGTCCTCTTCTGCTTCTGCAATACTCCACACAATCTTTTTTAAATTACTTTATTAACCTTTCCTCCTAGCACAGAAGTGCCCGATTATAGATAATATTTCAAAATCATCTGAAGTGTAAGTGTGTTTGATTTGCTCAGTAATTATTTGTCTACGTTATTACATTGACCAAGCACACAAGCTCCTTGACCAGTTTTATTTCAAGTCCAGTTAAGAACAGGGTCGTATCATTTTGTGCAATCGCTCCCTTTGGGCCCCAGAGCACCTGAAATTTCATATGGGAGCCAGTAACTTGGACATGAATATTTCCCCCTTTAACCATGCAGGAATCAGGCAGTGTGATGGCATCTGAGGTTAAGAGGCCTGTTCATAAGGGAAAGGTTTTAGTGCACACACGAAAGAAGTTTATTCGCTGTACTGCAGACCAAAGACATTCAAGCACAAGCATGAAAATTTGCCTTTCTAAACCTAAAAGGGTGTAAAAACCCAATATATTCGTCAATGCATGCTCTTTCATGATAATTTATTCCCAACATTTCACACAACACATTATTTCAATTTGGATCTGAAGTATTAGCCCATTACCAGCTCCGCTACTATCTGCAGCTTCATGCTAAACATATGGTGATCACAGACAAATATGCATTGCTTAAAACACAGGCCTGGAGAAAAACAAGCGAGTATGAAAATCAAAAATGCAATGGAAAAAAGTTTTCCTGCTCTAACTCTGCAGCTTTGGAGGAAAGGAAAATAATATTTACTTTTTTTTTCTTCCACAGATGAAAATGCAACGAGATGAAACACGGTACACAGCTTATTCCTGAGGGCCACCACTTGGATAAAAGCGTAAAGCCTGGGGACTTTGTTTACTGTCCACAATCAACAAATCCTGAAATCTCCATATGCAGCAGGTTTCTAAAGCTCCGTTAGTAATACTGTATATTGCTGGTCAACTCAGTCACCCATAGAATTACAGTGGAGGGTATGGATGCCAGTATTTTAGACCCAAACCGAGCATAAAAAACCACAAAGTAAAATTCAGTGTCAGCACAAAGTTGACAGCGAATGATTATAACAGCTTCGAAGCTTGAAAAAGAGTGTAAATAACTAGGATCCCCCGCGGGCTCACTCAGCCTGCATACATAACAACTGTGATGGACAGCCACTATGGTAAAGTACAGGGAAAAAAAAGTCACTCTGCAAAGATGCAAAAAATTCCTCCTGCAACGAGTCCTAACTGTCACCTTTCTGACTAAATCAGCTACTTTCATAGAGAAAAAGTACCTACATTGGAAGGTGCACATTTGCAGTACAGGCTGCTACTTGAACACGTAAACCATTAATATATTTCCCAGTGCTAATAAGCCCCAAGAATCTTTATTTCTTTACAACGAATGATTCAAAGCTACACGTTACCAATTCCTTTCTCTCAACCATCACCCAATTAACTGCAGTAGAGAGACAACGCAGACCAAGGAGCAAAACAATTTCAAACAAGGCATATACATGGACATGAGAATGAAAATAGTCTTATCTACCAAGCATCACCACCCGTTTGCTTTAGAACATTGATGCTCCTACGTATGTACATACAGAAGGGTAATATGTACGCGTAGTAATGGCGTTAAAGTGCCCACAAATTGCAAGTGGGTAGAGGCATGGGGTCCTCAGACTGTCATCCATGTGACAGCACTGTGATTATGTGGTCCCTTCATAGTTCCTGGCTGTAAGCTGGGGGCGAGGGAAACAGGAATTAACCATAAACACCAGCATATGCCTACAAATTACTGCATTTTTTAAACTCAATTAGCAAGCAAACTACTTCATTAACTAACTCTCTTTTTTTCCCATTATTTATTCCATGAAAGCTTTCAATTTTGGATTTAAAAACTCCCTGATATTCAAACGTTCCTCTTTACCCACTTAGGTTATATTTATCTGAAATTCAGTAGTTGCCTTGATACCAGCTGTTGGTCATTGGACTATTCATTCTGACAGCTTGATTTTAATTTAAGCTAGGAGCTCGTAAATATAACACAGAAACACTTGTGATGATCAGGCAGTATCTACTGAGGAAAAACAAGTACATCTAGTGAGGAGAAAAATTCTCTTATGAGAATGCGAAACCCCATGATTAAGTTCATGGTGAGCTATGGAAAACCAGAACTTCTGATTTTCTAGGATACTAAATGCTTTCTTCCTTCATTGAGCATAAAGAGGACCGAGTGTTCAACACTTCGCAGGCTGTGCTCATCAACGTGGTGAATCAGACATGTAAATGATGGGTTTATAATTTCATGAAGTGAAAAACTCACTACTGGGGCTCTGAAAATCCTGAATCTGTTCAAGGATGACCCTCAGCAATGGGCTTCATTTCACCCATAGCTATACAATCCTTATGTTTTGCTGGCACTTTTTGATCTTTCTGCTGCTGTTTATTCAGAAGCTTGCAATTTCTTTCCTCACTTGAAAGAACAGTGATAACCAAAGGGCATTTCTGAAAGCCAGCACAGATGCAACTATTTGGTTTAGGCCATTTTGTTTTCTTTGTGCTGTTAAAACGTGTCACATGCTGGGAATGTTCCCTCAAAAAATTAATTAGACCATGTGAATGGTGGGATAGGTTCATCCTGTACAAACTTCGGCAGCGTGACCCTGTTCAAGGAGATACAAGTCTCTACATGACAGTTGACTTGGCTGAAATAGCAAATGAAGGTGGGCACCCAGTGCTCTGGTTGTGGGCTGTTAAGTATACGCTTACTTTCAACTGACTGACGAGGCTAGCTCAGTAGACAGCCTTACGTAGTCCTCTGCACCGCAGCTTACCTGCATGAAAGTGGCAAAATAATTACTGGCCTATTAAGTACAGCTTTTTAGTTCCTTTACAAAGAAACCAGGTTTAGAAGATTAAAGATATGGAAATTCTGCCCAATTTCACAATTTACATCTGACCTGGCAGTTGCTGTTCCAACCGAAAGAAGCTGATTGTTCCTTTCATGTTTCATCTTGACACCGTGATAGTAGGCTTAAGAAAGTGGGACAATAATGAAAACGCATCTGCTTTGAAACCAGTCTTACTAAATCCACTGACTACAGGCAAGTTATTCCTGACTTGGGCCAGAGGCCTTTGCAAAACTCTTAGACACAATAACAGCAAATAGCAGCAGAATTAAACAGTTGTATTTATAGCAAAATATTCCACTCTCAAAGGGGAAAATCAAAGCTGTCTTTTAACGCTTCTTCCTAGGAGTGACCAATGGAGCAGCAAGCAAAGCGGTACTTGCGATCCATGCTAAGTGAAGCTGGATTTGTAATCGCACACAAATAAAGGCAGAAGAGCAGATACACGAGATATTATTCTGTACCAGAATTAGCATAACCCAGCACATCAGAATATTAAAATTTAACAAGGATTTCAAACCATCCTTGTATCATCAGCAGAACCATGTCACAGGTTTCTTTATTGGTTCAGCAGGATAGGTATAATTGTATCAATATTTTAATGCTTGATGCATATTGCCTATGATAAATTGCTCGCATAAATAAAAAAGCACCAATATTCAATTGCCAATGAAATAATCACACATCCTAGATCTTTATTATATCATGCATTATTTAATTACAATAATCAGAACCCTTCTGAAGGTAAAACAAGATTAAAAAGGTTTTGTTTTATTGGATCTATATATTTGATTTACACTTTATATGTTAGCTTTGCATTAAGAATTTATAAGGCATCAATTCAAAGGGTTGATATTACAAGAGTTTATTCCGTTTGTAATTAGTACAGTACTCTTAAAGTACTCTGGCTATGAGAGATAATATTTCAGTATTTTAATGAGCTTTTTAAGTATAATTGATGTAACAATCGTTGAATTACACTTTTCTACCTGAAGAATAATGATGGAAACATTTTAATGAGAAATGTAATCATTATTAGCAAATGAACTACTAAACTGCCATTTACTGACATTTAAAAGCTTAATAGCAGAAAACTGGATTTTTGTGCATCTGCATCCCTACAAATGCTTATTGTCTCAGGTGCTCGGGCTTCCTGGTGTAACCTTCTCTCTTAGGTTTTTGTTGTTATGTTTAAGAAAAGCTTTCTTTAACTTGCAATTGTCAGCTTCCTCTGGAAAAACTATGGGGCTTGACATGTATACAGATAATTTAAATAAATTAGCCCCTTTTCAGCCTTCAGCATTTTTGCCAGCATAAAAGGCCTCATTCTTGGGAGTACTCATGCTTGCATCAGCTTGATTTTGATGAATGCCCTGTAACCTCCCTGATCGCACCTTAGACATGGGCGATCCTACCACAGTGTTGACAGCAATGTGCAAAGCTACTACATTTTCTTTATTAAAAAAGTATATATATATATACACACACACACACACATATATATACATATATATATTACTTCTATATATATCCCAAACCCCACTTCAAAAAGCTGAATTTTGGGGCAGTCACTGCATGAGTGCCATGAGAAGAACGCAGTACACCACGTACCCCATCTCCTTGCTCATGTCTCCACAGGCACTCACCCACTCAAAGTAGTATTTTTCACAGTTAACATCCTCTTTTCCACAGATTCTGCTCCATATCACCATCTACCTGTTACTGCACACAGAAAACCTCTCCTTTCCAGTGCACTGTCTGTCTCGGCTCAACCTGACACACAGCAGAAGAACGTCTCCTACTTACAACACTCCTTCCAGCCTTGCAAAAGCTCACACTTTGATTCATGATATGCTCCTGTGAAAGGTGCTCTTTGGAACACAAAACAATTATGAGGCCAGAAACAGTCTCTACAGAGTAGATGGTAGAGGTGGATAGCAACAGCACCCTGCTCCCATACAGGAATCTGGACATCACAGACGTGATGTGAAACAACTGCTACCAAGGAAACAAACATTTGTCAGTCTCTAGGCCCACCTGATGTAGGATGAATGGAGATCCATAAACAGACCCATAAACATATATGGCACAGTTTGTTCTAGAATAGCACAATGCTATGATATTACACAACAGAAAAATACATTCTTCTGAACTCGCTCGTTCCTGATTTAACCCAGTGTGAGTGATACAGTTGTGTGCCAGCAGGCAGCTCTTTGCGGTTGGAGGAGCTGGAGGAGGATTCTACTAAATTTGGGAACAATCTGTAAAAAATAGCAGAGGGTGACAAATCACAGTGATACACAGACATAAACCAAGCAGTATACACAGCACGTGATCTTAAAGATACTACTCAGCTTGCACTGAGCTAAGTAGGGGTGGACCTGCTCTGCATTAGGCTAAGATGCTGCCAAACCCAAAGCAAGAAGAAGCTTCTTGCTTTTAAATACATAGTGTTATCAATATTGAGAGAGGCTTAACTTTTGTGGGGGGAGAAGAAGGGGAGAGAGAAAATTGAGATTACACTAGGAAAAAATTGCCTTTGTTGCACGTGGGGTCCCAAAAATTCCCTCTTTCTCAGCCTTTACAGGGAGAAGAGTCTAGAAAAGGGGCAAAAGAGATGCTGGATGTAAAGATAACGTTTCTTTTGCTCATAATGTTCTTTGCTAGCACCGATAAATAGGTTTGAGGAAATCTACAGCCTAATCCAAACAAACACACACCCCAAACCTATGAAGCTAGAAAAGGATGAAATTAGTCTCCTCACCAGGAAGATCTCCTCTGCAGACAGACGATTAGCTCCTATTCATAACACCACCTAAGGTAATTCAGACTCATCAAGCTACTTATCTCTGGTACCTGGACTGCCTCATTGTCACGTTTGAAAAGATTAGAAGAGAAACTTCCCCTGAATGAGTAGTAATACAGTAGGAGTCCTTCTGCTCCTTTAGGATGAGGGGGATTACAAGAGATGGACAAGAAGGTGTGAGCTCCCAAAAGGATGCTCTTCCCCAGATGTTGCCCGCCTGTGTCAGGGCAGCTTTGCTTTCACACACAAAAACGGACTTGCAGCCCTTCACTGCAGGTCAGGTTCTGCTCCAGATCAAACTCCTGGAAGTTCCAACAAAGCTTTCTGATGGAATTACTCAGCTCTGTCTTTGCTCGCACACTGCCTCGCTGTCCCAAAGAGATGGCAGTATCACTGGCTTAAAATGCCTTTCTTCTCAGAGCCAGAGAAAGGACAGAGCACTCCAGGAAAAACTAGGAGTAATTAATTCCCTGGAATTCATGCTCCAGTCTAATTCAGAGCTGTCTTAGAGAGGACAGCCCTTTCCTCCTTGATGCCAAAACATCTGCAAAGGAGACACAGCCATAAACCGGTTACCAGCTGTCTCGCAAGGAGCTACTGGTGACCCTACAGGATCTGTGTTACATCTCCAATCCCTGTGCATCAAGCACAATGAAAAACAGCCTCTGCTCTCCCCTTCCTTGGGAAGAATATTGCTGTACATGTCCACTTGGAGACAAAGCCTTTTAAGATTCCCCAGCATGGCTCTAGCTGGGTCTTCTGAGATCTGTGAGCTTTCCAGGCCAAAACTGACTCATATTCTCATTAAGCAAGGACTGGAGAGACCTTCATACATAGACTTATTGCACAAAAAGCCTTTATAAAAGTAAAACATGTCTAGAAATTATATCCAATATATATATATCTCCAGGCTCATAAATAAGACACATTCTGAAAATCAGGTGCACTGCTTAGCTGTTGCGATGATTTAAGTGAGCTACCAGGGAATATCAGCAGAAGTGACACAGAAACCAGGAATGGACAAAGGTGAGTAATAAACCCCAGAAAAATCCTTGAGCCAAAAATATATCAAACCCGGCTGCGCTGATGTGTTTTCATTGCTCGGAGATGTAGTGCCATTCTCATCTGGTTAATTCCAATTCAGCGTTTCTTTGATATACCTTTTATAATTTTCAGTCTAATTATAATGAAAATCATTTTTCAATGTAATTCTGTAATAAAAATGTTTCCTTATTTCTCATTACCTAAGAACATGATCTTGCACAGCTACCGAGCATGCTTACAATGTGTATAGTGCAGCTTCCCTTTCTTAGTATTTAATCTCTTCATAGTCTACAGATGTCAAGAGGTTCAGATTAAGCTTGTTAAAGATCTGCTTCACTCTAACTCACTGATGATTATTTATTTAGCAGTTTTATGTAACCCTGTCATTGATAAGCACTCTATTAATTTGCCGAGGGACAAATCAACACTAGTTATTTTTCTACTGGCTATTAGATTCAGTGCTGCTGTTTGTTACAAACCACTTGCCAGTTAATTATAAATTATGGGTCCTCTTTGCCTATATTAATTGATATCTCCTCTGCCTTTGTAATACTAGACAAATAAATTGAAGGCAGGATTTATTAAGCAGCGCAAGGCTCCCGTCTCTTGATTAGGATTCTTTACTTTTTAAACATTTATACTTGTTTGTACAGATTTGATGGCAGAACAGTACATTAGAGAACTGATCCTTGGGGTGTTTTTGGGGAGACAGGAAGACTTATTTAACAGCTTCCCACAAATCAGCTTGAAGTGACACACCATTTAAGTTAAGCAATTTTTAAATGCTCCTTTTGATTTAATAAACTCTGAGGTTACAGTGTCTTTCTGTACGGATACAGCATGCACGTGTTCTACAGGAACTGTGCCTGTACTTATCTGCATTCGGGAAGCACCGCATGTACTGCTGGCGCTCTGTGTGCATAGTGTTTGCATGTCTGAATGAGCGTGAGAATAGGCACACATACAACATGTACAGAGAATGACAGGAATATATGTATACCTGCCTCCTACCTCAGGTAGTAAAGAAAGATTCTCTGCTGGTTATTTTCACGCAGAAAGAAAGCATTATGTGGACAGAGTTTCATTTTCAAAACCTGAAGGTTTAATGAGTGCTTTTGGAACAAGGGACTGTGGCCATGTTTAATTCCCCTGAGTTTGACTTGCATAAAGTAATTGTATTCTTCTCCATATGTATGCGTATACATATATATATATATATGATCACCAGCTATAAGGAATGCACACTTTCAGAGAGATGCTCACATGCCACAAAGAAGCAATAGCCAAAGTTTATGCCATGGACTTCTGAGAAGAAACTTAATTCTTTTGCTCTCTTGCCAGTGCCAAGCCCAAAAGTATAATGCAAAATTCAGCATCCGGAAACACTTCTTTGGCTTCAAGGGAATTCCTAACAATCACGCCTGTCCTGGGTTCAGCAGTAGCAGTCATGTTTCTCCTCCTTGGTAGCTGGTGCAGTGCAGTGTTTTGACTTTCAGCTCGGGAACAGAGCTGATAGCGATGTTTTGGTTTGGCCAAGGACTTTGTGAGCCTCATGCTCTGCCAGGGAGGAGGGGAAGCTGGGAGGAAGCAGAGACAGGACACCTGACCCAAACTGACCAAAGAGGTATTCCATACCACAGCACGTCATGCCCAGGATGTAACTGGGAGTTAGCCGGAAGGGCTGGGGGACTGCAGGGTTGGAGGAGGTATCGGTCAGTGCTTGGTCGGGCTGGGGGGGGGCGAGTTATCGGTTGGCTGGTGCTGAGGTGTAGTACTCTCTTCCCTTGTTATTTCCTTTATCATTATTATCATTGGTGGTAGCAGTAGTGATTTGTGTTATACCTTAGTTACTAAACTGTTCTTATCTCAACCCGTGGGAGTTGCATTCTTTTCGATTCTCCTCTCCGTCCCTCCGGGAGTAGGGGGAGGGCAAGAAAGGGGGGGGGAAGTGAGCGAACGAATTACCTGACTGGGTTTAAACCACGACAACGCCACTGCTGACATGGGCCCAAAGGAACGAAACACGACACCACTGCAGTGAGTTCAAATTGTACAGCACCTGAGTTCCACTCCCCAACCTTTAACGTCTACTCTTCTGTGTAATAAGGATGTGACACACACAAGCATTCATCGGGGTTATAAAAGGTTTTACCCTCCCGCCACTTGGTAGGTGTCAGGATCCATTGATCCCAGGGATTACAGTTACATTCCAAACCTAATTATGAACAGGTTTTTAATGCAATTAATACCTTCATCTGCAGCACTCAAAGTGTTCTGCCATATACTAAATTAGATAAATTCAAAGGATGCACTTTCCTGACGCTGTGGATGAATGCATTGCTGTATTGACTGTTCACAAGCAATATCTCTCTTATTAATTAACTCTTACAATGCAGTGATTACTATGCATGTATGGGTGTGTATGTTTTCTGCCAGGCAGAACATCTGTATCACCCTCTGAGGCCAGCTCATGAAGAGTAACAGCCATAATTCTACTAGAGCTCTACTAATGCATGGTATCTTCCACATAAGCTGCACAATTACTGCCCTTTCATAGTCGGAATACCCTGAAATATGTACCTGTAGCTCAAGTGCCCAATATGTACCCCACTATGTACCTGTAGCTCAAGTGCCCAATATGTACCCCAATATGTACCTGTAGCTCAAGTGCCCAATATGTACCCCAATATGTACCTATAGCTCAAGTGCCTTTTCAAGTAAATGTGTGAAAATTACCTGAAATTGCTTAATGAAAACAAGTAGCAAAGTAAATTAATCATGGGCATTCTTGCAAGCATATAGGAAGAACTTAGGGTTTATATCATGGGAAAAGCAACGATCACCTATCAGCTGATCTTTAAGTCTTTAGACTTTAAGAGATAAAGCCTAAAGACTCTATTTAATTCTATTTTCTTGAGCACCTTTGTCTCCATATGCACTACCGGTGCAGCTCAGATTAGATCAGCTGGAGAAACCTTGCTTCAAAAATAAACTCTCAATTTATTAACGCTATTTGTCTACTTCACCAAAGCCATTATTCTGATTCCATTCATTAATGAGGTCTGAAAACCACTGTGAAACATGCAGACAGACGGCACAATGGGAATGGAAATACAATTATTACTAGTAATAGTAATGTTTCAAAAATGGATGCACTTATATTATACCACTTGTTTGTGGCAATAACAACAACTTGATAACTTTTTGAACAGGATTATATTGAAGAATCAAGTATGACACAACAAGGTCAGAGCCACCCAAAACCAGGCAAGTGCTCACAAAACTTCAAAGCAAAGACAGCTGCAGTGAGATTGGGCTGACACAAAATCAGACAGAGAGAATGAGCCTGTGCTCTATAACGGGCTGCAGCTGAACCCAAGCTGCTAGGGACATGGTCAACACAAGACCTTCCCAAGAGTTATGGGTATAGCTGGGGAAGGTAGACAAACTGGGTGTACAAGCTGTTCCTTGGGTCTTAAACAGAAGCAGCAGATATCAGAGATGAAAACCAGAGTGATGTGTCCCTGCCTGTGGCAGGAACTAGATGAATTTAAGACCCTTTTCAACACAAACCATTCTATGATTCTATAGTGAGAGTTTAGTTGGATATGGACCAGTTTAGCTATTGTTCAAAGAAAGGGCAGTTGGTGCCTGTGAAGGCAGAAAGAAGAGCACTGATAAAGTATTTATCTCTAGAGGGAAAGAGAGAAGCAGTACCACACAGAGAGAATACTAGGGAAGGCGTTGGGGTGAGGGTATGATGTGCTGCATCTCCATTCTGGCATCTCCGTTCTGGCTCTTTGTGTGCAAAGTCACTGCAGAGCAATGGACCCTTCACCCTGCCAGGAAGCAAAGCTGCAGTCTACACACAGATCCTGTTAGTGGCCACTGGGTGCATCAGATAGCCACTATGATGCCAATGGATCCCAGGTAAGGAATGGGTAAACCATTTCAAATGAAATAGGAAATGACCTGAACTGTTGCTGTAAACCTATTTTTTCCCAGATTCACTGAAGTTTGAACAGCTTTCTTGTTCTATTTTCCATTTTCTTTCAGAAGAAATGTAAAATTGAGGCCTTGACCACTTAAGGTCATTAAAAATCCCATTAACCTTTTCACAAGGTAGGGCTTAAGTAGGGTTAATTAAGCAATATTGCTTCACAAGGGTCTGAAGAAGCATTTTTCCTTCCACTCTCAACAGATACGCCAGTAGGTTTGCATGCCTCCCACAAGTTTTGCTTTACATTTTGGATCATGTCCCCCCAAAAGAAAGAAAACAACAACACTACATGCAACAAACCCAGCAGAAAAGCCTGCAAGCCCCAGATTGACCTGGTTGTAGTATACACCCCAAAATGCACGGATTCCATATGTCCCACTGGAAACAATACCCGTGCTCTTTTAAACGAGACTCAGTGGCCAACAGAATGGTTTCTACACCATACAAAACGGTTTGAAATAAACATATTTGTATACTACAGAAATCCTCTCATCACTATAATGAATTAAAGAAAATACTGAGTCATTTTCCACAAACCATAAATAATCATTTACATTTATTCATTGCTGGGTGCTGTAAGCGTTCTCAGAAAAAGAACTCAAAGCAAAGATAAATCAGTCATAAAAAGTGAGAGAAATATGATAAACTACATATTAGGCCAGAGAAAAATCTGCTGTAGAGAGCTTGGAAACTGTCACCATACAAGAGGAATCTGTGACTTCCATCTGTAACTGCCTTCAATCATCTTCCTCCCTATCCTTCATCAGAAATCCCTGTACACATTATTATTCGAGAGTTATCTACATATAGAGATAATAATAACCAGCCAGAATCCCATTTGCAAGGTGCTTCCTTTCAAATACAAGGGGAATATAACTCAGAACACTGCAAAACTCAACTTTCTCTTTTCACAGGAGTCCAAAACTGTTTGCAGGCAGAAATGGTAGCAGACGGGTAACATGATCCTCTGTGCTATCAAGTTCTACTGAACCACTTAATGAAGCTGAGCACTCTTTGGTTATTAAACCCCATGTGTTGGTAAGGCATGGCAAAGCCCCCTAAAAGCATGTAGAATATAAAACTTTTCGGCCTGTTTTGTTCAAGAACTTAATGATGTAATTAATTAAATCAGACAGCAGCAAACTCCAAACAGATAACAGGGTTTTTTACAGTGAGCAAATACACTACAGGACTTCCTGCCACAAGATATCCCTGCTAGTAACTTAGCTAAACTAAAAACGTTAGACATTTATGTGGCCAGCAAGCACATACAAGAGCAAAATACACAATAATGCCAAAATAAAACACATTTTATCAGGCACAGCTTTATCAGAGAGCTGAAGGGGGCTGCATCTCCTATAGCAATAGCAACACTGAGCGGCACGTGCTCTTCCATCCCATGGAAGGGTCATTAGAAGTTACGTGTTTGGCACAGGAACCTTTCTTCTCCTGAAAGACTTCATATTAAACACAACCAGAAGTTGACAACAGCTGCTTCCAGCCCAACTTTGGGTGATCTGGGGAAAGCCTCTCTGTATTTCTTTCACTAAACCCACCCACCTACCAACACTGTGTTCCATGGCAAACTGAGCTGGTGCCTCTACAGGTTGGTTTGGAAATGGTATGAACGCTTCCTGACAAAGTGAACTGAATATTGCACACCATCTGGTTTGGTTTATGCCTCTGAAGAATATACAAATGGAAACCTATTTATCTAAATGGTTGAACATGCAATCAAAATATGTTAATTCTTGACTTTACCCTAACTTGGATAGAAGTAGCTGATTTCAGTGGCCTCAGAAGTCCTTAGACCACATCGCAACTTCAAAGTGGGACCTATTCTGAATTTCCTTGTTCACCTACAGTCGAAAATAAACAACAAACCCACAGTACCTAAGCACTATAAAACCCCAACATCCATACATTTCCCAGGTTGGTTGCAGAGATACAGAGGGTTCAGGCATTGTTCACCTATACAAACAGGACTTGAAGGTTTACTACGTATTCCGAGACAATACTTCACCCATTGTCCACCAGGAATCCAATTTCTCCTCCTCCAGAATCACTGCAGACATAACTAACTCAACACCTTCTAGCAACTGCATGAGGTACCAGACACATAAAGATCTCCATGCAATGCATGGAGAATTAAGCTGGAGAATTACAAGACAAACAGTTGTAGCTCTCAAACATATGTTCATACCACTAGATCACACTTCACTATAAAATATTACCTGACAGGACCCATATTTATTGAAAGAGAAGTATATATTTCCTGCTGGAGTGGGAAATACTTCTCATTTTTTAGCTGTTAATATTCATTGTACGAGGTCGGTGTCTGAAGATCATTATTAACGTCTTCTTTGGATTTCATTAACACTACAAAAAAACCCCAGAAGAGAGTTTTGATGCAAAGCTTACTTTAAGTGGGTAAATTCCCTGGTTTTTCTCCCTTCTTTCTTTCTTTTTTTTTTTTCCAAGCCAGAAAGGGTGGATAAAAGACCTATAAAATAAACGCTGAGTGAATAGGACTCTCGAGCTATAGAACTTGTGCTGTGAAAATTCGACTTTGTCTGGCAAACACTATTAAACAGAAATCTATGAACAGCAGGTTTTTTTCCCATTTCATACAGGGGGAAAAAAAGAAATCAGATCTGACCCAGTGACTTCGATGACAATGGTGAGAGTCCTACTTTGTACAATGAGTTATAGAGACAGGATTTTTACTCTTGGGTGGGCATTTTAACATTCCTAGCAACAGAGCTTCACTACTAGACTTGCTGAGATGACTTAACTAGAGCTCTGGTTGCTGGCACCAGTGACTCTGGCATGTCAGAGGAACCCTGACGAGCCCTCCTGGTTGGTTTTTGCTTTGGTTTGGGTTTTTTCCCCCCCTTTCACATTAGGTTCTAAACTGCACACTATAATTAAGGAAGTGCTGTCAAAGAGCAGATTATCATCACTGTCATCTCTAGTATTAAATGCTTTCTGGAATTTGAGGTTTAGGTACACAAACTTCCTACTTTGATGACAACTTGGGTCATTTCCAATTGGAATTCAACACCAGGTGTCAGTGGTGAAGTGCCTCGAGGCTATCAAAATAACTGGCTGTGTCACCTTGTCCTCCTAATGATCTTTATATATTTAACATAAACATCATAAAAGTAAGTGCTTATTCAAGCAGGACCACTACATATGTTTACCTGGGCTTGTTTCTCTAACTTGCACTGCCTATAATAAATAACTGGGAAGAGAAAGAAAAAAACCTCTTAACTGCTGCAACAGAGCATCAAACTATGGATTTGGAAGTCTGATGCTTGCTGATGTATCAAATAAACCCCACAAGCTACTCTTGAGGAGGGTCATAATGGCAGATACAACCTATTTGGAGACCGTTTCTTTTCTTACAGTGCTGTGTGCTTCTCATTATAATGATAACATCCAGCATTTATA
Organism: Pezoporus wallicus; assembly: GCF_028554395.1. NCBI lineage: Eukaryota > Metazoa > Chordata > Aves > Psittaciformes > Psittacidae > Pezoporus > Pezoporus wallicus. The sequence continues at coordinate 1,156,089 of NW_026637486.1, forward strand.
TGGCTATTTACATCTTTTAAGAGCTGTACCAACAACTAATTAATCCTCACAACACCCTGTAGGGTAGGTAAGTATTATTATCCCCATTTTATAAATGGAGAAATTGAAACGGAGGGGTAAAAGTGACTTGCTGGAAGGCAGTCAGCAAGTTATAGGCAAAACTCAAATGGAAACACAGGGGGTGCCTGGCCCCCAGGCCCATGCTCTGCCCACAGCCAGACCCTGTTGCCTCTCACAAGAACTAAGGCCTGATTTAAGTCACTGTAACCATCCAAGCTTGTCCAAAAAAAAACCTGTATCACACCCCATACATCGCTTCCATCATGCACTCAAGGCATTTCAATCACAACAATGTCAAGCAGTGGAACAGCTTGCCAAGAGAGGTTGTACAGGCTCCATCCTTGGAGCTTCTCAAGACTTGACATGACAAAACACCAAGCAACCTGTTCTGACCTAACAGACGATCTTGCTTTAGGCAGGACACTGGATTAAAGACCTCTGCACTCACCCCCAAGCCTGAATTATCCTATTTCATGAAGTAAATGTGATGGTCACACTGACAACTCTTATTCAGCTGGGTTCTTCATTTAGGTGCTTTGACCTACGCTTTGGCAGGCATACCTATACACAGCACCAACATGAAGAAATAAATGTAACTGCATCATATGGCATTTAACAGTGAATAAAAAACCCTGTCACTTCTGTAACTTATTTCCCTGTTTGTATCCACATTTAAAGTCATCATCAAACACAATCTCTTCCATGAAAGAAGACAACCTCCAGATCCTCCTCCAGCTGTGTTTCCTAGCAAAATCTGATGAAGAAACAGGAAAATCTAAGTGGTTACTGTTAGTATGGGTAAGAGCCAGGCTAAGGCTACGTGATGATGTCACTTAGGTACACAAAGCCATACTCTGTGTTACAGGACAGAAAGAAGCTCTGTCCCTGAGCAGCCCCGTCTTTGCCAGCAGCTCTGGATTCAGGTCCAAATAAGAAACTGGCAATAGCAATAAATGCTCCACGACCCTCCAGGTCCCAGAAGTACTTCATCTCCTCAGCAGTAGCTTGTTATTTAGGGGAGCTCCACTTGCTTTTGGGGAAGTTACAAAGGTTTAGAAGTGCTGGGTATCCTGCAGTTCCTGCTAAAATGAAACCGAGCTGTTTGGGAACTTTTGTTATTTCATTTTGATGCCTAATGGGAACTGCTGGATGCAAAATTGTTTTAGGAATTGAGGCTTAAGCATCCTTATCAACTCCCCTGCACTCCTCTAAAAGATTGTTTGTAGCGTTGTTTGCATGTACTTCAGCAAATAGAAGAAAATACAATACTTTGACTACTTGAAAGTAAAATTAATGGCCACATTGTCAAGTAGAAGCCAAAAGATGAGGCTGCACTAGAAGCAGATAACACCAAAAAGTAAGGGTATGCTTTTATACACGTATTACAAAGGTTAAAAGCCTGGTTGCCTGTTGCCTTATTCTGTTCACAGCCACTTAGCTAAAGAAAGGTGGTTTTAAAATGTGAAGTTGATAGTATGGTTACCTTTCACCTCTGCTTGCAAGTCCTCAAGGAGTAAACAGTGGATATCAGGCAATAAATTGTACTGGTTATTACAGCTGGTTTATTCCAAAATCTGATCCATATACCAGTCGAACGGACTGTTGCATAGTGAACTCTATTTACTAAAGAGTAAGGAGACCCCAACAGACTCCAAGAGGAGCATCTCAGAGACATGAATTCTTAACAACACTCCCTTCCCCTACTTCTCTTTCGCTGTGAAGCCAAAGGCTAACCTGTATTTAAGATTCTTGGAAGGCATGTTTAGAAGTCCACAAATGGCTAGGCTTACAGAAGTGCCAAAGTTCGCACAGCAGCAGAGTTGCTCAGGTTAAGAAAAGAACACAGCATGATAATGTCAATAGCCTTTTAAAGTACTATATATATATATATATAATACATATATGTTTATACACCTGTACCCACACACATAGTTCCTATATACACCAGCATCTCCAGGGTTCGCATTTGTGATTACAGACAGCAATACAGACGAAGCTACTATGGTTAAACCCTTTGTGAGAGTTATTAAGCTGTTGACAATATGAGAATCAGATGAATTTACCACTGGTTCAGTAATTGTCTTTCATATATGAGCAACCCCCTACATACAACTTTTATGATTCATCATATTTATTTTTTGTTTCCTCAAGCAACATCTTTTATTAGTTGCACACTCACTCCAGAAATTTAATTTCTGCAAGAGAACAACAAAGCAGTTGATTATTATTATTGAGAATCTGGTACAACACAGAGTGAAATAAAATCTATAAGGCATTAAAATGACAGATTAGGCAAGAGCTGTATTCATTTACAAGTGTTAGAACATCATGTTAATGCCTCACAAGCACAACATAAAATGAAAATCAACTCTTTCATGCTGCTTTACTAATACTGCAAAGCTCCACGGAGCACAAATAGTAGTCCCTGTTAAAGAGGCACTGTCCTTTTGTAGTTTTTACATGCAGCAGGTTTATCATTAACACTTGATGGAAAACTCTCTTCCAGTACATACCAGCCATAAACTTTGTATTTTTACCACTTAAGGATTTAAAGATGATTATGACCAATCTCTGCTAGACCAAACGTATTAAGTATATGGCTGTCCCTTAATGAAATTGCAGATGTTGTGCACAAAATCTCTTGGGTTAGAAATGTTCTTTTGGAAAGTGTTATAGTAAATACTTTGGTTTTTTTCCACAAGCACTGCAAGGTTACCACAGCCAGATTTACATTCATATTAAATTTTACTGCAGCTTTATTTTCTATCAAAAGCTCTGAACAAAAAGTGACAGGACATGCAAATAGGAAGACGTGAAATATTCACTTCCCTCACACCAATCCAATCACAAGTGTATGTATTTGATGGTATTTGTATTCTTTTGATCGTATTCTGTGTTATTAATGTCAGGATTTTCTTGGACATATCACCATTCTTTCCCCATTCTTTTTGCTTAAACTCCTATACCTCATCATAGCTGAAAAGTAGAGAAATGATACACTGCTTTGCAATATGATGTTATTTGTTCAAATTGCTGTATGTCTTGAGGCAGAGATCAGTGGATTTTCTTTAGTAACAACCCATATATACAAGTTGTTCTAATGTGTTCCTCAATACGTTCTTAATGATTAAACACCTGTAAACACTTTGAGGGACATTTAGGCTCAGAAGGATACTTGTCACTGCTACAGGCACTGGGGCACAGAATTCAACGTAGTATTAAAAAGAATTTAATGGTCTGGATCAATGCTGTCAGATTTAGACAGTGCTGAACGTGGCTGTGACGACCTTGCTGTGGTCACCAAAGCTGCCATGAGTTCATCCTGCTTACATATAGCCATAACTTCTAATGGAGATACCTTTTGGCCATGTGAAGAGGAGTATGGGACAGGCCTTGGTCCTGGCAAAGAAGGGGAAGATGAACATCAGACCACTGTAAGAGAGAAGAGAAGGTGGAGGCTTTGCCACTGGGGAAGCGATATTGGGAAAGAGGAATAGTCAGAGTGTATTTTTCTCCACAGGTCAGGAATAGGTATGTAATTCCCATCTCTTGTTCCATCCCCTTGGGTTTTAGCCACAAAGGGAATACAGTTTAAGGAACAACAGCACTACAACAACACACCAGTAAGAATTTAAACTATGCATCCAAACCCAATAGACTTCAAATCTATCAAATGCTGAAGCACAGGTGTCAGTCTGAAAAATGCTGTAAGAAAGCTAACATTACACACATGCTCTGCTCATTAAGAGTTGATTCTTTTTGTGTAACATCCCTTGGATAGACAAATTCCAAGCTTTCTGATCTGACAAACTCACTGATTTCTAACAAAGCCAGAAGCATCTGATATACTGTGATGCTGGTTATGTCTGTAAACCACCTAAATCATGGGGGCTTGGTCTTCATCCACTTATTATATGCTATCCTTTGATGAGATCATAAACAATTAAAAAATAAGAGGAATTCTAATAGCCCAGTTTAGGTTCCTAATTCAGTAACAATCATAACATTTTACGGTTACCTTAAACCGCCAGACAACAAACCTCTAGTTCCAGTTTTAACAAGTGAAGAGTTTCATATCTACGTTTGTCATAATACTGTAGCTTTGCTAGGAAGCAAACATACTCTTTCATAACTTGGAGGCTTAAGCACAGCAGTAAAGCATGTGCTTTATCATATCATACAGTCCCTACCATGCCAGTGTCAGACAGGCTAAAAACCTGGACAACTGAGCCTGAGATTTATTTAGTGCTCTGTTATAAAGAAGGTACAGAAAAGTAGCTCATCCTGTAAAGGCACTACTGAGGTTCCCTAAAGCCAGGTACCCTCATAAACATACAACGTATGGCAGGGGGAGATTCCTTCTTAAATGAGACATAAATATATACTTAGTTGCCAGAAGAGAAGTTGGTATTTGGAAGACACAACCAGTGGTACATAGATACCTGAATGCTTACCCACGAAACAGTGAATGACATGATATGGAATCCTAAAAAGCATCAAGAAGTGATGAATGGTGCTTTCCCCAAAGGCATAGCTGGAAGTTGTAACAGGATTTCCCCTCTCTTGCCTTGTTGAAAATGTCCTGTCCTCGTCTCACTTGAAGGGTGAATGACAGCTGGGTGAAAATTCCATGCAGGAACGCTAATCTTACATGCTAACCTGCTTGTGTGCTGCAGTAATAATGTCACCAGCGCAAACCATCTCCTCCATTAACCTGAAAAATTACGTCCTATAGCAAAAAAGCTCTCTTCTGCCTATATCGTTTCCAACTCATTCAGGTTCTAAATCAGTATAAAACTCATCTCACTGACTCCCCTGAAAGTCCACGGTGAAAGGATCCCAAAAAGTGAAGAAATAAGAGGATGATGAGTGGGTTGCACCGGATCAAGGTGCGCAGGCACCTCCACATGTACAACTGCTTGAACCACAGAGTACAGTAATGCCCTGTTCAGAGCCATGCTTTATTTACCCTCACAGTATATTAGCTAACTTTCTACCCACCAATGAGCTCACAAACCAGGATGATCAGCACAGCGTAATTCTTTTCCCATTAGTATGAATCCTGACTAAGCCTGTAGGATTCATATCCCTTATGGCAGCACCCATCGTCTGCAAACGCACATCTAAACCAGATACCTTACAGTGTTTTATGGATCTAAGTACTTTCCAGGCCACTTTTCACCTGGCCTATTTCAGATAATCTGCTTTGTGACAAGGCAGTGGTTCATAATTGACTACAAGGAACCTGAAGTCTCCAACAAAATAGCCACGATGTAGATGTTTGCGTTCTGCCAGCTGAATTTCACTGATTTACTCTTTACTGTCCAGGAGTTTGTATTGGAGTTTCTCTTTTTGCCTTCATCACATCATGTTGGACTTTCATTTGATGAGGTGATTACATCGTCCCTCCTTGCCCTGCCACACCTGTAGCAGGCAAAGCCACTCCACTATGTAGTCTGTTGGGTTTTTATGATAGAAAAGTCAAGTTTCCTAAAGGAATTTAGGTACGGAATGATGCAGATAGACCCCGCTCAAGTGCCAAGAGATAAATACAGGCTAGATAGTGGAAAGTTTGTATTCAGCAGCAAGGTTATGTAATGTCCTGTGCAATTGGCATAAGTTACTAATGCGGGTTCCTGACAGTGAGTATAACCGGTACCTAGTTTACAAGGGAACCTGCTTGGAAGGACATCCTTCAAAAGCACTGCAGGAATCACTGCAAAACCCCAGAACCATATGTTCTGACATTCTACACATCCCAGGCACATTTCCTACATTTTAAAGATGGATTAACTGAATTATCTCCTCCATTAAAATGTCACAAGGAACTTAGAAATAAGGCTTGATAGGGAAGACGTTTGGATTTTTCCACTAGAGGTGCTCTTAAAGATAGACTGATAAAGTTCTGCATACGAAATTACAAACACAGATTAAAAAAACTGAAACCACAGTGGGCATGGAATAAATTAAACAAGTTTTTAGGCTGGGAATATCATCCCACACTTTCCCTTTACATGTCATTGCAAAGGAGGGCAGGAAGTCTCAAACTTGAAATGGAATGTGCACCGAGGTATTTTCTCCATGCTTTGCCCTGTTTTGTGGTCAGTGCTAAAGTGTTCCAGGGCAGTGTTCCAGGGAGATACATATATTTGCATTATGTATACATATACATATAAATATATATATTTTTTCAATAAAACATTTCAAACTGTGCATTACATCCAAATAAAATCTGACTAAGCAGAGCAAACCGCAAGAGCATTCCAGTTCTGTGAATCGTGTTGTCACAAGGAACCAGGAGCAATTACAGTGTTTGCGAAGCAAGGCAGGCAAAAAACACAGCAATTCAGCTCCAGCCCAGAAAATACATATATTTATAAAAACAGACTGGAAAAGAGAAGTATTACCGTATGGGAAGTGCACTATTTTGGATGACGTGGACATGTAAACTGCCGGGAATGAAAGGGAGTAAGAGAACAGGGCAGCGCTGCAAAGCAAGGTTAGTTCTTCAGGGAAGAGAGACCTAGGAAAAGCTCAGACCTCACCAGCATCCTGTTGTCTCTCAAACACAGTCATTTGCTCACAAACTCTTTATTGAAAAAGCAAAGAATATGAAATTTAAGGGAAAGTTCAGCTGTACATTTGTTCCCCCCGAAGAGTACGTATCTGTACAAGCACCTTTAGTGGGCAATCAAGAATCACTGACTGCAATTTACTTGACATAGAATCATAGAATAGTTTGGGTTAGAAAGGACCTTAAGATCATCAAGTTCCAACCCCACAGCCATGGGCAGAGGCATCTCACACTAAACCGTATCACCCAAGGCCTCATCCGACCTGGTCTTGAACACTGCCAGGGATGGAGCATTCACAACTTCCCTGGGCAACACATTCCAGTGCCTCACCACCCTCACAGGAAAGAATTTCCTCCTTATATCCAATCTAAACTTCCCCTGTTTAAGTTTGAACCTGTTACCCCTTGTCCTGTCACTACAGTCCCTAATGAAGAGTCCCTCTCCAGCATCCCTGTAGGCCCCCTTCAGATACTGGAAGCTGCTATGAGGTCTCCACGCAGCTTCTCTTCTCCAGGCTGAACAGCCCAACCTTCTCATCCTGTCTTCATACAGGAGGTGCTTCAGCCCCTGATCATCCTCATGGCCTCCTCTGGACTTATTCCAACAGTTCCATGTCCTTTTTATGTTGAGGACATATCAAAGATTGGATAAGTATTCAACCTGTAATATGATGCTTTGTATCGCCATGTGTTTCGTATAAGGAACTGAGATGAGCTCTTAGGCAGAAGCTCTTCCCTATGAGGGTGCTGAGGCACTGGCACAGGGTGCCCAGAGAAGCTGTGGCTGCCCCATCCCTGGCAGTGTTCAAGGCCAGGTTGGACACAGGGGCTTGGAGCAAGTTCCTCCAGTGGAAGGTGTCCCTGCCCATGGAACTGGATGATCTGTTAAGGTCCTTTACAACCTGAACTCATCTGTGATCCTGTGCCTCTAACCCATTAATTCAATTCTGATGTTTTATTCAATAGAAGTAAAACAGCACACTCCCACAATGGTATTGCTGCACTCTCTTTCCTTTACCTCCAGCACCGCAGATTATCAGTATCTTCCCTTAAACTACTTACCCCACAATGAGCTTTTGATTCCTGTGCCCTGCTCTGAAGCGCACCAGGAATGGGATAGCTTCATGGAACTTTTCAACCTGCCACTAACTTTCTCAAGACTCAGTGCTTCTATCCCATTTGCTGTCTGCCAGTCTCCCGTGCAGGGGAGAAGGGAAGGCGCCGCAGGTTAGATTCAACTGCCAAACGTGAACGTGTGACAAAACGTGAGGCTTTTGTTTTGTTCTCTTAGAAAGAGAAGCCAGCCATACACACAGGAGGTTATTTTACAAGATGCTTACCTTTGGTAATAGGAATTTGTCACACAGCTGTAAATCAAAGGTACCCACAACTAATGAGAACTATTGACTGCCTATGTCATTCCAGAGAACGATAGCCAAGAAAGTGACATCAAGTTGATTATTTGCACTAATGACAGATATGAAGACGTATTTCCCCTAGCTGTAATACTCTGGAAATGGGGGTAACTGGTGCAAGTTTTACAACAGAGAAGGATGATCTGATAGGCAGAGGAATCCTCTCTTGACCAGTTCCATTGCTTTGGGACTAAGACCTTAAGAAACCTATTGTGTTTGTGAAGAATACAACCAGAAAGGAGAAAGAGGGAGTTCTCCCCCAGTAAGCTGAGAGAATGAGATTCCAGGAATCTAACACTGGAACAGGGGCAAGAGCTAACTTTGCACAGAAACCTCAAACTTTCATAAAGGAGTCTGTGAGGAAAGACACAGACAACGTGGCTCGAAAAACTGACCTGTGGAGCCATTGCATGAGATTTTATGTGTGTGTCAAGCACAAACACCTCGACAAGATAAAAGCATGGCCAAGGACAAGCTCATCCTGAAAGACTTAGAGAGCCCCAACTTGGAAAGGTGTTTAATAAGAAAAAGGGACAACGTATCCACTACACCATGAAAAGGGCTATTTGGTAATGGTTCTGCTTCTTACTGTTGCGGAGTTCTTAAAGCACTGTGATGCTCTTTCTTGTCGAGGTATTTCTGCTTTCTGATCCAACAAAGATAACCTTGTCACCCATCTTGTTTGACAACCCTGAAAGGGACAGTTGCCATATTATTACCAGCATGCCTTTCCCTATGCTTAGAGCAATTCCTTCCCTTTCCTAGCCCTGGGAAGAAATAGGTGCCTGGATGAAAGTCACTCGGTTAAAGTTCAATCTATTATAAAGAGATCAAGCCTATCGTCAAAAGGAAATTTCTAAGACTGTGCCAGCACCAATAACTGCTCCATTACCTACAGCCAGAGATCTGTCTATTGTCATAACTATCCGGTGTCTCCAAAACTCAGTGGATGTATCTGCACTGATAAGAGTCCTAGCAAGCAAAATGGACACTGGCAAACTACTGTCATCTCTAACTTTGTCGAAAGGCAACCTGCCTTTCCATTCTGTGGCATCTTCTCATCCACATTTATCTTCTTTGTAAGTCTTGCTAGCTGTAGCGCTCCCACATTGTAATTAAATGAGAAACCAGGCAGAAGCTTCATCTTGATGGAGAAAGGTTGCCTGCCAGGTGAGCAAAGCCCATCTGCAAGACTATAATGCGCCTCTTTCCTACGTTTTCTACCCTTCCTGGGTGAATAAAGATCCAATGGGATTATGGTTCAAAGCCCAGGGACTGCCTGTCTGGTGCATAGCTAGCAGCACCTCAAGAGTGACCCAGAACAAGAACCCAGAGGGTTACACAGAATTAACTGTGTATAATGAATACACTCCTCCACCTCACAAAGCAGCCTCTAAATTCTCCCGATAACTGACAGGAATGGCAGCTGCAGATTTCCCTGGATGGCCACACTAAAATCCTGGATTGCTCCTCACTGACCAGCAGAAACATCTACTTCCAAAGGAGCCCCAGACTTGTTTAAAGACATCTATTTATACCACTATCATCTCTTTCCATAACCAATGAATGGGGCCACTTTAAAGTTGATGAGGATCTCTCCTCATTAGGTGGAACTTCCTGCACTGTGAACAGTCTCCACAGCTCACTCCTGTACTTGGTGATGACAGCTAGAAACAGCCAAGGACACCCACCACCACTTTAACCAGGATAAAGGGACACCAATCCTGCCAACTATTCCCTGCTTCATCCAGAAAAGTCCAGGTCCTCTTGCAGCAGCACAGACAGTAAAGCACCACCCCAACGTCTTCCCAGTTCTCTTGGCTAGAGCCCAAGATGCTCAACTCTAATTCTGTAATAAAAATGCATAAAATATGAAAAAAATATATATATTTTGGGGATCTGTAATTGGAATTCCATTATAGTTCCTGCTAAATGGAGGATTTCTTTTGATGGCAAAACAGATCTATTTGGAACTTGGGCTGATGCTAATAACTTCATAGATCAACGTACGGTTTAATTGATGGAACAGATGGAAGCCAGACTCTGCAACATTAAAGAGTTATACTTAATGCATTGGAATAACTGTGACTTGGGTTTAAAATGTTCTTCTAATTGTCTGGATGGTTTAAGAGGGGCATGAATTCCACTGGATATTTCCATTCCTGATTTACAAGTCATAATGATTTTGTAAAAGTGACTATTTCTGATTTTCTTAGGGGGGGAAATAATGTATGAATTCAGGAAAAAGAAACATTTTCAAGAGAACTACTCTTTGTAGGACATACAAAGTAGTTAAAGGACACAGCTTTGCATAACAAAGGATGATTCAGCTTTCAGGTCAATGAAGCACCAGAGTACATACTCAAGTCCTCTCTGTCCACTAAGGAAACCAAGCATACGTTTAGACCAGTTGATGAAAATGAAAGGTTTGCCTGGGGTCTCAACACTCAAGAGTAACACACTGAGGAAAGACCCTGATCTTGCACAAGTAAGGATGAATACAAACATATCTTAAAACGACAACATTTCAACTTTGGATTCCCGCGCGCTGTTAATGTTAATTACATGTGACGGGTTGTATACATGAGGAGAGTATATCTGTTGATAAACCTAGATTTCCTTTCAAGGCTGCTTGACCCTGAGGTTTTCTTGAGAATTCATCCTTTCTGGCAGCACACAAGAAATGCTAATTTAATAATACCATCCCTCATTTATATCAGTAGAGATGGGCAAAGTTTGACCAAGCCTAAGGAAGAAAGACCGACAACCACTTTATACAGTGGCTGGGGCAGGAATGAAGGCAGCAGGGGGGACATTTTATGTTGAAAAAGAACATGAACCCACCCTCATTTGTTATTATACTGCTTTTCAACACACTACAATCTCTTTCCTGTTACCTTACTGTAAATCCGCTATGGAAAATAAAATGAATTAATTCTGTCTGGATTGGATCTTCTGCACAGTGCCAAAAACCTGCAGTTGTCCAGTGCCTAGATTGGCCTCAAAGAACCTGAAAACTACCCAAAACACACCTCACCCATCCCCACAACTTCCCCTTGTGTTCTCTGCACCACTACATTAGTGTAATTCACTGGCCAGCTCAAAAGAACAGCCAAGGCTGGTTTCTCCCTCCAGTGTTAACTGCTTTCCTGCGGGTAAGCCAACATCACCTTTTTGTCTCCTTATCCCAGATTCGGACTCTTGTTACAATCCTCCAAGCAGATTTCTATAGTCCATGCTATTATATACCGACGTTAGATCAGCCACAGCCTGCCCTTACCTGTTTAAGCATCTATCTTGCGAACAGCACAAATAGGCTGACATAAACTGCTGTAACAGGACAGGCTTAGAAGACTCTAGTCCTCCCTACCCATATTTTAGGCCCGGGATGTCTGAAAAGCACCTTACCCCTACTGATTTCAAGTAGAGTTGGATGCTTCTCTATTTTAAAAATCTATTAGGAATCTTTTGCATCTCTAGGAGCACAAATGCCAAGGAAATCTGCCCACTGCCCTCCAAGGTACCTAGTGGACCTTGGAGTTTGGAGTTTCTTGGGCTCAAGGTGACTTTTAACCCAGTAAAACTCATTATGGTTTCTGTATGGAGGGGAACAACTAAGAGGAGCTACAAACCCACCCACTTAACAATACATCTGCCATTACCTACCAGCAAACTACCCAGGAACTAGGTAATTCAGAGAGAGGAATAAACAGAACAAATGTCTCTGCAAACACACTTTGCAGCCCTTCACCACATACCTCTGGCACCTTGTTCTGCCTCACCTTAATCAGTTTTTTTGTCTTGTCTTCCATCAGCAAGTGGCCATCCAAACTCTGCTCTGATAGTAATGGCAATTCAAAATGAACAGGGCACCCCCACCACTCCCTCACACATTAACATTCATCTGCCCTTGATTATGCAGGTAAAGTTGTTTTATGGGTTGTCAATGGAGAATACAGCAAACCCGGCTCCCTGCATGGCTTCAAACAGAGCGCGCTCCCTGGGAGCACGCCGGTGTAAATTGTGGCCTTTCCATCAGATCGGAGATTCAGGGGGCTTTTCATTGTCAGGATAAACCCAAACCAGTCAAAGGCAGCACGTGGCAGCCCCTCGGCGAGGGAATAGCGGCGTTGCATTCAAATTACAATATATTGTTTTGACGGGTCTGAAGCAAAGGTTAAAACCATCTTTTTGCTGGACATTGTTTCTGTACCACTGCCCCACCGCCAAGCTTCAATATGAACAAGCCCAGAATGATGGGAAATGGTTCTGATATAAATTTTATATTTATGTGAAACTATTCAAATGCAGCTGTACAACATGAACTACCTGAACCAAATCAAATCCTCAGGTCAATTCCTTCTGCCGAGTGCTCCTTAGATAACAAAGTCTTGTTCTGCGAATCTGTTCAATATATTAAAGTTGATTCACTCGGACAGTGTGTAAGATATAATACATTAATCTGGGCCATTTCAATTTCTGAGGCTGGGACTATAAAACTGGTGTGCTGCATATCTAATTTTTTTTGAATACCTGATTTATGCATCCCTCTGATGCATAGTGTCGATGGGATGGTGGATGCGGCTGCTGCATTAACAACGGGCTGCATCAGCACTCAAATCTTATCTTGTTAAATCAGACAAATGTAGCTCAATGAAAAGGAAGGAATAAATGCCTAGGACGGTTGAAAGGAGTGAATTTTAATCCTGTTTGTTAGGGGACTTTCATGGTGGGGGCTGAATGACTGAGGCAGGAATGTCCACCAAGAGCTTATGGGGCTGTGAATTATTAGATGCTTACACATACAACCACACATGCGGTATATACAAAGACACAGTTTTTCATTTCGTGTCTGGGCAGACAGGTGAACATCCCCACACTGACAGTCATCCATATACAAACACACACGGGTTTAAAACTGGAGAAATAAATGCCTTTTAGGAAAAGTAGGTCTATACTTACAGAGTGTGTATTTCTATCTCCTTCCGATGCAAGAACAACCGTAATTGCTTCTTTGTATATAATTTATCATTTGATGCAGTGAAACAAAAGTTATCGCAGGGAGGAAGTAGCCAGCAATGGATTAGATTTTCAGAGTAATTATATATGTTTATATGATTTTGAGGCTAGATGGAGTGCTGCTGTCGCTCTACACACAGTCAATATTAATTCTCAAGGAAAGAAAATGTTCCTGTGTTTGCACAATCAACAAGACCTTTAGAAATAAGCTTTCTGCCAGACAAGGAAAAGTTTCAATGGCACACACTTCGCAGGCTCAGCCTAGGTATTGACAAGAACGGGAAGGTATTGTCGGAATTAATTCTTCAGGAAGACCCCGAATCGCTGATCTTTAATTTGAATTCCCTTCTCTAATAAATCCTTGTATTTTATCTACACCCCATAAGTTGGTAAAGAACCTGTGTTTGTTTATCAGTAAAAATGTGTTTCGGAACAGGGAAGGAACACAAAGCTCTTGTATAAGGCCGTACCTATTGCGGCACCAAGTAGTACATCCGGAGCCAAGTTACATCTGGAATTATTTAACTGGCTTAAAGGTGAGTTTCATGGCCAGTAAGACACTGGAAATGTTTTATTTAAGCATGCATCACTTTATTATCTGCTTTTCCCTCCACAATAACAGTAATAGGGAAAAACAAATACATTGCAAATAGTAGCTCCCATCTTTGCAAGCTCTTCCCCTGTGTGCTAAACAGCAAGGTCACAGCTCTCCGTTTCCTACATCATTACTGCTCACTGTGATGTCACAAACAGCATTAATTCACACAGTGATATAGTATTAATGAGGAGGGGGTTGAAAGGAGCCACATGTAACACCTCTCACAGCTGAAGAAGACCTGGGACCAAATCCTTCAAAAGAGAGGCAGCGAGTTCAACGTTGCGCTTTCAGTTCCCTTTTGACTGAACATGAAGGATCATCTTCACATGCATGAAATATAAACATTTTAGAGTTCCTATCTTGAGTTAACTTAACCCAGCCTTAAAGAAGCCTAAAGAAAGAAGTAAAGGGAAGAAGCACCAGAGGCCCAGACACGACAGAGGCAATTCACTATAGACCTTTTTGATCCAATTATCCTGGAGAGGTTGGGATATGCAGCCAAGTGTGTGCAGACTAATGGAAAAGAATACATATAAATGCTACGTTCTCACTTTTCCTAAAAGTTACCATGGCTTTCCTATATTCCATGAATATTAACAAGTGTGCAGATCAATTCAAAGCTGTATTCCTACCTAGAGAACAAAGGGAAAACCACACCAACTCCAAAGTTAACTAAAATATGAGAGTTAACAGCTCAGTGCTGAGAACTGTGGTGTGAACAGGGAGATTCTACTTCTTCACTACCCTGGTGAGCATCCTGTAGTCTGGAAAGCCAGGAGAGATCTTCCAGGATAAGAAATGGAAGGGAAAAGGAAAAGGGGAAAGCTCTTTGTGGATGTTTTAGTGATGTGCTATGGAATGCACATCAAGGCACGCCTGCAGTCTTGTTGGTGGCTGCCATCCCCATTGGCTCTTGCTCTCAGCTGAGCGCCCTGTTCAGGAGGAGCAACGCAGAGCCAAATCAAATGGCCAAACCTTGGGGAAAATACAGCTAAAATGAGCAAATCAAGATAATTGTCCTAATTATCATAATGAAGGAAAGATTCTGCGCTTCCACAAGGCTCCCCCTCCCCTGTTCCGCGCACGACGCTGCGCCTGCATTCAGGATAAATGAGTTCCAGGCCTCGCTAGATGCTCGAATTTCTGTCAAAGTGGCTCCATTACATATGTGTCCCCCAGGGTCAGACTGCATTAGCCGACTCCTTTATTCCATACATGATGGACTAAGGAGTCAGCAGAGTGTGCTCCAAAAACTGCATTCCTAACGGATCTTTTCAGTGGCCGCAAGAACTTCGGCTCGATGCGGGGTGGGGGTTTAGGGGCTTTTCCTCTCTTTTGTATTTTTTTCTTTTTTTTTTTCTTTTATATTTTTCAGTACATGGCAGAAAAATAAACCACAAAAATGTCTTTAAGGTCACGGAACAGTGACCTCATTGCCTGGGCTAATTTGATTGTGCCAGAACAATAGCACTGTACTCCTCTGCCAGCCAAGTGCATGCTAATTATGCGATTTGCCCTTGATAAGACCTTGGTGGGTCATTCAGCAGTTGTGATCTGTCACTGACTTCTAATCATGTATTATCGTCTGGGTGAGTCAGAATGGTACCCTAAGCTTTCTGTCTTTACTGCAATGTGGCACTCTAATTACCTTATGCCAAGTGGATATGCAGAGACTGAATTAAGTGATCACTGTGATTGCCTTCAAAATCTTCTCTTTATCCTTTGTGTTGCTTCTCTGCAATTTACATTTTAAGATGCCGAGAAGCTTTTGGTGAGACTGAAAATGCCACTCTAAAAAATAATGATTTTTTAATTTAAAAAGCATAACACTGCGTTTCAGCCACAGCAATTCCTAGCAGTATTTAAAGGCTGCTAAACAATATACCTCGATACAAATCTTCCTGTAAACTTGTTGAAATTATAAGACGCCCTTTACCTTTTAATCTGCAGCCAAAAGAGGAACAAAAGGGAAGAAGCCTAATCTCTTTCTAAAGTTTTATCAATTCCTAACTGCTATTTAAGAGGCAAAATTAATTAGAAAGTGCTTTTCCACATTAATTATGCCTGTGAAATGTACATGCCAATATAACAAATACTACAGAACAAGTGCAAAGCTTGAAAGCTTCATGGCTGTGTTCGGCATATTTGTTAACAACAGTAAAGATGAGTTGACCCTCCAAGTCTTACAGATTCAGGCACTAATTCCTCACCTGTGGGTTAACTCATTTAGAGGCCATTTGAGGGATCTGGGGTGGGTTAGTGAGGAGAACCCCTGTATTTTGCCCAGTTCTTTACAAATCAGAGCGGCGCCCTACTTCTCTATTGTTGCATAGCAACTCTCCCAAACTACAAAGCAATCTCCTATGGTAAACCAGTCATATTAACATCTGTATTTGCCCAAACACTGATCTAATGCCTTTTGCAATGACAACGTGGCGATCTGTCTCTAGCTTAAATAAACAAAGTCATGATTTATCAGATTTGATGAGCTGCATTTGTCTGAATCATCCTCGAAGAGATGAACTCTGAAGCGCTCCTTGAAAGTTGTCATAAAACAGACACAAAAAAATCCTCACGCCACTGAATTTATTGTACCACTAACAGAAAATAAGGATTTTCGAAGCTTTTCCTCTATTGTATGTCAATATTGCAGGATAATTTCTTTTTTTTTTTTTTTTTATATATATATATATAGAAACAAACTGAGGGGGGAAAAAAAAAGTCAATAAAAACCATAAAGGACAATTGAGAAAAAATTGCAAGCCTTATTTTCCTGGCATCACATGATGCACAAGCACCATTATTTGCTGAAACCTTGGTTTGTTTGGGGGTCGGGGTGGGGGGAGAGAAAGGAGAGGGACAGAATAAGAGAGAAAAGCAGAGGGAGAGGCAGAGCGCCTAGAAATAAGATGCAGTCCCTGGGTGGCAAAACAAAAGAGCCCAAGAGAGGAAAAAAAAGGAAGGGGGGGGGGAAGCTGTAGAAAGTTGACACAGTCAAGAATAATGGCTAAATCTATCAAGTTTGATCAGGTCTGCTATAATGAATTGGAGCTTCATATTCCAAGCAGGGACAATGAAGACAGAAGTCAGGCTCTAGAAATGTGCTGCTCACTTTGTGCTTGGAATATGCAGCAGCCAGCAGGGAGCCACGAGATAATTACACAGTATTTGTGTGGTTCCAGGAAGCTTCCTGCGCAGGTTGAATGCCCGCGCTATATTAAAAGGCAGCCCAGTGAAATGTTTTTAATGAATATTTTTGTCAGAGAAAGAAAAGGCATTTGAATGATTTTTGTGTATGCAGGGAACGAGAGGGGGAACATCACTGTCAAAATACAGGTACCTTTATTTATATTTACGCCATTATTTACTGTTTCAAGAGCCCAACGTCCTTTCAAGAATACAAATCGCAGCGCTAGGCTAATGCTATTTAGGGCTAATTGCACGTGCAGTCCCCTAACTAATGTGTGCTGTTAGTATGTTTCCCTCAAATCCTGCGTCAAACTGGCTTGAAACTACTCTTATTTTTATTTCCAGTAGGAGCTGAAATGTTTAGACACATTTAATCAGAAAACTCAAAGAAGTAACACAGATGTTGATACTTACTATTCAGTAGCCCTTGGCAGTGATAGATCTAAAACACAAGAATACATTATTTCAGCACTCTGTAATTCTCACCTAACAGATGTGAATAATCCACTGAATTAAAAAACCCAGGCATGATACTCATAAATGCTCATTCTGCAGCGCAAGCAATCGTATTGATCAAAACCTAGACTTTGGTATAAAAGTTAATTTGAAAGGCTCTTTGCTGGTATGGGTTTCAGTATTATCTACACCAAAGCAAGCCCTTGGTTTGCTGCTTGCAATTGAATCACTCCTGGTACACCCGGACTGAGGCAATTTGCTCTTATGTGCTGCTGAGCATCCTTGTGCAAGATTAAATAAGGCCCTTACGAGTTTCCAGCACCATCCTCCACAAGAAACACAGGTACATGCACCCGCCTCCTGCTCTAGAGCAGTGAATTGTGACTCACAAGGGGTTTGGGGTTGAATTCTTGATTTTCAAACAAATACATGGTCAGGTTTAGAATTAAACTATGATTCAACAGAGAGAAGCTCCCTGGCTGAAGGAGACGCAGCAACCTGCTGCTCTGGACCTGGGATTAGCATGGCCTCTCTGACTGCAGTGCCCCATCTCCTCCCACCCAAAATGCATGCCTAGATCTAGCCTCCTGGTTGCAAATACTG
Organism: Pezoporus wallicus; assembly: GCF_028554395.1. Taxonomy (NCBI): domain Eukaryota; kingdom Metazoa; phylum Chordata; class Aves; order Psittaciformes; family Psittacidae; genus Pezoporus; species Pezoporus wallicus. The sequence goes on from NW_026637486.1 coordinate 1,174,003, forward strand.
CACAAGAGAGAGACAGAAGGTTTTGTGGCTCCCTGAGATTTTTCTTAGGGATGCATTTTAATACCTGTATTATTTGAGAATAAATAAAGACGATTTCTGGACAACTTGGAAACGAGGAATGGAATTAAAAGGAGTCAATTCTTTGGTGGTGACACTTCAGGTGCAGCAGAAAACACAGAGTTCCTCTACACCAGCAGAGCATGAGAAGAGACAACTTCCACCCTCCTACCTTTTTACCTCTGCGCTTACAGAAAGGACAGCGAGGAGATGTGATAACAGACCTGGATAAACAACAATAAAATAGGAAGACGCTCCATCTGAATTAGGTTATTGAAGAAAACAGCCTCATGGGTCACTATAATGTAGGCAAAGAGGTCTGGGTTTTGTTGTTTCTTGAAGGACACTAGACAATTGTTGAGCAATCCTGCTATTGCCACTGATTCTAAAATTCTACCTATGAAGAAAGGTTGAAGTGTCCTGGGTCATAGAACAGAATCATTATAGCCTCAAACTGATGCCCAATGCAACTCCAATTATCTCCCGTTTTGCTACCGGCTTCAGATGCATCTGTAACTTGCACTTCTTTTTTAACAGAAAAACCCCAAAACTTGAATTCCAAGGTGTGAAAATCATTGCTCAGAAATTCTTTTCATGTTCACTTCTTGCACAGGGTTTTTTCTGTTGTTGTTTTTCAAGAGACCAAAATGAAGCTCCCCTGAACCACTGAGCACTTGGGCAACGCAGTCCTTGTTACGCGCATGGACCGATTCTGCACCTTTAAGCAGGAGATTTACCCTAGGCAGGAACAAACCCTGATGCAGAAGGGAATAAAAAGGCTTCCATACCTAACCCCTCCCCTTTGCTTGTCTGCATTCCTATTTTAGCAACAAACACTGGTCCATTTTCTCCATGATCAAAGGTCTAAGCTGGAAATACCTCTTTCAGCTTGATCACGGCTATGTTTTTGCCAAGGAACGGAATGTGACTCCTGCTCCACAATTTGTCTACAGCAGCTCTAATTTAAAAGGAGATCTTTCGGTTACGAGATGAAGAGGTAAACAGCTGTCACATTTGGAGCCCAAGTAAACATTATAACCTACATTCCATCCCCCTGAGCACAAAATCCAGGAGAACTTCCTCCGACGCACAAGCAGCAACGGGAGCTAAGTGATGGCTCTCATTTTAGTTCTGGCAAGTCCCTAAAATGCTTGCAGCCCCAAATGCTTGAGCCCATCGCTTAAAATGGAAGATAATAATGATTCCTTTGGTCCTCTGGCTCTTGGAGGTTGCCTTTTGTGGTTAGAGCAAACAGTTGCAACTAATCGACCACGGCAACTCGTGTTTGCTCAGCTTTCAAAGAGTTCACTCTACCAAATATGTTTTCAAGCCACTAAACATCTAACTAGAGCTTACAGCATAGCTAGCCATAGCTGAGCTTTCATCCACCCACCACAGGACTTTGTGCATGCGGCTCATTTCTGTTTCACTGTTGTTATAAATAAGCTGAAAGAATAATAAACTCTTTGGGTCAGATTCTGGGTTTCGTTCCGCCTGTCCATTTAATTCCATGTAAGCCAGTGCATTACACCAGATTTACGGGACTTGGAGTGACAACAGGATTCACTCAGGGCGATGGAACCCACTTGGGTTTACACAAGTTTAAGCGAGAGCAGAATTTAGCCTCTGAAACAGGGAAAAGAAAGCTTAATACCCTCATTGCTCTATACAGGCTTCCCTTACAGCAGCCATATAAACTGGTTAATGTAGGCAGAGTTTCTTTTTGCATCTGTATATTAAACAGGTATTTTGCCAATATTTATATGCCCATATCCCTCGGTACAAGCAGAGCTGGGGATATCAACCATAGCTGTTAGTTCCATTGCATGAGATGAGCTTTGTATCAAAGGAAAAAAGGCTCCTCTCCATCTCACATGCTTTATTTTATTCAACCAGCTCTTTTTCACATTGTTATATCCAGTGAATATAGCACGGTTGGATTCAGAAGAGAACCTTAAGCGTTCTCATAATGCTTAGAAGCAATGGCTTCACACTGTATAATCTATCAAAGGTGTCAGATTTACAAAATGCAGATTTTCTGTCACATTTGGGCACTATAAGCACTGTATCTTTTCACTAAGGTGCTGACTGCTGTTTTAATGAGGCCCTTTGGTGGCTGTAAAAAACTGAAAGGAGAGGATTATAGGGGTTACCCTAGGTATTGTCTATTTGTCTTACAAATTTCACACTAACTACCAATTACATCGCCATAAACCTTTTGGCTACTTCAAGCTATATGCCATATAATACATAAAAAATACGCTATGTTAACCTCTTCCATATTATACGAGTAACTACAGCCACTGATGCAAGTAACATATCTAATGAAGCCAATAATGAGCCTCTTTAAAAGTAGTCTTGTTATAGGAATAATATTAGAGCAGTTCAGTTAAAGGCTAAGGTCCATTATGGCATGCTTCCGACGTTCTCTGGTCCCAGGTCTGAAAAGATGCTGACACGCTAATTCAGGCTCAAGAAGGGCATTAATCTCACAACCTTCTACTTGTCATGCTTAATGGGACATCCTGCCTAGGTGAAATGAACCTGATGTATTCAGGTAAACATAATTTAATAAGGAGGAAAAAAAAATAGAGAGAAAGAAATAGCTGTGGTCGGACATAACAGCAAGGGGAGTATTTCCAGTTCAGTTTCAGTGAGGAGGACTGTGAGTGTTTGACTGAGAAGTGAGCAGTGTAAGAAGAGAAAAGGCCAAATAACCCAGAATTTGCTTAAAACCCCACTGCTGAAATGTTAGCGCATTTAAAGGAACACGTTAATTTGGGGAGGAAGGGATGCGCTAAAGTGGGGCTTAGAGCACTTGAGTGTAAAATAGAGATCTGAAGCTCCATCGTCTGATATTTAAAAGGCAAGCATGAATGTCAGTGAGTAGCTGTAGATCCTTTTTTGGCTGTCATCAATCATAAGTCTAATAAGCCACCTAAAATGATGTCACAAGACAGAGAACAGAACAAACTGCGGTGGTTAGAGAAGCACGTGCCCTACTTGCAGCCTGGAGGGTAAAAGCAGGACCCATCTCCCAACACCAAGAGCGCACCAGGGCCTAGAAGGAAAACACCCCTGCACACACAGATTTTCTGTGCTGCTGGGTATAAAGATGCTTATGGCCAACTCTTAACGTAGCAGGAGGTAAAATTACAGAGTGCAAAAAAAAAAAATAGTGCTACTTAGAGAAAAAAAATCAATTCAGTTTGATTCAGGAATTGAAGCCAGGTACCCAAGAAAACCAATCCCCTAGAATCATAGAATCACAGAATAGTTAGGGTTGGAAAGGACCTTAAGATCATCCAGTTCCAAACCCCCTGCCATGGGCAGGGACACCTCCCACTACACCATGTCACTCAAGGCTCTGTCCAACCTGGCCTTGAACACCACCAGGGATGGAGTCTTTCAGGCAGTATGAGCAGGGCTTTATTTCCCCAGGATTTCTGCTGCTCCCAAAGCCAAAAGCTTGTGCTACACGTTTTTGTGCTGTGTGAGAAAGCAGGATGGTATCATTAGATGCTCAAAGGGAATTAAACTACTATGGATGCTACTAGGTGACAATAGTGAAGTGGGGGCTTCTGAGAAACCAGAACCCACCACACCACTGCAGAGCAGGGCTGGGTCCTCCATCTCTGTGTGTGGTTTCTAATGAGCTACAGAGGTTCATTCCTTTCATTTCTGTAGAGCCCAAGCATCACCATAGCATCAAAAGCTCAGGGGAAAAAAAACATGGATGTTCTTTGGCTGCTGCTGGATTTTCTTTTCATCCATAACTTGGGTGACCTATAACTGGGTGGTGAGCTCATGGCACTTCGCTAGGATAACAGTGTTAAAAACCAGAGGATTAGGTAAACCTCAAAGTGTTGTCTTTCTGGAACACTTGTGTTGCAGTTGTGTTGCGTTCCAGAAAGGGAACTGAATCCCTCTTTCTTCCAACAGTTATTCCCTTTGCTATGCTATGCATAGGAAGCATAGTTGACAAGCGGAGCCCAAACTGCACTGCCTTCACACCTCTAAGAAGAAATCAAAACTTACCTTTTAATGAGCCAAAAACCAGGTCTGGAAAGAGCACTGTTCAATTGGGCCCTTACAGTCCTATACGTGCAGACGTTAATCTTGTTAAGCCTTGAAACACAGACTCCAAATAGGCCTTTGCTGCCTCACCGGCTCCCAATGCACCTTTTGACCATAAACATCTGGGTATTTTATCTAGGCTGATTTTTGCAAGCAGTTTACTCTAAAGCCACTAATACATGCTATTGCAATGGGGCTCAATGGTGCCTATTAGGTGCTGGTCATGCTGAGTGAGGGTGGGGATTGTGGAGACGTATTGCACCATGGGGAGCTATAGGAGCCACTCTGCTGCTGGAAGGCAGAAAACCTCCTGGAGCTCTCAGGTGCACAGAGGAGTGCACTTGCTATTAAATTATTTCACAGGGAGAGGCCTATTACCTATGAAAGCTGATCCTGCTCTTAAAGGCTACTGCAAAGGGACCATAACCCTCTTTAGGGGGAGGTGATGTGTCCAGAGGAATCAGTCCTGGGCTCCCAAGCGGCCAAGAACTACAGCGATAACAGGTACTGGTGTGAAACACATTTGTTGTGCGGTTTCCCATCCTGCAGAAACCTGCCTCTGCCAAAGGATGGCCCAAAGAAATCAGGAGCTTAGAAGTTCAGCAAAATGCATCCAGTTGCTCACACCAGCATCTTGTAAGAGATTTGGAAAGAGAGCCCAAAGAGACACCCTGAGGACACCATAAAGTCATAAAGTGATTTAACACCGCACTGATTTACTCACTTGTGAGCTCTGGAATAAGTCCCAATTCTACATTCTTACTCTCCTCCCATTCTGAAAATCCAGGTGTTTATTCAGGTAAGATGCTTATTCTAGATAGGGTAAACCAGATAAAATAGTTTGGACAGCAAGCTAAACCACAGCAAAACATCTGCAGCAGCAGCACAGTTTGTGTTTTGGCAACCTGAGCTCTTGCAGCAAGGTGATGCATGGCAGGTTTTCTTCAGGAAAAGCCTGATGGGGTTTTGCTTGGTTTTATAAAACAGAGGGTACTTTTCCTTAAAAACAGGCAGATTTTTAGCTATCAGATATGGATACCTTTGTTTATGGCTTTTATACCTCAGTTTCAATCTGTATTACCATTACAGCTGCACCAAAAGTATCTACAACCATCACACACCACATGAACCCACCATACAGAGGCAGACACGTTCTATTACCACATGTGAAGCTACCTGCTGGTGAGAGCAGAATAACTTCTAAAGATGATAAATCAGAAAATCCAAGATTATATTACTTAGGGCCTGGTTTGTAGTCAGACGAGGAACAAACTGCAATCAGAGCACAGCCAGCTAATGTGCTAAAGCCACCAACACACAGACACCAACTATTTACACCAAAGCACCAGCTCTCATGAGCTTTCTTAGTACTGCTAAGGGGGGGTTCCCTGCCCACGGCAGGGGGTTGGAACTGGATGATCTTATGGTCCTTTCCAACCCTAACTATTCTATGATCCTACTAGCTAAGTGAGTTAAAGGTTTTAGATCAGCAGTTGAAACTAGAAGTGCCATTCTGATGTCCTGCTCAGTTCCCCAGCAGAACAAAGAGGACCAGATGCCATTCAATGAATTGGCCAGTAAGGACAAGTGAGACAGACCAGAAGTCCATCGGAGCCTTGTGATAGGTTTCTTGTGCAAGGCATGCACAGAAGTGTCAACAGGCCTGGAAAAATCCCTCCTTACTGCTCTCATTCTGGAGGCATACGAGGAGATCACTGCTCCCTGGTCCTCATGAGGCAGCAGGGACTTGCGGTGCAGGAAGTTTCCCTCACTAGCTCATTCTGTATCTCAACATTTCACCCTAGCATCATAGGATCATGGAATCGTTAGGGCTGGAAAGGACCTTAAGATCACCTAGTTTCAATCCACAAAGATGGGCTTCATTGCTTTCAGAGCAAGAAAGGCTAGCAAGGGTAAACCTGATTTCTAATCATAACAGCAGCAGTGTGTGATCTTCTGGCTGGGAGTTTGGTGGGTCTAAACCAGGTGGAAGCTGTCACACTTCACAACACCCACAATTACATGAACCATATTGAGCTGCTGAAGTTTCATACATGAAACAGCAGAAGGGAAGTTATTTTTCAACTTCATTAGCTGTTACAGTACAGAAAGGCACGTGTTTCCTGGGCTGGCATCGGGTTAAAAATAGCCTTCATTTTCAGGTCCCAGGTTTTCATAGTGGTTTTTCAACTGCTTTTGCATAGAGAACCAGATGGATCTTGAAGATCACTACACAGGAGCTTTACCTTACCGCCCTTTGAACTTTGAGAGGAAGAAAAAGAGTCAGTGATAATCTCAGTACCTGGATTCAATGATTTCGAATGCACTATCTCCAGAACAGTTTTGCGTGAGTTCCCTGTGTGTTGCCAGGCTGCTCCTCCCACTGTTTAATTCCCTCCCATCAAAATAGGAACTGTCTTATTCCATATAAAGTTAGCTCCGCAGAGCTGGATAAGATATGTCACCTTAGGCACCTGAATTAATAGTTTGGTTGTGTACTCTGTTAAGTCTTTACTATAGATCAGCATAACTGGGCTAGACAGACAATTCTTCAGAGCTAACATCTGAAGAGGGTGCCAAAGACAACATCCCTTTGAGATCTCACTGAACTACCCAGGTTAAAAACAAAAGCAAACCAAGCCAACTGAAACCAGAGAGATTGCTTTTTCCTCGGCAGCACTGGAAATACAAAATGGTGGGAAAAGTTGGCAGGAATAAACACTTCCATGGAGTTTCTAAAGCTGCAATTAATGTTAATGAAGCTATACCTTATACGGCAAGGAGCTATACTATAAATTGGATAAGTAAGAAAAATGAAGAGCCATTGTGCTCTTCCAATATAGTACATCAGGGTATTGCCACTGTAAAGCTATCTTTATTTTAAGCCATTAAATAAAACAATATAAATCTGCAAGCAGGTGTTTCGTGTTGCGGGAGTACTGGAAGTTGTAATGCAAACAGCCTAATTTTAGCGTCTATGTAGAGTGCGAAGTAAATTTACTGATCACTGATGCATTGAGCGCAGGGAGGACACAATCAGCGGGAGCTTCCAGCAAGATTATCCTATTAAAGCAGGAAGCCTGTTAAAGGAAGTAGGGGAAAGCAGGTGATGGAAGTGGGGGTTTGCCGAGCAGGCACGGGCCCACTGTACATGTTAAGTTGTTGTTTTCCGCTCAGCTAAGCAGCAGAGAATTGATATGTTAGCAATGAAGTGCAATGACAATTAAATTGTAACTGACCTACATGTTACCATCATTATGCTTTCTCTTTTTTACTGCTTTCCCTCTTATTTAATCACACAGTATGGGGTTTTTATTAGGCTGTAATGTTAAAATCTTCATCCATTTAGCCATAAATGTTTGACTGGATATCTATCAGACTTCCTTGCACTATACAAACAAAACCATTTTGCTGAATCATTGTTGACTTGTTTGTGGCCTAATTTAATGAGTGTAATAACTTACATTACTACCCAGTTAACATTTAGGAGCCCAGAGAAGACCTGCTAGCATGCAGCAAGCTACTGTATATGTTTTCTATTCATATCACTCCCCCTCACAGTGAATTTCATACAATAATAATCGCTTCTTGCAAGGCCAGATTGGCTTTTCCCCAGCCCAGGTTGAGTGCTCCATGGCCAGTCTGCAATGCTAAACCTCAAGTGCCTCAAAATTTCGACGCAGTTTCAGCTCTCTAAGTATCTAAGAGTCTTGGGTGACACTGTCTAGTCCCTCTGGCTGGAACTGGATGATCTCAAGGTCCTTTCCAACCCTAACTATTCTATGATTCTATCAGCTGACATCTTAGGTAGCCATCAAAATACCCAGCATAGAACCCTCAGCTCATTACCTCACACTCATGCAGGAAACTGAGTTATTACAGTATCGTCTATCATCTACCTGGATTTGCACAAAGCATTTACACTGCCCTGTGTGACATCCTTGTCTCTAGGTTGGAAGGACATGGATTTGACAGATGGATCACTCTGGATAAGGAACTGAAGTTCAGCAAGGCCAGGCGCAAGGTCCCTGCATCTGGGTCAGGGCAATCCCAAACACAGGTTTGGGCACCGACTGGATGGAGCAGCCCTGAGGAGAAGGACTTGGGGTGTTGGTCAATGAGAAGCTCCCCATGACCCGGCTTCAGTGTGCGCTTGAGCCAAGACCCCCCCCCATGTGCTGGGCTGCACCCCCAGAGCGTGAGCAGCAGCTCAGGGAGGGGATCCTGCCCCTCTGCTGTGCTCTGGGGAGACCCCCCCTGCAGCCCTGACCCAGCTCTGGGGCAGCAGCACAAGAGGGATGTGGAGCTGCTGGAGCAAGTCCAGAGGAGGCCATGGAGATGCTGCGAGGGCTGGAGCAGCTCTGCTCTGGAGCCAGGCTGAGAGAGCTGGGCTGGGGCAGCCTTGAGAAGAGAAGGCTCCTGAAGGGGAGACCTGAGAGCAGCTCCAGTGCCTGAAGGGGCTGCAGGAAACCTGGAGAGGGGCTTGGGACAAGGGCCTGTAGGGACAGGCCAAGGGGAATGGCTTGAACCTGCCAGAGGGGAGACTGAGCTGAGCTCTTAGGCAGAAGCTCTTCCCTGTGAGGGTGCTGAGGCGCTGGCACAGGGTGCCCAGAGAAGCTGTGGCTGCCCCATCCCTGGCAGTGTTCAAGGCCAGGCTGGACACAGGGGCTTGGAGCAAGCTGCTCTAGTGGAAGGTGTCCCTGCCTGTGGCAGAGGTTGGAGCTGGAGGAGCTTTAAGGTCCCTTCCAACCCAAACTATTCCATGATGCGATGATTAATTGAGGAGGAAAACACAAAACCAACTACTAATACTTACATAGAATAAGGCTTCCAAGTTGGACACAACACTAGGGAAAGGTTTGCCTGACCTTAGTTCAGATTAGGTGAAACAAATGTTGCTGCTTTACAATTATCAAAGGCAAACCCCAGATATTTAGACCTGGGCCTGCCCTGGGCAGCCCTCAGCAGGAGCAGTACAAAGCACTGAACACCAGTGCTTTTGAGGCATCTTCATTTTTATTCGATTACCTTGAAGAAAATCCTTCTTGTCACTATCTATACCTCAAGCTCTCACCTGGCATCTGACAGTCCTGCAGATCAATTAAGTAACAAAATCAAGTCTCCATATTCATACCCCGACTTAACACATATTGGTCAAGACAGAGGCATTTTCCTGCTTGCAAGGCCGTAACTCAAACACCAAATCACACAGAGGGGGGCAATCTGTGAATTGCAAAAGTTGAAATTCTCCATTTTCCACAAGAAAAAGAAGAACATCATTTCAGTGTTAACAAACGGGGATACCACTGATTATGTTTTATTGCAGACATTCCTTTGTTAATGGGCATTAACTGTGGAATCACTGCAGAGTGACTCCATGCATGCTGTCACACAGCTCACAGCCTCCACAAAGATGCATTTCAAGCTCCTTAATTTTGAGGGGGGAAAGTGGGAAGAGTGGTTACTCTGTATAGTTAAAGTACCTTCAATGCAATCTTAGGCATCAGTTCTGTTGCCTGTTACCTTCCCTGCCCAAACTCTCTTCCTTCATTTCTCCTCCCAGGTCCCTTTGCCCATAACACTGGATGAACAGAGAAGGGAGCACGAAAACCACACCTTCTTGAAGGTATTCATGGACTGCACATCTTGAGGAATGGTGAGTAAAAGCAAAACTCTGTGTTTCATCACCCTGTAAAGGAGGCTGAGCACTGGGGTAGGGAAACACAACAAGGTATTAAGACTTCAAGACTTCCCAAAGTAAGTAAAACCAATACTGGTGTTGGCAGAACACTGCATCCATGGACATCATGATCGTGAAACTCATTGTGCACTATGTTAATACAGACTTGAATAAATGCAGCAATGAAACTTCAGTAGTGATGCTTACCAAATCAGCATCTACTACCATTGCCACTGATAGCATTTCATATGGAAACAAAGCTTTCTGTGGATACAACTCAGACATTTAGCAACAACACCCTTACACTGGTATGATAAACTAAGATCCCCAAAGTTCTTCTTTATTATCCTATATCCCTTGAGGTCAAAAAGGGAATGAGAACTACATCTTTTACACACTCCTGACTGCGTTGTATGTTCACTGCATTGCAATACAGGTATCTGAACTCCTCACAGGATGGATACAGTGATGAAAAATAAGGTCCATCATGCAGAAGATCAGTAAGCAGAGTGCAATATAAACTGGAAGAAACTGTTTTCAGAGGAAAGTACATTTTTGGGAAGACGCTAATTCCTCATTAGCAATGTTTAACTTCGGCTTTTATTTAGCTCAGCCTTTTAGTTCTAGATCCCACCCTGCCTGTGCCATGACAATCCAGAGATTCCAGAAAAACACATCCTGAGGGAAGTTAAGAAAAAATAAATCATGGCGCTTTTAAGGTCAGATTGATTACCACCTCATTGCAAAGTTTAGTATCAGGGGAGGTGAAAATAATGAGCTACAATCTGGCTGGGAAAGGCAGCTGATTTGAGCAGCATACCCTGAGCTGAGCAGAAAGCGAAGACAGACTACTTGGACAGCAGGGAGCATTCCCACGTGCGGGAATTCCTTCAGCACTGTACTGCAGCAACTGCAAGAGTCATTTTCTCAATGCTGTAAAGTGCTTAAGCTTGGAAAAGTCTATAATATTACTTACTGGCCACAGGTCTTGATGTTTGTCTATGCAATTGTAAACCTCTGTTAATCACTAACACTCACTTAGGCACACGAGACATTACATGCATGAAAGCGCCTAAAGCTGAAGTGGAGGTAACCCCACATGGAACATTTTAGTTTGCTGCTCTCCAGGCCATGGTCTGGGCAACCTCTATATAAAGGACTGAACACAAGGATTTAAAGTACTTTCTGGTGGGATGCTTTCGTCACTATTACAGCCATGAAACTATTTATATGGCCGTGACATGGAGCTGCTGTAGATGTGAACTGTACAGGTCACATTGGCCGATATCTTGCAGGGGATTATCATCCCAGATTCACAGATGCCAGTGAAACTGTATGAAAGCAGACAAAGGAGAAGAGCACAGATGAACCACCAAAAGCGCGGCCTGGTATGCAGAGAAATGAGCTGGACCTACTGGATACAATGACTCCATGCAGGTCATTTGCTTTGCTCTTGCATTCATATAAAACCAATTTTCTTTCTGTTACAAACACCATTATGAACACATGCAGCATAGTACTGACTGTTTTCAAGTGCAGGGCCACTTCTTGACTGCAGGTCTTCTTTGGGAAGGTATAAACACACAGTTCTGTCAGCAGCAGTAGTTAATGCAGAGGGCTGCTTCACTTCAGAGCCTCAGTGAAACACATCAGGTGGAAGATGCCAGTACAGCTCTCTGAGGACTTCTGTAAGCAGACACTTGCAGGGGACACAGTAATGATGAATCTCAAGGTACGCAATGCAGACAAGTTGAATCCTGCCAAGCTGTGCCCATAGGGTTTTTTGCCCCCCACCAAGCAATCACCACGTTTCAGTGGGAATCTAATATTGAACCCTACATTCCACATTTAGCACCTTCTGTTAAGCTCAGCTGAGCTCTTCTCACCTACCTGAGGAAGGCAAAGCCTCAATCATTATTTAGAACTGATATAATTGTCAGACCTAAAGGATTTTCCAGTTGTTTCTCTGGAAATCATTAACATCATGCAAATGCATTGAATGCAGTGGTTGTACAGTAAGTCTATCAAAGGTATAAAAAAATGATACGAAATTTGGAGCGACTCGGGTTATATTTTCAAGCATTCACAATTTTTCTGAACTTTTGGTTCAGGGTTTATTTGGAGTGTTTTAATTGAAAAAAAGGCTAAGTATTTTATTTTTATGTGTTTATTATAGTTATTTCCATTTCACTTCTGAGCATGTTCGACTTAAGCCATAAGAAAAGGAATACACCAAGAATTAAACCCATCCTATTATTTTGGGTAGAACAAAACATTTCAGCTATTCTAAAAGCTATTTTTTGTCGCCTTTCCAGTGCACTATTAAAAAGGAGAAATGCTGTATGTCAATCACAGAAGTCATTCATTTGGCTAGCACCCCAAAAATGAACTCCACAACCATATGCAAAATACATCGACTCTGATTTTGCTGCAAGATGTCAAATGAACAGTTTCTTTTCTTTCCTCTTTCTTTTCCTTATTTTTAATCTTAAAGCATTTTTCATTATCCTATTATTCATTATCCTATTTTTCATTATCCTAGGGAAAGAACCTTTCCTTTCCTCAGATTTGCGTTCAAATGACACCCCTCTTGTTCTCTCCCTGGGTTTATGTTTCACTAGAATGACAACATTGAATAGCAGCTCTACTTAACCATTTTTAAGGCCCTGATCAGTGTCAGTTATACAGTGACGGGAAGATTATTTCAAGTCTGAAATAGCCAAATAGCTGTGAAATCACATATATGAATCAGCCAGGCTGAGAGATGAGTAGCAGCATCCTGTAAAAAGACTTTCTTTCCTTCACTCAATCTGTTATGCTGTTTATGTTAAAAATCAAAGACCAGAGAGACCCTCGTGAAACACTTCCAAAAATCCAGATAAACTAATTCCAACCTCATTTTTCAATATTTAATTCAGGACAAATGATCATGTATGGGTTTGCCATTTTGTAAAATTTTTACCCAAATTTCTATGTTTTTAGTAAATGTCAATGAACTTCCAGTCAAATTCCTTTAACTAGAAATATGAAATAGCCAATATTTGGTGATTACTTCTATTTGGGCCATTCAGTTTTACCATAAAGTGAAGGGCTGTGGGTTTTTTAAGTCTATAGCATGAAATGCACTTCCTCTTTATTGACAACATAGTATTGGTCTATGAAAGTCCCATAATAAATCATTTACTTGCAGGAAAGGGTTTTGGAAAGACATCCAAATTCAATATTTAGTTCTATTTGGTTCTAAAAACCTTTAAACACTTCAGTAATAGCAAAATGGGTAAATTGTTAAAGAACGGGGTATTGCAAAGCACTACCAGAGCCATGATTATTAGTTTGACTATGAATGGGTAACAGCGCACACCACGTGGCCCTGCAAGTCATGCTGAAGGTTTCTATTATTAAATCCTGCAACCTTAAATATTTGATGTTTTTTCATGGGTATTTCTGACTCTCCTTTATTCCATTTGTAGAACTGAATAAAAAATCTGATGGAACAAACCCCTGACTCTGGGTTCTTCTGCTTTTCCTTCTCACTTCCTTTATTACCTTCTCAACACGGCCCGGAAAGCATGACCCCTATTTGTTGAGTGTATTAAGATGTGATGCAAGTTACTAATACCAACGTAATGCTGGCAGCTTGGCACTTCTTACACAACACCCCTTGCCCAAATGGACAACTCCACGTGCTCAAACGAACACGCCGAGCGGCAAAAGCACCAGCCAGCTTTGTAGCTCAGTTTTGCATCCAAGTGACCAGAAATATCCCAGACAAACTGGAGAAGCAATTCATTTTGCAACTTGCCTTGGAGCAGGCACAGGCTAACAGGAAACAGCATCCTGTTTTCCCTTGGAAAAACAGTGGTGACTTGAGATAACTTTCAGGCTCCAGCTCAGACAACTGAAAACTAGAATTCCCCAATGCGCAGGACTCTGCCCCAAGGAATCCGGCAGGAAATGAAGGTAATATTCATAATAGAATATAGTTTTCTGCAACTTCCTGTACAGAGGATCTGCAAAATCTCCAAAAAAAACCCATCCCACATCATATTTAAAACTTCAGTCGGTGCTGACCATTATATTGCTGTTCATGCTGTATAGAACATGCAAGTCCCTCCCTTGCCCCGCTCCCAACTGCCCCATCGTGCCCCCATAAAACCTTACACCTTCCTCCTCTCCAGGTGAGCATCACTGTGCTAGACTCAAGGCTCTCCCTCATGTCTTCCTCCTGGCAATACAGAATTCATCTGTAACATAACCTCTTCACAAGGTCCCTTCATGCTTTCTAGGAATGCAGTCCCTCTAGAAAACACATTGGCTGGGCTTCATACACAAGCCAGAGCACGCTGCCCCAGCCCCTTCACTACCACATCCTCCAGTTCAACAACACTGCACTCCTCGTACTATTGACTTCTCCATGAAGCTGGTTTATTCTGGTTTAAATAGCCTAATCTTCTATGTTAGTGGGACAAGGCAAGTTTAGAGCTAACGTTAGCACAGCTAGAACATTCATTCTAGTTTATCCATGCCACATGCCTGAACAAACATATACACTCCCAAAGCGCTGCTCCCTTCCTTTGGTAAAGCTTCTTCCCCAACTCTACAAACTTCATTTCCCAAGTAATTTACAAATTTACTTCAATTATTTAATCAGTTTGGCTGAAATTCACAAAATATGCAATTGTTACTCGTTACTTAACATTCCTTATAAATTACATTTATTAATTGCAGGAAGGAGACTCGCCATCACTACAGTAATTTAAATTGGTACCACATGGCTACAGGCTACACGATTCTATGGGGCAAAAAGCAGTTCTTTAAAGATCTTTACATGCCATTAAAGATCAACTACCCAAATTTTTGTCCAGGAAGTTACAACTTATCAAAAATGTAACAAACCATGGACGAAATATTCCTCGTAAGCAGCACATAATGTGGTCCATGAAATGACATTTTAGCATCTCTCACTATGGTCGCACCAAAGTTTGCTGACAGCGCAGGGTAATGCTCCATTGATATTTAACAGTTCCCATCTACGTGGTGCTTTGTGATATTGTAACTTTATACTCTCCAGCTCATTCTCTCAGCAGCCCTCAATCAGTCAACTTGGACATACAACGTCGTCCCATTTGCTTTGCTTAGTTTTAATGTTGTAGATGTTTTAACTTTCCATTATTATTAACTTCGAAAGCAACTGGGGAAAAGAACCACTTCCCAATCCCCACCCTGCACTTTCTGGACACATGCACGTGCACAGCCTTGTGATCAGATAAACCTCAGCATTCTTGTGATCATGAAGAAAATCATGGTGTCTGCTGGTGATCATCAGGCAGCCCTAGCTGTAGTTCAACAACTGGAGACTCTTTGACCTTGGTGTAGCATAGACAAGAGTACAGCAGCACCTCCTATAGGAAAAGCTGGAGGAACACCCCACATAAAATAACAAAATAATAATAGATTCATCTTCCTGCAGCTAAAGATAAATATTAAATAATCCTATCTGCTTCTGGCTGAAAATTAATTTCTTCTAAGGCAAATAATGTAATACGTATATGCGTTTCAATTCCCATTTGGCAAAAAGCCTATTTTCAGTATGCAGTACATAGACTTTTGAAAGACTAGAACTGTGTTCATCACAGACACACTTAAACAAATAACATTTTCTTCCTTCGGGTACCAATTCACTATGGTCTAATAAAACATATATATATTTCAGAGCATCAATATTCCCACCAAATCCACATATCCAGACTAAAAGCAAAGGTTTTTTTCTTAACCATCCTTTTTCTTCTTTGCAATATAATAGCTTGCATCAGAAACACTGAGCACTATTACTTTAAAACAGCCATGGTGGTCCTATGACACAATCCCGTGTAGTGCCATGCAGGGATATTTGAGAGCTAGCTCTGAACAAGCTGCCTTGAGTGCCAAGTATAATTTAGTCCTAGTACCACATGTCTTAGCCTGAGTGCTGCTTCTCATAGCAAGGCTAATTCATTCAGAACAAGTACTGGTATCTCTGCACAGAAATACATCATGCTATTTAGACATAATAAGTGTTTCAGATTTACAAAAGCATCATGCACCTTAGAACGACCAATTTTTCACATGCATCTATACACTTATACCTACTACATACAGAAAGTCCAGAAAACCACTCTAGGATGGTTACCTTCAGGCAGCCAAATACCTCAGAAGAACAGGCCTAAAACTGACTGCCCATTTTTGCAGCCCTGTATACATGATGCTGAGAAACACGTCTATTTAAAGATTAAGCCATCTATGCAGCACTCCTGATTAATTCATTACTTGGGAAAGGCTGGGAGGGCAAACACAGGGTGCCCCAAACCAACAGCCTGAGAACTCCCTCTCGCCGTCTTGGCTCAGATATGAACGTCTCCATTGCCCAGCACCTCTTGTCATTTCCCCTGCTGCAAAGGGGAAATGAGAGAGCCAGACAACACCACTCCACAGAACGGCTTCTCTGTATACTAATCATTTTCTGTCCCTGTGCCAGCATGCATGACTCGCCAGGTGAAGTATTCCAACAACAGCGTTGTCATCTTCCTGGTAATATGCGTTGCTCTCTATCACTTCCCTACCAAAACCCTCTTCTCCCATTGCAGAAACAGCATCCAACTGTCTCTTACATCACCCTCCATACATCTTCTCTCCCATGGCATATTTTAAGCATATTTTATTCTCTCTGCTATTTCAACCATTCCCTCCCCATGCAGGAGGGAGCCATGGGCGAGTTGCTGAGTACCCAAGGTTAGGAGACCTGGGCATCTACTCAGGCCCCTGTATCCTTGCCCATGCAAGCACAGGAATTTACAGGTTTACTGGCCTATTCTTCACTCTAGACTGGTTTGTGGTCCAGCCTGGCCTCTGAAGGGAAGCTTGTGACACAGAATTATTTCTCTGAAAACTTTTGGAGATCTCTTCATCTCGGTATCTTACCCAGGACCTATTCGGATGTATACAAACTGGCTGCTCCAATGTGAGATGCATGGATAAGATATTAGCCCTAGCTACCATGGTGATTGATGTTCTAAAAATATCCAAGTCAGCTGTACTGACAGATGGGTTAAATGTATGGCTGCACTATACCTGGATTGCAATCTGTTCGGATGAGGATGCGGATAAGGACCAGCCAGTGGAATTCAGTTTGCAAAGTTTAAAAAAGAAATAAAGCAGCACAAGAAAAAGCATCCATAAACCCAACATTATAAAAATCTATTGGTCTCATATGCTAAGAAGGCATCTTTTTAATTTGTATCTTTCTGGTATGGCAACTATATGCGGTACAGTTATGCACACAAGGAGATGACATATGTAGACTGCAGTGGTAAGGAGAAGGAAGGATCCAGTTCTCAGCAAACATAATATGACAGAAAGCATTTGTTGCTGCTACTGAAATTTGTGTATCCAAGCATTCTGCGAAGTCTAATGTGATCTTAGGCTGCCTGCTGCCTTGGAAACTAGTGGTCAGATAATCTCAGCAGTGGGCATAACCAGCTAGAACATTTTGATTAGATGAAATTTCACGGTGCTGAAATATTTCACACCCTGGTTTCAGCAAGTTTCTTTCAAGGGCTGAGAGAGAGAGAAGGAAAAAACAACCAACCAAAAAACCCTTACAGAACCAAACACCTGTATCCTGGTGGTTTGGACATGAGGACGTTGGAGCTCTAGATTCAAACCCCTGTTGGGCCAAGTGATCTGGAATTAAACCGATTGCAGTTGAAGCCAACAACAGGCTAGCCAGGCTGCTAACATAGAACAAAGTCAGAAGATTCAACTTCCAGATATAACAAATAAATGAATAGGAGACATTACCGTTCAGTGCTGTACAGCTCTTCATTGCAACCCTGAAACCTTGAGAATTCCAATCGAATTTGCCCACTTGCCCAAGAGTAAAGCACTTGGGTTGCAAAAGGTGCCTGTACAGAGCGATTCAGACAAAGGCTGGTTTACAAAGGATCTAAAACTACTGAAACACTGGGTAATGAGGGCTTCACTTCTTGCTTTGGAGAAGCAGAAATTCATTTTCTTCAGATACAATTTTAAGGTTACGAGGCTGAACAAAGAGAATCGTTATTGTAGGCATAATAGAATCAAATCACCAAAGAGAAAATGTATTAGTATCATTAGGTGTATTTCCACATGTCCTGCCTCTGCGGCACAAGAACTGGAGTTCAGAAGGAAAACTCGGTGGATGGGGCAGCCGGGGAACATTGCCTAATATTGCTTTCCATCCAACCAGCAAGGCCAGACCCTGAAATGAGAACATACGTTGGATGTGGCTTGCACATACCTCTACAAACCCAAATGGCCATTTACAAAATGTGAAAGGCAATTTAGCATTTGGCATACACTGTGTTTATAGAGAACGGCACATTTTCAAAATGCCCTTTTCCACCCTTTCCATAGAGCTGCAAGTGCAGTTCCTCCATCCTAGCATCCTGAAGCACCACAGCCAGGATCCCAGCAATGGGTCTATCTGGACTGCAACACCAAGACCTTGCAAATCACCTCTGCCTCCCCATTAAATTAATGCTGCTTATTAAAAGATGTCTTTTCGATCACTCCCATTTCTTTGCATCCAGACATGGACATTCCCAAGATTTTCCAAGGTCAGCTGTGTATGTGGATGGCCCTTTCTCATATTTCAAGAACACTGAAATGACTTCTATTTTTGTCTTTGGGCTTCTAGCAAAGCTGCCCTTTGGAAGTGCTAGGTGGGCCACACTTCCCAATAACAGCCATTAAGCAGGTATGCCCAGGAATTGGATTTCAGCATATCTGTATGGAAATCATCCCTTTGTTGTCATTTTACCTCTATAGATCATTTCAATATCAGGCTCATAAACCCAAGTGATCCTAAAACTAAATAAATACAGATGCATTTCTGCAAAATATGCTTGTGCAATAAGAAATGCTGTTATTACTCCTTGCTCTCCAAGGACGGTGGTCACGGCAAGGGAAGCTTCCCACCTTCTCCTCCTTTTGTAGCAATCGTGTTTTTCCAGTTTCAAATTTAATACTTTTCCTAATATATTATACGTTACCTCCCATGTATTTAAACTGTACTTAAAAGCATGCTAAGAACTGGTAATTCTTTAATGGTTGTTCACTTACAAGCGATTGTGGGTCATTACACAATCATTTAAAGGGCATTAATGAGAACCATTTAATGGTTTTAGTAGAATATCATTGTAAGGGACAGGGGAAAAGTTACTGGCTGTAAATTTTTATGACCATTTCTTACAAAACGTATTACTTTAAAGATTTATGTACGTAACAATGAGTACAATAAAAGCCATGCTAAAAATAATTTGAAATCAAAGTAATGCATATAGATAAGGCCCTGCTTGCTGCAGCTTTGCGTGCGGGCAGGAAGATTCCCTTTCTTTTCTTCGAGACACCTTATGACTTGCAGTGCAGCTTCACGGCTCCTTTATGAAAAGTCATAGCAGGAAAAAAACTGCTCAGGTCTACATTTTAACAAAGCATAAATTGGCCTTTACGGTCCATATTTCATTTTTTACTCATTGTTTTGCATATAGACTCAGTAGTTCTGCTGGTTTTCCTCAGATACAGCACAATAAGACAGCTTTTAACCAGAACGTAAGGAGAATTACTTTCAGAAAGCATCCTGAGCTGTACATTTGGGTGGCTTTTTATAAATGGAAAATAAAGGAGAGCTCTGCAGGCCAAAATTAAAAGGTTGCCTATTTCCCCACAGGGAAAGTCTTTATTACTCTACTAGACCAGAGCCTACCTTCCAAACTACAGAAACTTATTTTGATAACTATTCACATGGACGCATTAACCTTATTAAAGTGCTTTAATAACAAAACAGTCATCATATTGTGCCTGGTTTTGTCCATTTGTGATTCCTGTGGAATACCTAATGAGGAAGACAATGCCCTTTTTCCCCAGTATTCTTGCATAAGTAGGAGAATATTTCTAATTAAAAGGCAGAGTTAGCACAGCACACGAATTGAACTGAACCATATCTCTAGAAATGCTGATATTTTTACTGTTTGCATTAAGTAAGGATTGTATTTCCCTCTGAATCTGGCCCAGTACCCATTAGCAATAAGATCAAGATTTAAGATAACTTGGTCAAAAGATGGTGAATTATAACTTTTAATTAAAATGTAGGCAATGGTTTCTTTACAATAAACATGATAATACTTTCAAGAGCATTAAATTTTTATGTAACGAGCAACAAAACCAACCCGAATATTTTCAAGTGTGACATTGCAGAGGCAAGGAAAGGGGGTTGTTTGAAACTCCCCCATGCAACAAAAAGCAAGCAATGCAGTGATCTGCAGCTTTTTGTCTTTGGAAACACTGCTCCTCTTTCCTGAGGAGTTGTAGCCTTACACCAGCTCTCCACAATTCAGTTTAAATTCGATTTGAGGGGACCTAGACGTCAGGGCAAGGATTTGGGTTAAGGATGGGTTATTGTTACTATGTTTTCTTCACTTGTTATTTGACTGGTTTGTTCCTGTTTTGAAATGACTGAAGAAACTCAGGTGCTAGACTGATCCCATTTGCTTCTGTGTTGAAACTCTGTCCAGAAATGTTAATAATCACTAATATTAAGTGAAACGGTGGCTGTCTCTCATCTATTGCAGATGAACATTCTATTGACTTCCTAGTCATTCTTATCGCTCTGCATCCTCTATTTCACTTGATAAAATCCTGCTGAATACAAGAGCAGAATAGAATGGATTTTACTTTAATATTGTAAAACGTTAAGAAGGAAATGCACGGCCCACAGAAGCTGCGAACTAAAGTCATAAGACAGAGCAGAGCAAAAATTCCCATGCCATTCAGCAAGCTGAGATTTCACAGGATGGGGCAGAGGATCTATCTATACATCCCATCCTCTAACTGCCATGTTACTCTGTTTCTTGAACTTCTCTGTCCAAAACCCATACCCACTCCTGCCTGTGGCGTGGTCATAGTATAGGGACTAAAGAGACCAGGGTGAGATCAAATCTGCTTTTACCTGCAACCTGAACTTGGATTTAAGACCTGAATTTCTGAAAACAAAAGGGCAATACACTAAAATCAATGGACCAGTTCCTTCCCCGATTTTGTGATCCTGCACTTTATTTGCATTTTTCAACTCCCTCTCGTTTTATTTTTCACTGGATATTAATCACTGCTAACTGTATTCTCCCCCACCACTTCTTCACCTCATCAGAAAACAGCACCTGCACTCAGAGCACAAAATTAAGAGATTCATAAAAACCCAGGAATGAAATGGCACATTGGCTTAGTGTGTCGGTCTGTCACCTCCAGGAATACAGGACTGTGAAAGAGGAAGGGGGGATGAAAAGGAGGTAAAAAGAACAAGCAGCAGAGATTTAAATAAAGAGAATAAAGGGACACAGGAAGAGAGGACAGGAGAAGAGGATGAACGTGTGTGGATGCAACTGAAAAAGGAAAAGCAAAAGTTGAGTGAATGAAAGATCAAGAATTCAATGACGTGATTTTCTTTATACACCTCCACACATTTGCATGTGCTACAGCACCCACTATAATGAAGAGAAAGGTGAAGGCAAAGCACTGAAATCGTTCACTTCTTTCCTATAGCCCCCACTAAAAGAAAAGGAAATTAAATGCTATAAATATATTCAAACAATAAAGATTTGATTTACAGTAAGAAAAGCAAATAAATTGTGAATAACGACGTGGGGTTGTAGAGGTCTCTGAACACTATATGACTTTGTCATGTGTGTTGCAGTATCTAGATGAAGAACACAGATTGCGTTTAGGGTTTGGGGGCTTTGGTTTCCTTTTAAGCTATTTTGCTTGTGTTGAGCTTCCTCCCCTTCATAAGGAGGATGTGGACTGCACAGGTACCTTTGTAACTCCAATGCCACGAGTCCAACAATTGCAAACCAATATGACATGTTGCAACTCCTTCATGCACGCACACAAATGACTTCTTTGAAGCTTTTTGAACTTAAATACATTGGTTGATTATCCTTTGGCTACTCTCAAATACAACATGTCTGCAGCTCACCTGGAGGTCGGTAACATCCTAAAAATGTTGTATCACAGTATGCAACGAAAAGGAGAAGCTGTTTATGCATAAAATACACCTTACCTTAAAAACACCTTAGTCCAGTTGGAAAATTCATATTGATTTTATATATACACACATACACATATATATATAGACAGACACACACTAATTTAATCCATTATCTTGTCCCTAAAATAGTTTAAAATAACAAATATATTCAAGAGAGCTGCCTGAAGTTCTGAGCTTCCTCTTCCAGCTTTGCAGAAACAGTTAATGAGAATGGATGGAAAACGAAACAAAGTATGGAATTCAAAGATAAATCATTTACTATATGTTTTCAAGATATCAACATTTAGAAGCCCCTGCAAATGACAGAAGACATGAAAGTAATGGTTAAAGTAGCTGCCAATACCCAGTGCACAAAACCTGAGGGGGAAACTGCTAGAGGGACATTGAAAGCAGCGTAGATCAGGGATGTTTTTCCTCCCCTGTCCTAATTTGAAGACGGCATCTTTCAGTATTAATTGTAAAGACATTTGCATTTAGCACTGCACAGCTCATGCAGGTGACCATGAGGTTAGGAGCCTGCTCTGCCAGGTTAGACACGGGTGCTTTTCTGTGTGATCACAACTTCAGTTCTCTGCCTCTGGATTACAGATGTGCAAAATATCCTGCTCAGAAATCCATTTTTCCTCCAGAAAAACACAGAACTTGAGCTGTTAACATCTGATCCACAGGGTCACTGAAAGACGGTTTACTGCACCCAAGAAGATTCAGAGATACTACGCCAGGGCACTCTGCTGATCAATAAAACCTATTTTAAGATACAACAGCAATGAAAGACAGTTAGAAATGGCTTATTAAACATGATTATATTAAAGACTGCAAAATTTCCATGGTGGGGAACTCATTATAGAAATGCATACAGACACTATCACACATTGGAGCCCAGGCTTTCTCAGGTATTTAGCTGTTACCAGAGCACAGTACTCAGGGGCACAGACCACCATCACTGGTCACAATGACTTCCCAGAGGAGTTAACAAGCTAAGAAGGTAGGAAGGTGAGGGATTCAAGTGGTAGGATATTCCAGTAACCCATTTGATACACATGTAGCGATCAGGGTATACATAGGGTAACCAAAACAGATCTTTAGATGTGTCTGCATGAAGATCTTGATGGACAGGTAGGATATCCCTGCATTTTGCTCCCCTTTCCAATGCTATCTGCAGACATTGCTGGTACATTGCTCTGAAGTTTTGCTGTAACATATCTGTACAAAAAAAAGTCCTTTTTAACCTGTGCACAGCTATGTGTGGATGACTTCCTCACACCTCCATGTCAGCTTTCTCTACATGGTCCAGTGTGAGGCATCCCTGCCCATGGCAGGGGGTTGGAACTGGATGATATGAAGGTCCTTTCCAACCCAAACCAATCTATGACGCTTCTGTCTACCATATCCCTGGGCACAGGCACAGTAGAAGGTACCAAAGCATGGTTTGTAGTAAAGCTTTGGGGATTATGACTGGGGCACACAAGTAGCCTCTCTGGGAATCCCTGGGGAAGACAGCCCTGTAAACTCCACCTGAAGCACAGAATCACTTAGGTCAGAAAAGACCTTGAAGCTCATCAAGTCCAGCCATTAACCCAGCACTGCCAAGGCCACCACTACACCACATCCTTAAGTGCCACATCTACACATCTGCTAAATACTTTACAGGGGTGGTGATTCCACCACTTTCCTGGACAGCCTGTTCCAGTGCTGACAACCCTTTTGGGGAAGACATCTTTCCTACTACCCAATCTAAACCTCCCCTAGTTTCTTCTAGTCAGGAGGTATCAAAACTGTCCAGTATGATTACAGTAGCTTGCTAGTTATCAGGTGTAGTTACAAGCCTTTGAACCCTCAATTGCTCTTATATCTTAAGCTGCGGCAAACAAAATAATCCAATCTCCTTCAGGAAACTTTGCACAGAGATCACGGTACAGCTGATGTGCTAAATTACTTCTTCTGACTCCAGGAGCCCATTTGTAAGCTATGATACAAGCAGTACACTCCACAAAACAAGCTGGGGAGCAGAAACTCCCCACCTTCCGTTCCTGCCTGAGCGCTACTGACTCCCTGAATGATTTACCTCTTTGCTTTAGACTCCCCGTGTGTAATCGGAGAATAACACCACTTACCTACTTCACAGCAAGGCTCTTGTGAGAACTAATTAATGTTTGTTGCACAACACTTTGAATTTGTAAAATGTCATTTAAGTCGTAAGTATTATTGTCATTATCATCAGTGTTGCCCTGGGTACCACGAATACATGAAGCCAGCTGCTCTAAGAGCTACTTAATACCGTAAGAACAACGCACAAAACAGTGTTCCTAAGCAAATGGAAAGGATTTGATGCTTTTCCAACTAAGTGCTTAAAAAATAAAGGTGGTTGACGAGCATCTGCTTGCCTTACAGCTTGCTGATCTTTCTGCCACACTCACTCTGGCCGGGTAGTGCCCTGTCCCCCAAGTAGCTGCTCCAACAAGTTGTCAATGGGACCCATTGTGTAACAGCACTGGGACCCGCCGCACCGTGAGCCAGCTGAAATTGAGATGTTGCATATGTGCACTTTAATAAGTCATTCCCCCCCCCCCCCCCGCTTTGCTTCCTGTGGAACCTCATTTCCCTTTTTAATTTCATTTTCCCTTTCTAGACAGCAAAGGTAAGGTCATGAGCCAATGATGTAATAAGCTGGTTAGAAACGTGCTGGAAAGTGCACCACGTATGACAATAACTATATTTAGTTAGAAAGTTTCAACACGAGTTGTATGTCCAAATCTATTTATAGAACTCCTTCTGTGGATAAATTACAAAGTATTATTAAAGTATTCACACCAGTTGGGGAAAAAAAGATGTCTTAAATTATGTCCAAAAGGTAAGGATGTGATTCTGTACATAAGGAGAGAAACCCTGAAGGTTTATTCCCTTCCGAAAGGAATTCCTAGGAAACCCATTAGTTATAACCCTGCAACAGATACATGTCTGGGTTGGAGCTTGTACCCTACCACTGAGGGCAGTGCACTCTGTTCAAAGGAAACAACAGCACCAAGGACTGTGGTTCCCTGGTAATTTTTTTCTCATTAACCTGAGGTTCTGGGGAATCAACTCCAAAAGGGAAGATATTTACATCCAGATCAATGGGAAATGAGACTACCCAACACGGACTGTGTACTGCACAATATTTTAGTGTCCCAAACCTATTAAGTGCTATGAGATTTATACCATGAA
Source organism: Pezoporus wallicus (assembly GCF_028554395.1). Lineage (NCBI taxonomy): Eukaryota > Metazoa > Chordata > Aves > Psittaciformes > Psittacidae > Pezoporus > Pezoporus wallicus. The sequence goes on from NW_026637486.1 coordinate 1,199,139, forward strand.
GATCATGTACCGTGCTATAATTTACATTTAGAAGTCGGCTTGCAGCTGCTTACCCTTGCCCTGTTCTTCCATTATATCCAAATTAATAATGTCTATAACCTGTACTTTCCTATGCTAAGGAAAAGGAAAGAATGGGAGGAAGTGGGAAGGAAATTACAGTAACAAAGCAAACACTAAATGGCAAAAAACTCTGAACTCTTGTCATATGTCTGAGAACAATCTGGCTTTATTAACGCATCTACGATATTGGGTATTAAAACCCAACGTAGTTTTCATCCTTTTGACTTAAACAAGCACCTCAGCAAGGGATCATAATGGCAGCTCACAGTATGCAGACTACAGCGGGCTCCAATTAAGATCGTCTCTGTTAAAGCTCCAGTGATACTGCAAAGCACAGATAAAAGTGTAAATAAGTCAAGAGATACATAGATATCAGGCTATAAATCAGAGATTTGAAACTTGAGAAAATAGACCCTGTAAATATAAAGTGAAGGATATCTTCACTTTAGATACTGTAAACTGAAGGACAAAGTCTCATTCTTTAATATAGGCTTAAAATACTCCAATTTACGGAAGAGGAGAAGTATTTGCACAGGAAGCAGCAGTGTAAATTTTTGCTTTAATCTAATGATGGTGAGGGCTTTCAAACCCATAGCCAGGAAGGTAACTGGCCCCAGAGCAAACAAGAGCCAAGCATGACACAGGTGACAGCAGGGCAGGTCATGGTACCAGCCTGTAAGCGAGCATCAGCCCAAGCAAAATGGACTGCCAAGTCCCAGAAGCACCATTCAGTTTACACTGTCACTCATCCGACTGCTGACATCACTGGGAAACATGCAGGGGGGGCAAGAGGTAAGAGGAATTATGAGTAAACCTACTACAAAACCCACCTGAAGCAGGTACATTTCTGTTGTGAAGCCAGATTGAGACCAAAGCACATCTCATGTAAGACAAGAGTCATGCAAACACTCCCTTGGCTTGAAATGGAAGGGGCTGCTCTACATGAGTGGGTGCATGCCATTCAGCACCCAAAACACAGACCCAACATCAGTAAATTACACATAAACTGGATTGCTACCCCATGAGTTGAGTTCAAGTCCGCTTCTAATGTATGGATTTTTCTTTTTGAGTAATAGACTATGTGATGGAACCAAAGGATCCAGAAAGATATAGTACATCATGGAATGTAAATGCTTGAGCCAAACCACCTAAGGTGGGCAGCAAAAGGTGTTTCTGCTGCACGTTGTACCTCTCCTTCAGGAGGGGTAAGAAAAAAAAAAATGGAGGGGAAGATAAATAGGAAACGTAAAAGGACATGGAACTGTTGGAACAAGTCCAGAGAAGATCACGAGGTTGATGAGGGGCTGGAGCACCTCCTGTATGAAGATAAGCTGAGAAAGCTGGGGCTGTTCAGCCTGGAGAAGAGAAGGCTGCGTGGAGACCTCGGAGCAGCTTCCAGTGTCTGAAGGGGCCTATAGAGATGCTGGGGATGGACTCTTCATTAGGGACTGTAGTGACATGATAGGGGGTAACGGGTTCAAACTTAAACAGGGGAAGTTTAGATTGGATATAAGGAAGAAGTCCTTTCCTGTGAGGGTGCTGAGGCACTGGAATGGGTTGCCCAAGGAAGTTGTGAATGCTCCATCCCTGGCAGTGCTCAAGGCCTGCCTGGACAGAGCCTTGGGTGACATGGTTTAGTGTGAGGTGTCCCTGCCCATGGCAGGGGGATTGGAACTTTATGATCTTAGTGTCCTTTCCAACCCTAACTATTCTGTGATTCTAAGAAGAGTTGATGTGTATAAGCCAACAGGAGCCTAAAAATACAATAAAGACCAAACAATGAGCAGGAGGCATGAACGGGAGCAGTAGCAAAGGAGAAGGATTGTGTTAAACATACAGCACCCTTAAGAGAAAGTATACCTCATCCTCTTCCACTAGCAAGTGCCTCAAACGCCATCCTTTACTTACTATCCATGCACCTCTATTGGACGTTTTTATCAGAGCCATTAAGAATCCAGAATTAGGACAAACACAAATGAGAAGAGGGTTTCTTTTGTTAGTGGCGGTGGTTTTCCTCTTCTGTGTTTAAACAGCACTGCCTCAAACCATTCCTTATAGTTGCAAACATGTTCAAATGAGACCTCCGAAGACCAGAGGCTGAACTCTTCGGGGTGGACTCTCTTGTAATCATTAGGCTAAGCAGAACTACAAATTTGCTGTAAACAGCAAACTTATAAGAGAGATTGCTAAATATCATGCCACCAAGTCAACAGGAAACTGAAGCTGTCTTACACACAAGGCATGGTCATGATGCACGGTGTTCACACCGACACATAACTTAGTTTTCTTTTCTTTCTTCTTCTTCCCTGTTTAATACTTTGTGTGACAATGCAAGCCGGTGGGGGAAGAAGAGAAGCAAGATGACAGACATTCATGGTAAGAACAACACTTTCAGCTGCCTGTTACCCTCCTAACAGCATCAGGAGGGCAAAAAAACCAACCACATGCTGCAAGTTTAGTAAGTAAAAGAGAAGGCGAAAACTTTTTGTATTAAACAATCGCTACATTCATGTTTGAAGGCGAAGCTTTTTCTCATGATAAATGGTCTATAGAGCAAGGCCCTTCAGCAGGCAGTAATAAGGTACGGCATGCCTGCCTCCACATCCTCTCCTTTACACTTACTACATCATTTCCTACTGGATGAGGACCCATCGCTTTTGTCCCAAACATGCAAAACTTGCTGGGGATGCCACCACGCATCTCACCTGAGAACTAATATAGAAACAGATCACCCTTCTCCTTTTTAACTAAGTGAGCTTCATTCAGGTGACCTGTGATTCCAAAACCAATGGTTGTATGATCAAAACATGTAAAAGGGAGAAGAACACTTCACTACCACCAGGTTTAAGGCAGCATTACAGGATTAGCTATAGCAGCTCTATCATAGGTACAGTGATGCACAGAGATGTTTCTCCAATGACTAAAGCCAAAGTGCATTAAATGATGGATGTTCTCAAAAGAATGCCTACAACCACAACTAACAGATTATGCTAGATTTTTATTTGCTAATCTCTCTAGCTAAGAGCATCTTGAAATTAACAGTAAAATACATGCATTTAAAGAGATGAAATTAGACTTAATAATAAACTTGTTGCTCACAAAACCACTGCTTTATGAACAGCATATTTACTTACTAAAAGCACATTCCCAAGAGCCTTGTGTTCCAACTATAACACTTTTCTTTATAATTGTGTACTCTGAATAATAAGTTTGGGCTTAAAGAGCTTCCACATTCTGTTGCACCCATCTATGCAGCCACATCACATGAATCCGTGCACACTTCTAATCCTAGACTGTTAGCTAAACACTGTTGTAATTTATGCTACTAGCATGTCTTGTGCAGATACCGTCTGCATGAAGGACAGGGGCAGCAGAGAGGTCCACATTCAGTAAAACTCAGTTCCAAATACAAACAGATCTGTGTGTGACAACGGGCTGTATTCTGTGTGAATGGGAAAGCCCAAAGATCTGCCTCCAAAAACCATGACAGCATGATTTCTCGGGTAAATTGCATTTAATTTGTGCACTTAACAACGGAACAAACCCAAACTAAACCCTTCAATTCATGTACTGTCAGAGACAGAGAGAAGCTAATAGCAAGAAGGACTTTGATTAAGTGTTCATTACAGGTCTCCCTTTTCAACAAGCTGCCAGCTTCGCTCTACTTCTTTGGGTATTCCTCCTGAGCCTAGTCACTAATACCAAGTAATGCCAATATAATTCACTTGGCAAGGGCACCCCAAAGTTTTGGCTGTAGTGAGTACTTCTACCATTTACAGACCATGCCCCGACAGCTGATGCAAATGGAAGCAGCTGCTCTCCCACCTCGGCACAGAGCTCTTGTTGGCACCTTGACCACAAGCATGGCTGTGAAGCTTGCAAGAAGAGCTGATACTAAGCAAAACACAGTAATAGTTCAAAGCAACGAGGATCTGATCTGCATCGTGACTCCGACGTCATGGGAGACGTGACTTCTTTTGTTCAATTTTAAGTTTCACTTAATGCTTCTATTGTTCGGCGATGGTTTTAAAATGTCACGTTAAATAACTTGGTAAAACTTAGAGCATCTAAGTATCTCACCCCATCTCCAACAGTTCTATGGTAGTGAAGCAGAGGCAGAGTTCCTCCTTCCTCCCCTGCCACAGACAACATCACGCTTCAGAAAGGTAACAATAAGAGGTAGTGCTCTGTGCTTACATTCATACAGCTCATCTGAGGAGTGACATTCCTCATATTTATCAGATCCTATAATACAGGTGCTTAATCTACCAACACAGGAGGTGTGCTGACCTGCCTTTCCACGTAAAAACATATAGCTACTGCAATATTACATATTATTAAAAGTTAATACAAAACAGTTTGAAGTACTTCAAATAACTTAGAAGAAATGTAAATAGTAGAACCCATTAAAGAGAGCAGCATTGCTCCATAGGGCACAGACTTGGCTTGGAGTGGAGCACAACAGGAGGCATAGTAACACTCAAGCAGCAATTTTAACTGATACTTACAGCAAGTAGCAGCTAGCACAGGACTCTGTTTTGGATTTGTACTGAAGGCATGTTGATAGTACAGGGATGCTTAAGTTAACGTTGAGCAGCACTTACAGAGCCAAGGCCTTTTCTGCTCCTCACCACCAGTGAGGAGGCTGGGGGCACAAGGAATTGAGAGGCAACGCAGTCAGGACAGCTTACCCCTGACTGACCCAAGGGATATTCCAGGCCATAGGACACCATAGGACATCAGAGCCAGCATATCAAGCTGACAGAAGGAGGAAAGGAGGGCGGGGAATGCTCATTTTCCCAAGTCATTTTTATGCACAATGGAGGCCTGCTTTCCTGGAGATGGCCAAAAACCCACCTGCTAATGGGAAGTGCTGAATGAATTCCTTGCTGTGCTTTGCTGCATGCACGGCTTTTACTTTGCTTATTAAACTGTCTTTATCTCAACACTGGAATTTCATCACTTTTCCAGCTCTCTCCCCCATCCCACTGGGATGTGCAGGGCTGAATTGTTGGCTGGGGTTAACCCACCACACTGAGCTGTATGAGGAACACAACAGAGGACTGGCTTCCATATAATCAAGTGATGAAGGCACTGCACCAAACACCCACCCCAAACATCTCATTCCTTTCCCATTTTCCGAGCTCAGTTTCAGCCACAGTAACTGACCCTTTGTGGGGGGAAAAGGCTGGCCCCGTAGAGACACGTTCTTAAAGAGAACGGTTAAACTGAAACCTCTGCTTAAGCATTTCGCTGGATCACATCCAAATGGAGCCCCAGTTCTTTTGTTGTGACAGTTTTGTGATGAAAATATAAAACACACACAGCAGAAACACAATCAAAGTCCTTGCTACTTGAGGATCTAGAAGTCTCTCCTATTTATAAATAGTAAAAACGTATGTTTATGTAAAGGGAAACACTGATTTACTAGAACTGATTGCTTCACAGCCTAATTACTTTTCAACTGGCTGTTCCAAATTAAGATGTCATTGATGGCTTTTTGTGATATATTTCATTTTAAGCAAATTTATTCTATAATAAAGCACATCATAATGGAAAGCAGAGTTCCCACTCTTCCCTCCTCTTTGTAGCCTGATATCTTGACAAGTAAATTAAATTTAGCAGTTAAAATGCTTCCATTAGTAATTTTATTAAGTTAATTAAGGAATCTCTTTCTGAATTTCAACTACATTCATCTCAGCACAACCTTGATTTTTTTTTTTCCCTTTTAATCCATATATTTAGTAGCCAGGATGGTTTCTAGGGCAAACAACTGCCTATACAGCATTCCTGAGGCTATGAAAAACTTCACTGTGGAAAAAATAAGAAACACTCAGAAAAAAAAACCCAAACCCTCGTTTTATCTCTAAATTCTTTTGCTTTGCAAGACAAAAAAAAATAGACTCCTATTCAAATCTAGGGAGTGTTTGCTATGAGCACCCCCAGAATCTACAAGCCACAGCAGAAACTGCACGTCTTGAACATACAAAATAGGGAAAGATGTGTAAACCTGTATCGATGAAATGAGAACTACCTGAACCCTCACCTGTTGCTTAAGCCAAATTCATAGCCCCTGGTTCATGGAAAGTCCATGTTTTCTAACGAGTGCCTCACCTTTCATTTACCTTTTTCATCTCTCAACCCAGACAAAGCATGGATATAACCTAACATTATGAGAACAACTGTTCTCTTTTATATCCCTCCTCTCTGAAATGTGGGGCTATAAGAAATCCCCGGAGATTTTCAATTGCCGCCCAAGCAAAGAAGGCTGGGTAATTTATACCCAAACTAAATTCATATATTGTAAACATGAACCAGGAGAGTGCTTTATTTTCCCAGCCACCACCACTGCAATATGCAAGAAGCCTCTTGCAACCTATTCCGATAGTAAAAGAATCTAATTTATCTCCTCACCTAAAGGAAAGGGATTGTTCAATAAGCAGTCAAACATTTCACTTGCTGCAGGACTCGGGCCAAACTAACGATAACGTCCACTTGACGTTCCACGGTCTGCTGAAAAGAAGTGTCTCCCAAAAGGGAAACACGATTATTCCAACCCAAACACTAACCACAAGGAAGGCTGACATTCATTGTCTATGACAAGGCCACCCAGGGGCATGGCTCAGGACAGGCGGATTAACATGTACAAATGTAATAGTGCTCCCTATCACAGCTAAACATGCATAAGCATAAGGAAGAAACAACAACTGTGAGGGGGGAATGATTTGCTGTACAACAGATCAGATGATACAGGTATGGCAAAAGAATTCTCGAGATGGCAATATTAAACTGGAGAGAACTGCTGCAGCGCTCACTGATCCAACCTGATCTTCATAAAGGTCAGGCAGCACCTGCACACAGACCCTGATGTGCTGATGGACAGGGAAAGCTTGGGAGAAGTATGGTCATGAGTATAGGGGAGAAAAATCACTTGGGTAAAGCAACTATATGGGTCACAAGTTAAATTAATTACTTAACTGTGAACAACTTGGATGACTTCATTCTTTGCCATAGGACCAACCAACCTGTAACATATGAGCCCCATGTAACCCACACGTGGTTCAATCCCACCTCCACATCAGGACAGTGTGGGCTGCTTTTAAAAACAGGGTAATTTAGATTAGATCTAAGGCAGAAGCTCTTCCCTGTGAGGGTGCTGAGGCGCTGGCAGAGGGTGCCCAGAGGAGCTGTGGCTGCCCCATCCCTGGCAGTGTTCAAGGCCAGGTTGGACACAGGGGCTGGGAGCAAGCTGCTCTAGTGGAAGGTGTCCCTGCCCGTGGCAGGGTTGGAAGTGGATGGCCCCTTTCAACCCAAACCATTCTAGCATTCTATGTTGGATGCTTCTCTGCTCTTGGATTCTTGCACAGGATTCTATGACACAAACCCATTTCTTCTCTGAACCTCTGCTATCTGCAGCAGGGCCGCTCTCACTCCCCCACATAACACACGTACACATGTACTGTGACTCCCAGCCACAAGAACATGTTGGTACAGGAACCATTAAATCACCACAGCAATTAGCTTTTCTGCTTCTATACAGCATCTCTCAAACCTCTCCTGATTGATCCTCACAAGAGCTTTCCAGAACACAGATGAAATGACAGGCAAGAAAGAAGACTAATGGTCCAAGGATGAAGAAAAATTGGAAGTCTAAATCATTGCAACATGTATTGTCTTCATTTTAATTAAGTCACAGTTGGGTTACAGATAGAAATAGTCATAAAATTGACTATTTAAAAGCCTATTCATATTGTACTGGTGGAGAACTGCCTATCAAGATGTTGATCCTGCTTCACAGCGCAGTTCCAAAAGCATTAGGTGCCTTTTGCCAAGTGTTTTGGCTGAAAGATGGGAATGAGGTCAAAATATGGCAGAATTTCTCCACAAACAAGAGCAGACACAAAGACTGTAGTTATTTCATTAGTAATGGTCAGGAAACTTTGGACGAAACTCTTTCCAACATCAGCAATGTTTTGTTATAAGGTTTGTACCTTATAATTTACCTCTGTGAAAACAGAAGCGCCTCAGACAAATCTGTCATTGAGAAAACCAAGTCCAGCAATTTGAATACAAATCCTTTGGTTGATATTTATAAATAAAAAGATTTGTGAGTTTTAATTCTCCTGTATTTAAAAAGTTGAAACACTGAATTTAGAGCAAGATCTTAGTCCTGCAATACAAACCTAAGAAAGCCACAAAACACATGAACACGAAGCCTTGACGCCTGTTTTCCAAATATCAAAGCAAAATTAAGTATATTTATTATATCATTGGCATTTGAGATGCCCAAGTGCTTCAGAACCCCTACAGAATCACAGAATCCCAAGGGTTGGAAGGGACCTCAAAAGATCATCTCGTCCAACCCTCCTGCAAGAGCAGGGTAACCTAGAGTACATCACACAGGAACTTGTCCAGGCAGGCCTTGAATATCTCCAATGCAGGAGATGCCACAACCCCCCTGGGCAACCTGTTCCAGTGCTCTGTCACTCTCACAGTAAAGACATTTTTCCTGATTGTCCTGGGTTCAGCAGTAGCAGTCATGTTTCTCCTCCTTGGTAGCTGGTGCAGTGCAGTGTTTTGACTTTCGGCTGGGGAACAGAGCTGATAGAGATGTTTTGGTTTGGCCAAGGACTTTGTGAGCCTCATGCTCTGCCAGGGAGGAGGGGAAGCTGGGAGGAAGCAGACAGGACACCTGACCCAAACTGACCAAAGAGGTATTCCATACCACAGCACGTCATGCCCAGGATGTAACTGGGAGTTAGCAGGAAGGGCTGGGGGACTGCGGGGCTGGAGGAGGTATTGGTCGGAGCTTGGTCGGGCTTGGGGGGCGAGTTATCGGTCAGCGGGTGGTGAGGTGTTGTATTCTGTTCCCTTGTTATTTCCTTTATCATTATTATCACTGGTGGTAGCAGTAGTGATCTGTGTTATACCTTAGTTACTAAACTGTTCTTATCTCAACCCGTGGGAGTTGCATTCTTTTGATTCTCCTCTCCGTCCCTCCGAGAGCAGGGGGAGGGCAAGAAAGGGGGGGAAGTGAGCGAACGAATTACCTGACTGGGTTTAAACCACGACCCATGGAACCTCCCATGGAACCTCCTATGCTCCAGTTTACACCCATTGCCCCTTGTCCTGTCACTGGACATCACTGAAAAAAAAAACAGCTCCATCATCCTGACACTCACCCTTTACACATTTGTAACCATTGATGAGGTCACCCCTCAGTCTCCTCTTCTCCAAGCTAAAGAGTCCCAGCTCCCTCAGCCTCTCCTCATAAGGGAGATGCTCCACTCCCTTAATCATCTTTGTTGCCCTGCGCTGGACTCTTCCAAGCAATTCCCTGTCCTTCTTGAACCGAGGGGCCCAGAACTGGACACAATATTCCAGATGCGGTCTCACCAGGGCAGAGTAGAGGGGGAGGAGAACCTCTCTTGACCTACTAACCACACCCTTTCTAATGCACCCTAGGATGCCATTGGCCTTCTTGGCCACAAGGGCACATTGCTGGCTCATGGTCATCCTCCTATCCACCAGGACCCCCAGGTCCCTTTCCCCTTCACTACTGTCCAGCAGGTCAGCCCCCAACCTGTACTGGTACATGGGGTTGTTCTTCCCCAGATGCAAGACTCTACACTTGCCCTTGTTGAATTTCATCAAGTTCCTCTCCGCCCAACTCTCCAGCCTGTCCAGGTCTCACTGAATAGCAACTGCAGATTTCTCAAGCCCTTGATATGAGTATCTTGCTGCAAGCCAATTCTATCTTGTCCTTCCCCAGGCCATGGAAGGCAGATTGTTTCTTCTTCAAAATAGAAGTATAGACGGAGGAAAAACCAAGCAACCAACCGAAACCTCTTCTCCATATAATGAAGTTTTGTGGGTTTTAAGGGGGAAAGGGTGATTATTCCCTTCCTTCAAAGGAAGCAAGTCTTGAAAAGCACGATTTTGTGCAGTGAGTAAGTTTATTACCAGTGCTCCTCCTACATTTCTAATACTTAGACACACATTCAAGCTTGCAGAACCAAGCCACCTCCTCACCCTTTAGATTTAACATTAATTACCTTCTGAATCTTAAATGCTGAACTGATTTACAAGTAACAGTGATCAAGGTATGATACACAAGTCCTCAATCCATTCAGCCTGAAGCCTAAACTCTTATCTGTGCAGATAGAGCAACAAAACAAACAAGCGACCATAGTCCTCACTAAGTGATTTTCAAAAGCAGACTGGACCATGACTTTAGTGCATTCACAACCCAGTTGGAGACACATTCTGCACCTGCATTTTAAACAAAGCTTCCAGAACTGACGTTGTGGGCACAAAGACTTTTTGGAGGGGTGAAAAGATAAGAACACATAAAAAGAAAAACCTATCCAGAACATGCACAGCCCTGATTCTCCTCATTTTAATCATCTTTTTCACTTTATGGTAGCTCATCTGAGCAACATACCTTTATAACACAGCACTCTGTTCAGATGTAAGAGTATGAGACATGTTAAAGTCAGCTTCCCATTAGGCTTATAAGATCTGCAAGTAGGATATGAAACCATGAACAGAGGCATCCAGATTTTCATTACATGGGGAATAGCAACTTATCAAACAGGAGGGGAATTTATACAAGTGATTTATAGAATTACATAGCTCAGACCCTGCCATTCATAGTTTCAAGAACTGGGTCCAGAAACTGGTACCTTGAACTGTGTCTCTGCTTCCACCTGCATTCATCCACAAGTGTTATCTAGTAACTGGTATTAAGAACAACAGGCTCTCTTTCTCCCAGGGACCCAATCTATCCCTGCAACCCAGGAAGTCTGGCAATGTTAACCCAAACACATGTAACATCTTGCCTTAAAAGTGCCTGCTGCGTTTGTATTGTCTTTCAATAAATCCAGTGATTAAAGACTGTGTGAACAACTAAACCAAATCCTGCTGCAAATAGTCGCCATGCCAACTTCTGTTCTCCTCTGCTACAAGAGAGGAAGCCATTTGCACAAGCCACGGAAACATAAAACTGGAAAGGATCCCAAGAGGTCAGAGAGTCCATCCCTGGGCTCTGAGACAGGGTTTTAAAGAGGTCTTTCTCCACCCTGTTATTTAACACCCCTAATTGCATAGTTAGGCCATCGCTCTCAGCAGCATATTCCCTGTTCAACAGTGTGAATACGGAGAAGAATGACAATCACAGAATAGTTAGGGTTGGAAAGGACCTTAAGATCATCCAGTTCCAACCCCCCTGCCATGGGCAGGGACACCTCACACTAAAATCTCATAACCTGTTGTATTTTAAGACCATACAAGCACTTCTCACAAACTACTTCCTTCTAAACTAAACACATACACTTAATTTGCCCAAGACACTCTCTGCTTCCAACATGCCTTGCTAAGAAGCAACATGATTTTCACCTCTGTACAAAATCTTCCATGATTCATCTGATCTTGCCCTCAGTTTGAAAACTCACACCAAGTCAGGGCTCAGAGCCAGTGAGCCTCCTCCCTTCTTCTCCACACTCGCACTACAACAATTTGCCCTCTCTCATACATTCAATCAGCTATAACCTTTAAAGCAGGATTCCCTCCCCGGTCCTACAGGCCCTCTATAACACATGGCATTGCCTCAGCTGAGAAGCCCCACTTAGCAACTTACACAAAAATGAAGAGAGATGAGTCTAGGAAAGGGTTTGGTTTTCAGAGACTCAATCTGGACACACAACTGCAGTGCTCACATGCCACCATGCCTCAGGATCCCTGTTTTGGGGACTCCAGCACTTCCCAGTCCAAATGCTACAACACACACACACAACTTGTCATAGTGTTGAAAACCAAACCAACCCTTAGTTGGCTGTGGAAATACAGACCCCCTGCTCTCCTTAGCATTAAGTTACCTTTTTCTTGCATTTGTTTCCTTCATTAAAGGTATATATATATTTAACTCAATGGCTGTTACTGATAGGCACTTAATTTACAAATCCAAAGACATACACAAATCCAGTACGAATCCTTCAACAATATGCACCAAACAGTCAGATACAAGCTTACCGTTGGAAGAAAGCCTCTGCACTCTCCATGGACACTGTGTTAGACAAAAGGACTCTCCCTGCCCATAGGGAGTCACTCAAGGGCAGCTCAAATCCAGAGAAGGACATCTGAAAACCAAACCTAGCTTTGCATTGAGTTGTAGAAAATCAAGCACCAACCCTTTACAAAGGGTTCAAACAAATCATAACTAATTACATGTGTAAATGCATCAACTACCTTTGGAGGCACAAAGAAGAAACTAATGGCAGTCTGGAAAGGCTGAAAACGGCCTTGCCCTGAGGCTATGCCCAGGTGCTCCTGCTTAATCAGAGTCTGGCCTTGGCTCCTTTCTAAGAAGAATCACCTGTTGAATGCACCTGAGTGAACTCAGACTCAAAATTAAAGGACTGGTTCCTTCTTTTTCTACTATTGTCTTTTCCTATTGGATCAAATAAAACAGCTTTATAAACGCGTATCCAAGGAGAACTTGTATCAACCTGGAACAAATCAGTTTAATGTGATAACTGGAGATACAAACCATACATTCAGTTAAAAATAGCTGACAGCTCTTTCTAGGGTAAGGTGTCCCTGCCCATGGCAGTCCCTTAGGAACTAGATGATCCTAAGGTGCTTTCCAAACCGTTCTATGAAACGAATGCTTCTGTCCCAAACTCTCTATTGTCATAAAATGGTTTGAATGGGAAAGGACCTTAAGATCATCCAGTTCCAGCCCCCTGCCATGGGTAGGGATTCCTCACACTAGATCGCATCACCAGTATGAACGCCAGCATCCTGTTGAACTCCGCTGCAAACCCACCCTAAACCAGAAAGCACAATGATTTGGCCAGTGAGCATTTGTGGAAGCTGACAGAACACCAAATGAACTCTGATCTCATTTACCCTATGTTAAATATTGCACGAGCTGTCAACTTTCTTTCTTAAAGATCTTCTCTTCTCTCTCAATGTTACCCTGACAGCAAGTACAAACAGCACATTGAGATGTTTGGAGATGTTATCTCATGACATCTAATAAATACACTTTTAGGTCAGAAGGGACCATTACTCTTTATCTCATTTGATTCCAAACTGTATTTTTTTCCACCACTGGGGCCAGGATTTCACCCCTGTTTCTCATCTGCTTTGCTGGATGCTTTCTGCTTTACATAATACTCCTGAAATCTTTCCCATCAAAAGCAACTTAAAAAGTGCTGCTAAATAACTCAGAAAATGTATTTGCAAAGGTCTAACCTTTCAAGATCTAACATAGAACCTTCTTTTAAAGACAGCTCTAACCCTCCTATTACTATGTCCCATTCCTAGAGAACGGGCAAGTTGACACACAGGGATGGCTGATTTTGGGGTTTTCCACTGCTATTCTTGCACTACAGGAAAGGCTGCCTGTCAAACAGAGCTTGCAATGCAACAATAATATAACTTAGAGGCTAAATATCTTATCTGAAACCACGTTTGTATTTATTATTTAGAATATCTTGAGTTATAGTATATGGAGGAGAACATGAAAACAAAGATAATGTGGTGTAAGAGGACAATAGTAGTTCATCAGAACTTCATACCTCTATATAATGCTTGTTTGGACAGAAATAGCTGAGACAGAAGAGCTGAGGCACTTTCTGTTCCAAGGAACTTGGGACCTAAGCAGCTGCTGATCACTAACAAACCTGTTCCTTGCATGTTTACGACACCCATCCAAGCTCTGCTGTTTGCCTGACAGGCTGGGCACTGCTCTGCTGTATATAAACTGCAATTATGAACTAAACTACACGTGTACATGAAGCATCTTTCCAGGAATGCCTATGGTCAGGTAGCAGCTGACAGCTCCGTAATCCTCCAAGAACTCTCCAGGCTGGTGTCATACAGGGCTAAAACCCATTCCAGAAAACATGGCAGCTGTGGCCCTTTGGAACTGAGGGGCTGAGTCCAAGGCAGTTCTAAGGGCAATTACCCAGGGGTGGAAAGGCTGAGACTATGGACGATGCTGGCTCTCCCTGGAAGGCGTTCAGGAGCTGGAATTATAGCTCTAATGAAATTGTCAATAGTAATCCTGTTAGTGAGGGCTTGAAACCCTCTTTAATGAACTAGACAGTAACAAAGAAAATAAAAACACTTTAAAAGCTACAGTATGAGAAAATGACAATTGGTCCCCGTTTCAGATCCATGATGAAATGCACAGGGACAGCATTACCACTGAGCTGCATTATGGCCTGTCAGGGGACTGCTGCTTTGTCAGACCTCCTGTAATTATCAACTGGAAATGGGTGCTTGCTGTACTTGCACAAACTCTTTGTCCTGCTGCATGTGAAGTGGTCAAAACTGTACTCATGTCTGTGTGGAGAAGTCTGCAAGGTTTTAAATCATAGAATAGTTTGGGTTGGAAAGGACCTTAAGATCATCCAGTTTCAACCCCACTGCCGTGGGCAGGGACACCTCCCACTAAACCATGTCACCCAAGGCCCTGTCTAACCTGGCCTTGAACACTGCCAGGGATGGAGCATTCACCACTTCTCTGGGCACTCTGTGCCAGCACCTCAGCACCCTCAAAGTAAAGAACTTCCTTATATCTAACCTGACCTTCCCCTGTTTCAGTTTTAACCCGTTACCCCTTGTCCTATCGCTACAGTCCCTGAGGAAGAGTCCCTCCCCAGCATCCTTGTAGGCCCCCTTCAGATATTGGAAGGCTTCTCTGAGGTCTCCACTCAGCTTCTCTTCTCCAGGCTGAACAGCCCCAACTTATTCAGCTTGTCTTCACACCCTTGATCCCTGTTCACAGCACACCAAGCAAACGTGCAGTAGTTCCATAACACCAGACCCTTTACACAGGTGCAGTGTTTTGGGCATGGGGGGGTTGTCTATCTTTTTAAAGGAAAACAATTTTCTCCAAATTGATGTGACTTCCACATGCTTCCCACAGATCATAGAAATGATGAAAGCTCAAACAGGGCACAAGATTTTGCAAGGAATTCATTTTTATCAAGAAGGAAGGCAATGCAGCAGCGCAGGGCTGAAATCTGTACCAGTTGCCTGTAGCGTACCGAGACCAACCAGAGCAGAATCTCAGCAGAAATAGGAAGGGAATTTTCTCAGCCTACTGTTATGAATTTAGTAAATGAGACTTTTCCTCGCCCCCAAATGAGACAAAAGATTTGATTTGTCCACCCCAGTGGATAAGGGGGAAAATCAAGATGGATAGTTTCACCTGCAAACCTTTAATAACAATAGCTCATCCTGGCAGATCCCAGAACACATCTGAAGCACTTCTAATATATGGGGAAAGCGAGATGAGAAAGGACTTGTTTTTCTCCCAACCTGGTAGCAGGACAGAAGCAGGACCAATATCCTGAGCTCCAGACACCTCCATCCATGCGTTTCAGCCACCCCTGCTTAGTGAGGGTGGTGGGTCCTGGAGCGCATCCCCCACTGCCTGGCTGGGGTCTGAATGGGGAGCACCCTGATGTGCAGGGCTGGCACCCTGCAAGGACCCCCAGACAACCCAAGAGGTAAACCAGAAACCTGACCTAGATAAAAGAATGTTTTGAAGAAAGACAGTCTATTGGTTGCAGGTCCTTTAAGGCCTTCTGATTGCCACATAAAGTGGTTAGGACTCAAAACAGGGTCATATGTGAGCAACAAGTTACATGGGAATAGATAAATGGACCATTCAGTCTCCCCAGTGATAACTTCATATATACTTTTTTTGTTCAGCCAAAATGCCCAGTGCTTACTTGTACGGGGCTAGCTACAGGTTCCATGCAGCATTATTCATCTGAACATGTGTCTAGGAACAGAGGTTAGCAAATGGGATGCAATTCCCTTTCATTGCATGCAGATTAAGAATTAGAATATAAAAAATGCCCTAGTTTTCTATAAGTACCTTCTGACTTAATATAGGGGTTTAAACACCAGGATGAAGATCCATCATTCTTGCAACAATGCCATTTGCTCTTGATAACTCCTGCTATAAAAGGGACAGGAGCATCGTCATCTTTACATGCAGCAGAGGACAACGCTGGTTGTATTCTTTCCATGGAGAAGAAAGCAGCTCCAGCAACATGGGCCTCCTCTTCCATAATTTCATTTGACATCACCTTAGTTCTCTTCCCTCAGGCAGTTTGTCCCCATTTTAAACTTCCCTACTCAAGACTGCTCGCCCGAGTGTGAAGGGAGGGAACAGCTTGATGCATCGCTAACAGCACTAGGTCTAAAAGTCTAAGTGAGGCATCACCATTTGCAGAGGAAATCTGGTTAGACAAAGTTTTCTGATGGTTCATTATTCAGCACAACATATTAATCAATGTAAATATGATCAGTGCGGTCTGGGAGAGCGCTGTCAGGCAGTTAAAGGTGACTTTGAAGCAACGTGCTTCCTGGATGAAGATCTACCAAACCAACCACTAAGTGGTGGCAAGGAAAGGAGCAAGGAAAGTCAGCAGCAGCTAAAAATGTCACGGATTTTAAGGACGTTGCCAAGGATCAGGACAAAGACTCTGACACTGAAGCATGTGGCTGCTATTACTGGCTTCATCGTCACTAAGTATTCAAAGTAAGATATCCTCTTGTCACCACCACCACAGTCCTGTTCTTGAAAATGAATCAAAAACTTGATGGGATGTTTCTAGTTCCTCCTGAGATGGAAAATGCCACTAAGAATGTGCTAATAATAATAAGGAAAGAAAAAGGTATAAAGGAAATAAAAAGAGACGTTTATGGGGATTTACCAGGAAACCAAATTCTGACAAGTCGATTATCTAATAACAATAACACCTGCCCACACATAAACGTAGAAAAATCTGTGTTTAGTGGCCATATCAGCACTAGATTTTATGAAAAGAACAGCTACAATGTCCTTAGATTCCTATGGCTTCATTTAAAGAAGAGTTGCAAGAGTATATTTACAGTTATATTATACACTTTGCATTCTAGTAAACCTATTATTATAGAGGAAACATTGCGCCTAGACAAAACATAACGCTACAGTACAACTCAGCTGCATCGTCATTGTCACACTGCTGTTGAATCAAGCCAAGCTCAGTTACAGGAGGACGTGGTCACCTGAATGTGAGGATGAGGACTGTGAAGAAAAAGTACTTCTCCTCAGGAGAAACCAACTGAAGGTATTGCTAGGGAATATTTAGGTCAGGGAAAGAGATCTGGTTCTCATAAAGCAGGCTCTGCAGCTGGTGGGAGAAAGCTGCAGTATGTCAGGCTTCACAAACTGCTCCAACACTGGTGATGAAAATTATGGCAGAGGACACGACTGAATAGATGTTCACAGCTCTCTGTGCTCAGCCCAGTTGTCTCAGGCGTGCCACCAGACGCTCTTGGCTAGCATCACTTTCAAGTCAAGGTCATTTAGCACAAGCCTTATTCATCTCTAGGATATGAAAAGAGAAAATGGGCCCAGCAGCCACTGCAGCAATGGGCAGATACATTGTCTAGACCACACGTCTCGATGACAGATAACATGTTTGGTCAGGAACAAGTGAGTTTGGACAAGAACTCTGCACTTTTCATATTTTTATTTACACTATGATGAAATCCATTCCACACACACATGGGTGGTTATGATGTTAAAGAAATACCAGCTATGTTTTCACATATTCTCTGTTGGGCAGCTCCCCGACCACACAGACAGCTGCCAGTCCTCTGGTGTGGTACCCTATTGTCATGCATCAGATGCATCACTCTCATTTCTGCCTCCCAGACTAGTTATGGCTCTTGCACTGTTGCTCATTCTTTGCTCAACAGATCATTATTCCAAAGCCCTCTGATTCTTCTTGTGACAGACAATTTGTACTCAAGCCTTCATGTGAAGTTTTGTATTAAGGATGTATAGAAGCAAACTGTATGTATAACTATATACCATAATCTAACACCTTACGATCTTGTGATTAAAGAAGATGTTGCTTCAGACATCCACACTGATGTAGTTGAAAATACAGCCCATAGTTCCAACCAGAACATGACTGTAAATTCAACTGAAACCATTTTCTGTGCTTAGAACTTTCATTCCTTCAAATGAAGTAGGGAAATACTAAACACAGTAATACTTCCATTGTGTACTCACTCCAGAAACCTGAGGATTGGCTTGTCACAGGGTCCCTGATAAAGACCAAGCATAAAAGGTTGTTCATATAGTAAGTAACAAATATGACAAAGAAGGTGTTTGTATGGAAATAACAGGGCTGGGAGAACACTTTGCATAGCGAGAAAGGACTTTTAATACGACTACAAAAAATGGCATACATGGACCCAAAGGAACTTGCTGAAGGACTGTGGGTATCAGTTTAATCCAGTGCAATTACTTCCCACCCTGTGCGATTTTGTGAGTATTTTAAGCAGCCAGGTGTGAATCCAGCAGAAGGCTCTGGTGTCCTCAACATAAAAAGGACATGGAACTGTTGGAACAAGTCCAGAGGAGGCCACGAGGATGATCAGGGGACTGGAGCACCTCCTGTATGAAGACAGGATGAGAAAGTTGGGGCTGTTCAGCCTGGAGAAGAGAAGGCTGCGTGGAGACCTCAGAGCAGCTTCCAGTGTCTGAAGGGGGCCTATAGGGATGCTGGGGAGGGACTCTTCATTAGGGACTGTAGTGACAGGACAAGGGGTAATGGGTTAAAACTTAAACAGGGGAAGTTTAGATTGGATCTAAGGAGGAAATTCTTTCCTGTGAGGGTGGTGAGGCACTGGAATGGGTTGTCCAGGGAGGTTGTGAATGCTCCATCCCTGGCAGTGTTCAAGACCAGGTTGGACGAGGCCTTGGGTGCCATGGTTTAATGTGAGGTGTCCCTGCCCATGGCAGGGGGGTTGGAACTGGATGATCTTAAGGTCCTTTCCAACCCAAACTATTCTATGATTCTATGATTAAGGTTCCACAGCTGACTTCTGCCTGTTTATTTTACTGCAGGAAGAGGAATTACTATTGGTCTAATTAATGAAACTGAAATAGCTCCATGACAAAGAAGATGAGAGTTAAAGATCAAAGTGTGCCTGAACCTTGAAAAGCCACTTGGGAGCAGATCTGCATGCAAGATCAGCTGGTTTCAGATAGCCTGGGCTCGCTCAGTCCTTATGCTACTTTTCCCTTCTGGTTGTCCTTCTGTCTGGAGACAGAGCTGAACAATAGGAACTGCTGTTGAAGTAGGGCTCAGGGGAAAAGCAGCCTCCTGGGGCTCACCGGGATTTTCAAAGCTACCTAACTTACCTGGAATCAACAGTAAGGAGGTGCCCGTTCCTTCTTTTAATACCTCACATGCAACTTCCTTCCTGCAGGAGCAGATACCAGAGTACCTTTCAAAACAAATCCTTGATCTTGCTCTAAATTTAACCACTTAACATCACACAGAAGTATTTGGCAGCAAGGAAGCCACGGGAGAACTGCTGACAGGGAAAGCTGGGGGTGTGATGTGGGCACGGTCGGAGTTTGTTGTATAAACCTGGATGAGGCTGTGAGAAATCTGCATGGAAACACTGTCATCTTTGTCACACCCTTTGTTTCTTGAAAGTCATCACCGGCAGTGGAAATCTCTGTGACCTTTTCCAAACTACTGGGAAAGAGGAAAAGGAAAATCCAGTCAAAGGCTCAACCTCCGCAGGCAGTGATGTTGCATTCTTGGGGTGCAAGAGAGCCTGTATCACACACACTGCCTCAGTGTAGAGCATCTGGGACTTGGTGCTGGGCTAATACAAGCCCCTACAGAAAGCTAAGGGGCAGGCACCACTGAAATATGGTTCTCAGTCCTACCATCCAAAATAAAACTACCTGTGAAAATGCCTGGGAAAGGGAAGTCTAAAGGACCTGGAAATGCAATGACTACGGAAAGACAGAGTTAAGAACTCAGCTGGGGAAGGGATGGTGACTACACCCTAGAGTGACATGTGAGACAATCACACATAAATCCTGTGAGAAAGGAGAACAAGTGACTGTTTTAGATGGGATGACTCCTGATTCACACATACATATAAGAGCAGAGTAAGATCTACATGCTGCTTTCCATTACATCCTTTCCAATACCAAGAAGTATCGGTCACCCTTTATTTCATCACTTGATCAAATACGCTGTGCCCTATTCTACTACCCACCCTGCATGCTGGGAGACCCCTTAATATCATACTTTGAAATCAGATGATATGAAACACTATGTAAATGCAAATTATTATACTAATACAAGGTTTTAAGAGAGTTGTACCCCAAGAGCTGCAGTCTTACTGAATCCCAACATTCATTAAAAGCACTTTTACAGAAAACAGATGAAATTGTTCATAAAGTATTCATGTGTTAAAGTTCACAGGCTCAAAATCTAAGCAACTGAGATGATAATACATCCTCTTAATCTAATATGTATTTACAAAATCTATGCAGATCTCTCTAAAGTCTGAGTTGTTTTGCCAAAGAAAAAGACCTAGCTGCTTTTTGTCTATACTAAATGTTCGATGCCAATAGGCCAGCATGCATGAGTAACCCTGTAATAATAAATCAGCGTGCCCACATGAGAGGGGGTGGAAAGGAAAGAAAACAGACTTTAGGTTTAAGATTCTAAGGATTTTTTGGAAGGCAAATGAAGAAAGAGACCTACAAAGTTTCTCTCAAGGTTTAGAGCCAAGCAGCTACTCTCTGACATTTTCCATTGTCCACTGGTACTGTCTCCTATTGAAAACAATCACCCCGATAAAACCCTTCAGTTCCCCTCCAAACATCAAAGAGAGCGAAACTCCCACCAGCAAGAAGCCCTCTCTCCACAGATGCTCAGCCCCAGCTCAGGCAGGGCTGCAAGTCTGCATCAGGAGTAAATCTCAGAGTGCCAGAATGAAAGGCCAAGGAATGCTATCTGTGATTACAAAGGCTTTGCAGCAGTTCCTTCGGAGCGTTTTGCAACATCCAGACCTATCACAAACGCTGGAGTTTCATCCATTTGTTCTCTGATAGAAACTACCCAGTTTCATGGCAAAATATAGCACAAACTGAGTTTCAATTCCAGGGTTCCTGAAGTGGGTTCCCTACTTGATCATGAACGCCTCCCAGCATCCTGGATCGGGTCCCCGATGGAAACAGTCAGGCTTGGCTGGGACTTGTCAGGGAGTGTGTACAGCATTGTACTTAATAACAAAAATCAGCAGTGATCACCGTAGGGGGAAAGGAGAAAAGGGAAGGGAAACTGCAAGGGAACGTGTTTGTGCACTTTTAAATGCTGTGGTAAGGAACCGGGCTCAGCCTCTCAGTCCCCAGTACGGTAAACATCCTTTTGAGTAAGTGCAGGGCCGAAGCTTTCTACCAACATTTTCTGCTCTCTTTTAAAACTTAACTTCAACGATATAAACACCAGTGCCTATGTGCAAGGTTGAAATGAATAACACAGCTATTTTGTTTAAACAGACCATGCTGAATCTTTAAACCTTTTTAGGTGGCATGACCAGTGGGTTCAGGAATGCGGTCTGTTTGGACAGTGTAAGACCTTTGTTGTTGCTGGGGAAACTCTGGCTTGATGCCTCTATCCATCTAAATAACTGAATTAAAAGTGCCCTCAAATTAGAAACACATGCAGTCTCCAGACTGGGATTTTCACTGGGCAGGAGAAATGGGAACTTTTCATCCCTCTCTGAGCTATTCAGGCATACGGTGCCATGCGTCCCATTAGCCAAACGACAGGTTCCCCTAAGCCCTCCAAGGAAAGGGAAACGGGGTTCCTGCCTCCAATAAAAACATTGTACTTTCAAACACTAGCCAAGAACATTCCTTCTTTATTTACTTCTCCTCTCCTAAGTACCACCAGTCCAGAAGGCCACCAAAATGTCTCCGTTTGAGCGGTGTTCCCTGAAAAGGAAGGGCCTAGTGATGCATTTTAGCACATAGTTGTTGCACAGCCAGGCACAGACTTATTGCTAATCATGTTTTATACTTCTTGTTTTATCAAATGAACATGGAATCGAGAAGGGACATAATCCTGTATGTGAAATAAATTACTGGGATAAAAAAAAGGAGCCTGATTCACTTTATAAGCTATTAATAACTGGCTTTTTGCAAATATCATTAGCAAGTAAACTCCTATTGTAATGCTTTTTTGCAGTCTTATAAATCGCAATGTAAATGTATTAAGATAAACCTTGAATCCTGAGTCTTTCACATACCCATTGAGAAAACATAAATAGGGGCTGCCCCAAGAGACTGGAGAGTTCACTATCTCTGGTGTTATCAAATGCTTTATTAACATGCTTTTTGCACCATTTGTGGGATTGCATAGTGTTTGGAGTGAAGGCCCACGATGCAAGTCTTTTTTTCTATGGTCTCCCATCCCATACTGGCAATGCCTTCTTCGAGAGATGGATATATAATCAAACCTTCCACTATATCTAAGGGGACAAAGAGAGCATTTCGGAAGGAAAGGTTTTCCCTTACCATCCCCACTTAGCCTTTTGTACCTTTACAGAAGTCTCTTTGCATTATGCATGCCCTTAGCAAGGCAAGAATAAAGCTTCTTCCCTTATCAGCTGTAGAAGAGATGCTGTAACTCCACCCTTGAATGCACAAGTTTGTACAGAAAATGAGCAGAAAATGTACAGAGTTATTGCAGTGGTCCAGTATTGCTCTGTTAATGGCTATTAACATCCCTCAGGTACACTTAAACACATTTATTTGCTGTCCATAAGAGTGTATAGGAATATTTAAACTATATGACTTCTTACAATACTTCAAACTAGCCTATTTTGGTAACAAACACAGAAATGCTTGGAGGTGGGTGACAAGATATTCCCAGGTAAGAAGACATTCTGAATGTCATCTACACAGAGAAGTTAAACTTCTCATTCAGACCTGTGAAACACTCTGTGATTTCATGCGGAGATGCAGTACAAGGAAAGAAAATCAAAGCTCATTTAGCCTGCTTTCCTTGGGTTTCATTAGATACCTGTATTTCAAGACAATGTCCCTTGGGAAAATGAGGGTAACGATGGCATCACCGTGAAAACGACCATTTTAAGGGAATATTTCTCAATTTCTATGGTCATGAAAACATTTACAATTTTTTTACTGTCAAAGTCTTTTTATAATGTACAGTTATTTGGTCTTTCTCCCCTGTTAAGACTCTTGATACCATTTTCAAAATCAGAAGTATTGTATTTCATGTCAACAAGTGGCTAATCTAGTTTCACCAGTGAAGCTGATCTTTATGCCAGATTCTGACTCCTCTTAAAATGTGCCAGATTCAGGAACACATGACCCAATGACAACTGAAATAGATGACATCTTTCAAACCACACAGAGAGGAGAATCGGGTCAGCTTTGCTTCTGGCAGCAGTCTGGAAACTCTGTAAGAACCAGAGCCCTCCCGAGACCTCACAACATAAGCTATGCAAGAACATCCTTTGCTGAGGTTTCTCAACAAGTCTACCTACAAACCACCATTTGTCTTGGAGCACGAAATGCAGATGCCAAGGAAAAGCAAAGTAACAGAGAAAATGTCTGAAGCTCACCAAGGTTTTAAAGATTTATGTTTTGAAGATCCCCGGCTGCTTTATAAATCGCAGTCAGTTCTGCTGGTCCAGTGACCTGCTCAGAACCAAAGTCTTCTGATAAGCAAATTCTCTGATGTTCACTGTCTCTGTGGACTTGGACATGACAAGCAAGGCTAAATTCAGCCATGATATTACACACAAAACTGTATGGCTTCCACACCACATTAACTGAGTATCAAGCTTTCTTATGTATTACATTGCATTATACCCTATGATACGCACATTCATACGCTTCACAACCTAAAAGGGAACAAAATTATCCCAATATTAAAAATAGCCACCTGATGTACTGAGCTGATCAGCATCACTCTGATGGTTTTAAGAAGAAGTATTTAAGAATCAAACAGGTAAACTCATGTTTCCTGTGTGGGCTTCCTTACTTTCATCAGAGCATCCTTCCTCCCTCCTTGACTTTACAAGAGGTCCTTTTCCTCTCAAATTCCATCTCTAATTCTTAATTTTCTTAAATATAACTGTAAATACAAAGTACAAATGTTGTGTTCAGAAGCACCAAGACAATGGTGATGAAGGACAGAGAGACTTGCTCATTCACTCATTCCAAAGCTGTGTGAATAACGCTGAATGGGATTTGGATGGGGAAAACGGTACCTAACATCAGAAGTTACTTCAAACAAAATGACTGATTCATTCCCAGGGAGAGGCAACGACCTCGTATATTCAAGCACACAGGCAAACAGAGTGAATTATAATACTGAAGTACTACTGCATTTTAAGACAAAGAGTCCCCAAAACATACCAGAAAATCAGCAGTTCTGTTCTGGAGAGCAGCGAAAGCTGAACACGTTCCTGGGGAAGCAAACCACCTGGCTTCACCAAATTATAAATGGCTCCCTCTCATTCAGCTGCATGGGAATGACAGGTCGATATTTAACACAACACAACTGTCCTCTCTCCACCTCTAGCTTCTTTTTTGTGTTCCAAACCACGCAGGACAAGAAGAAGATGAAGGAATTCTGTGTATTTATTACCAGGGCAGATAAGATTTACATCCGACATCCCTGAATAATGACGTCTGCGCTAGCAACAAAGATATCCGTGTTTCAGGAGTGAGCAACTTTCCAAATCCTCTTTTTAGCTTTACAGCCACAGAAGACTTTTAATAATTGATTATAATTGATTTTAACCTTGTCCTAACCTGGGCAAAACGGCAAAGCCAATCATCTTTGTCCAGATGGGATAGGAGAAAAGAGCCCCCAATACACAGCTTTAAAAGCTCCAGACATGAGCAGAAGATAAAATATTTAGTCTGCAGAAGCCTTGACCTCCCAGTTCTAGCCAGTTTTGAACTCAAATTGATTTCCGACAAGGCATCTGGGAGATGATTACAACAAAATGCACTAAAGCTGGGCAGCCTTTATTTTAACATCCCAGCAGCTTAACCTGTTAATAACAGCAATTGTTTTAGATACAATACCAATTTCAGTAACAGACACTAGAAAGGGGTAACAGCAACACAGTAACAGTGGCACGGTCGAGTATTAGAGCACAGCCACTCGCAATCCTCTCATTAAGGTTGTGTCACCACTTCCATCCCAAAGCTGGGTTTCAGAGGTGTAGAACTGGGCTCTGAAAATCCCAGGCAGGGTGGAGAGGCTGTGGAGGAGCAATCTGCCCTTGGGCAGGATGCCAGCTGAAGCCAAAGGGAGTTTTCCCTGGGTAAGGCAAAGAACAATCACAACTTGGTCACCAGACACAGAATTTATTGTGAAATAGGGATGAAAATACCAGAGCTACAGATTCCTTAAAGACTGGCTGGGGCTTGACTCAAAGGACCAAAAAGGCTTTGCAAGTAACCATGTTCCAAACAAGGATACCCCAGAGACACTTCCACTTCAGCATAACCCTGGAGATATACTAATACGACGAAAGAAAAAAGCCAGATTTATGGATTACCTGTGGATACAGACTTCCTGACCTTATTTATAGAAGCAAGTCAATGGAATTAATTTTGTGAATGAATGAGATAGGAGATGGCATATCATTAAAACCAGACCTCATCAGCACAAACATCATACTTGTAACTAAAAGACTCCAGCATTACATCATTTCTCTCCTGTTTGCAGTGATTTCCACTGCGGAGTCAGTATCTCCTGCTGTAAATGTTTTATGCACTAATATACTTGTTTATCCTAAACTCACAGCAAACTCTGAAGCAAGGAATATACTTTATAGACTGTATTTTCATAGAATCACAGAGTAGTTGGGTTGGAAAGGACCTTAAGATCATCCAGTTCCAACCCCTGCCATGGGCAGGGACACCTCCCACTAAACCATGTCACCCAAGGCTCTGTCAAACCTGGCCTTGAACACTGCCAGGGATGGAGCATTCACAACCTCCCTGGGCAACCCATTCCAGTGCCTCACCACCTTAACAGTAAAGAACTTCTTCCTTATATCCAATCTAAACTTCCCCTGTTTCAGTTTGAACCCGTTACCCCTTGTCCTGTCACTCCAGTCCCTAATGAAGAGTCCCTCCCCAGCATCCCTATAGGCTCTGTCCAATCCGGCCTTGAACACCACCTACCTTAAAGGAAGGTAACACCATCTGCCCATGGAACACAAACCAGAAACATTTATGAACTTACAGAAATGAAATTATGAGACCACAAATGAAATGGGCAGATAGAACAGTTCCTACCTACTCTTGCTTCTTCCCATACTGTTTGCCTTGTATCAGGTTGTCAGCACCTTCAACTCACGTACTACTTCATAGATTAGCTTTTATATTAACAAAGGATTAAGGACAAAATAACTTTTATAAAGATGCTTTTTGGCTGAAGAAGCAAGACCAATGCACAGTCTAAACCCATAAAAGTCAATCAAGTAGTGGCACAAACTGATCACTGCTGAAATATCCCTTCTTTTAATATGCAGAGTTCTTTAAGCACAGACACTTGAAGCTCAGATCCCATGTTCCATGCAGCCCATGAATTCTTGAATGGGTGTTTTGACTTCACCCCTTTTCCATTAGGGTTTGAGGATAAACAAGTGTGTAAATGCAAAACAGTTCAGCATTTATTGCTAGAACAATATTGAGATTTTCACAAGTAACCCGGAGACAATTACAGCTGTTGGTACCATATTTTCACCATGGAAACTTTTGTTTCACTTCACAATTGAAATTACAATCAGATGTGCTCGGCCCTTGTTGAAGTAATGAACAATGGTACATCTGAGAGAGGAATTCAAAGTGCATCATTTATCTTCTCCTAGTTTCAATTAGGCTGAGGAAAGTGTAAGCCGGTTCCAAACTACACCACAGGAACGGGGTAAGGAAATTTATGACCACTGGAGTGCTAATCTTAGCAGATGGTAAAAAAATATTTTTAGCATGAAATATGCTAAAGCAATGAATCTACACAAGGTAGATGTTATCAACTAATATCTCCCTGGTGTGAGGTAAAACTACGGCATGACAACTCAGCATTCTTAGAAACTCTGGGTGAAGGCTGGAAGATGTAAGTCCCTCCATAGGATGAAAAATAACGGGAATTAGGAGAAAAAGCAGTCAAGGTGCAGTTTAATACGGCCTGCCTGGTAGAGGTGCAGGATTTTGCTTAGCAGGGTTGGTTTTTTTTTTCCCTAGACATCTTGGTTTTTCT
The DNA here is from genome assembly GCF_028554395.1 of Pezoporus wallicus. Lineage (NCBI taxonomy): Eukaryota > Metazoa > Chordata > Aves > Psittaciformes > Psittacidae > Pezoporus > Pezoporus wallicus. The sequence goes on from NW_026637486.1 coordinate 1,226,354, forward strand.
TACAGGGAATTTTTCATTGACCCTGGGAAAAAACAGAAATCCAGGAATTTGCTCCTGCTCTATCTTTGCTTTTTAAATAGAAAATAAGAAGGCAAATATTAAGTTAATCTTCAGAAGAAAACAGGTGAAGGCTGGGGGAAAAGAGACCCAAAGAGAGCCCTTCGCTTGCCAATCTATAGGCATACCAAATATAATAACAAGCACAGGAGAATGACAAATGGGTTTCATTGTTATCAACAGCACATTACAAAACATTTGAATTCAGAACTTGGAGTCCTGACCATTGCAGCAATGAAGACATTAAAGATACACGGAGTAAAAAATGCTTGGGAAGCGCTGGAGACTATTATTGAAGATAGCCATGCTGTCAGGCAATGCATTATAATCAAATCAGTTCATTCATGATAACAAAATTAAGATTAGTAAGCTTTTGCCACAAGTAACAATGCCTTTACTTTTTAACAACTCATATTTCAGTTGTTAAAAACAACTTAAATTAACAACTTAATACCTTAAGGTCCCTTCCAACCCTAACTATTCTATGATTCTATTCTATATTGCTGCTCACCTTTGGGATTGATCATGAATATAAAGGACAAGTTATAGATAAAGAGAAAAAATGGTTCTTTTTGAGGAGAAGAAATCAGGGTTTTGGAAAAGCCTTTGCCTGAACCCCTACATAATGGCATCAACCACCTGTTCCAAAAGGGGAAAACAAAACCAAATAAAACGTAAGACTGATTTCAAAACGTATTGGATATATTTCAATGTGCATTTAAATTGTCTTAGAAGTGTCACTTCCTGAGCAAATGAAACGGGGAGTTCATGTCAGGAGGTCTGAAATGGACTTGTGAGTCTCCAGGTTAGAGAAATAAAGGGAGTGTGAAGACAGGCTGGGAAAATAAACCCAACAGATCCTACATTCCAGTGGTTCACTGACTACCTGGTTGGTGGGGTTGAGTTGTGCCAGCAGACAGAATACCATGAATAATGGTGGGAAGGAGTTTGGATTATAATAAATACTTAAAATATCTAAATAAGATACCGAAGTTGAATGTCCCTCGTGTGTCAACTTTGCATTTGAATTCACAGTACCAAGTGACAGGACAGCTGAACAGCAGATGATCAGGTTGGAACTTGATGATCTTAAGGTCCTTTCCAACCCTATTCTATGATTCTATGATCATGCAAATTGGTATCTATAGGGGAAAAGCAATGGTGCTGAACCCACAGCAGAGTCTAGGGGAAATGCCATCTCAATGCTCAGTGTCCATCATAGAACAAAACTGAAAACATCCTCATGATGCTATAAACCCCACTGTGCACCAACATTCTGCACATCACCTGCGGGCTACAGGCATCCCACATCAGGAGAATGTAAAAGAGAAAAGAAAAAGGAGGGTGGTGAGGCCTTGGCACAAGTTGCCCAGAGAAGCTGTGGCTGCCCCATCCCTGGCAGTGTTCAAGGGCAGGTTGGACACAGGGGCTTGGAGCAAGCTGCTCTAGTGGAAGGTGTCCCTGCCTGTGGCAGGGGGTTGGAACCGGATGGTCCCTTCCAGCCCAAACCACTCCGTGACTCTAGGTTTCCATGAATGATGCTCTACGTTTCTCCTCACAGAAGAAAAAAGAGGTGAACATGGAAACAGCGAGGCAGGAGAGAAGAACGGGTGTAGGTGTGCACCACCCCTGCATGCATGACCAGCCCGTGGAGCATGGATGCAGATGAGGCCTGACGTTTGAATAGGCTCAGAGAAGGATTAGACAAATTCACAACCTTCGTGTCAGGAAACCTTTAACTGGAGGAAATACCTGGTAGAGATCATGCTGCACCTGCTCTATTTCTTTTTACTCTAACTAAGCATCTGCGTTAGCCAGAGGCAGATCACCAGCGTAACCACCCCTTCGGCTGAGCCTGTACAGCCATCCCTGCCTTCCTTCCCTTTATGGATGGCTGATGAGACAGACTAAAGAGTTAATGCAGCCACGTCCAGGACAGCAGAAAATAAAACAGTGTGGAAAGATGTTTAATAGAGTGAAGTTTCCAGAATAATGATCGCAGTCTGGGGCAAAAAGGAACATATGCTTGCCCAAAGCTATATTCAGACCTAATAATGCCAAGTGATAAAGAACACGGGAATATACTGCGTGCATTAACAAAAGCACTTCAGCAATTAACTGCTCACCTCTTAGAGCAGAATTTGCCTCCTCCATATCCTTTTATTTGTCTTCTTACACTAGAAATAGCTTTTAAAATGCATTCCCAGCCTTTATTCATTTACATAGCTTTAAAGAAAAAGACATTTGTTCCCCTTATGAATCATGTAATATTATTTTTTAATTTATTCCACCTTTTCCAAGCATCAGGTAAAAAGTATTTAAAAGAAAAGAACTGATCATAAACTACCAAGCAGGACACGTGTGGCTCCCAAGTACCTCATCAGATTCAGCTAGCTAGGTAATGAAGTGGAACTGATGACCAGCTTATTGGCCACAATTAGACCAAAGAACAACAGGAATGAAAGAACCTCATATGTTGAAATCAGGCTAAAATTTATATAGTGCAGGCTAGAGAATTAAGCAGAACTATTCTACTCCCAAATCTTCCCAAGGGAAGGCTGTCCAAATTGAAATCACTATAATATATTACACAAAACATTGTTGTAATCTTCCTTTTCAAATCAATTGGCTGCTTGGCTCAACTTCTACTTTTACAAGCCATCGGACCAGAAGTGAAAATGAGGGATGTGTATTTGTCTTAACAATAGGTAAAACACTCCGTTCTATAGTTTTAACTCACCAGCAGAGCCTGCCACAAGGAGACTCACCTGAATGAAGGCTGCAAGATGATGCCCACAGAATTTCAATAACTTCCTTATCTAATAAAATATAAAAACTTATAATAAAGTTGTGGCTATAAAAAAAAAAAATCATAGAATTAATCTATATTGTGTCTTTACCATTTTGCTTCCATAATAGCAGTAAAATAGATTAAGGTTTTAAAAGCAGTAATTTTGTTGCTCTAAGATGTAGGTCTTGCATTTTTATGCCTCGATTAAGAACCGCCTTAATTCGCTCAGTTCAGGTATGCCCCAGTCTCATCGGCTGACCATACAAAGAATTAATTCATAGGGGGAGGTTAATAAACCTCAGAAACTTTCTACAAGCCTCATGGATTAAACATGAGTCCACAAAGTTTAGATGAAGATTCAGGCTCTGCCAGCAGCTCAGGTTGGATGGCATATGCTGGAGAGGGTTTCCAGTGTCCCCCACAGGCACAGGAGAGCAGGGATGCTCAGTCTGCAGCAGCAATTACTATAAGAAAGGCTGTTTGTGCTCCAAATGAAACCATTCAAAGGCTGGACCCTTCACTCAAAGTGACACAGACTACAACCTTATCACTAGACAGGTCTTCTGCAAAGCCCATGGTGTTAGTTCAACCCTCTGTATTTTATAGCACACGTACCTGAACAGAAGCGAAGCGACACTGGGGAGCTGTGCGCAGTCCAGCAGCATCCTGGACACATAAAATAGTAAGTAAGGTAACAGCAAACCCAAACAGCTTAGAAAAGCAAAGCAAGGCGCCTCTCTATAATTCCTGAAAAGGATTTACAACCTATATAAACATGGATCATAAACCCATTGGCAAATAGATACAAGCTATTTCGGAAAGCCGCTTAGTTTAGATGTCAGAACTCGGAGTTCTGAATGAATGCAGTGTGGCAAAGAGATCGACTCCTGCTCCTCAGGACACATAATACTGTGGCTTGTGAATGTACTGTTTTTTCTTAGCAGAGACTTGATTTTTGATCCTTTTCAATGCGTGGATTCATGTTCAAGGACAGGGCACTCAAGTAATCTTATGAATGCACTTTGTGCTAAATGTCCGGATGAAAGATTTTCATAAAGAAAGAAGCTTACAGCATCTGGCCACTCTGCTTCCATTCAGCACAGTACTGAAGGACTTAAATGGAGATATATACTGAGGGGTCACCACCCAAAGTGTAATATGCATGGCAGGGAAGCTTTCAATCACCTGTCATATGGAGTCAAGTTGCTATAAATCTTAGGAACAAGATGGTTTTTTCTTCACTATGTTTTTATGAGAAACAGGTTACTGATAATAACTGCTCTGACACTTCGACCTACTTCCTAGTGAATTTTGCATTAGTATTTTACTATACATACACTGTGGGGATAACATTTTACTCTCAGAACTGCGTGATGGATCTGAGCTTCAGTGTGCTTTTCTGCTTAGATGCAGAGATCTTAAACTGCTGTCGACATGAGCTCAACGGCTGTGTCTTAGTACAGTACCAGCAATGAGACCCGCCTGCAGAACAAGGGCTGTGATTCTAAATTGTCCACAATGCACTCAACTTCTGGCGTGTCCCCGTGGCTCTGGATTTTATCTTCAGTCATTTCTCATGTAATTTTTCCCATTGCACAAGCCCTTATAACGCACACCCGCTAAGGCAGAGCACGGTGGAGACAGAACACTATCGCAGACTCCTACAGCCACAAAAAAGACAGTGTGCAGAGGACAAGGAAACAACCCCAGTGCTGTCATTTTACAGGTGGTCAGTTGGTAGGGGCAGTTTTCTGTTTCAGCGAAAGGAGCTAACTGCATTGTTCAGCTCTAAATCCAGATGTTAGGAGATGCTCAGGAGCTCAGAAGCATGCCAGTTTGTTAGGGCACATCCCTGGTGCCCAGAGGTGCAATCCCCATTCAACAAGATCAAGACATACCCCATATGTGAAATAAGTACATGAATAGACTTTCAAATGGAGATTTGTCTTGCTAGCAAGAGGTCCTCAGTGTAAGTCAGTGGAAAGCTTTATGCAGGGAGAACATCTGTGTTTGTTTCTTTAAATTTTAGGGGTTCAGAACATCCCTATATAAAGAAAGAGCAAATCACAAGAAAACACAAGCATGGTGGTTCTAATGTAATTTTGAAAAGCATTTCACCTGTTTCAGAGGAGGAAATGTTGAGGGAAGCCATGCCATCACTATTCCTTGTGTTATTTAACCAATCCATTCTTTCTAATAAAGAACCAAGAGAAATAAAACCCCATTGATCTTTATTTATTGACTTCCTAGTGAGTATAGTTAAAGTTGACACAAATCAATCACAATAAAGTTAAAAGGATAATATAGCATAATATGAGCCAAGATTGTACTGCAAGTTTAATTACTGCAACTCAAAGGTTTAGCATACGTAGAGCAGAGAGGAGAAACACCCAGTCAATAGTATTCAGACGCACACAGGAAGAACACAAGACATGAAGAAAGGGATGCAACAGCCTGTTGCTAGGGATGTTCCTACACAGAAAAGATGTTTGCCATGTAGGGCTTTGTGTAGAACTTTCAGTATTTGAAGAGCTCACCAGTTTGGGCTATTTTTCATCTATTTTACACCTGAGTAGTTGGCATTAGAGTGCTACTACGTAGTGCAGCAAGCGTTCACTCAAAAGTCTTTACCAACATCACAGCCAGAACCCCCTCGACTCCTTCATGCAAGATGACACATCTGCACACCATGGGCACTCAGCTGGACACGTACCTCAAACAGAACAGTTCCCCACATTGTGATCAGTGTTGGATTTATCCTTTCAGTGTGTTACTACACTCCGTAATTTCATATATATATATATATATAGTCTTTTGCTTCTCTGCTGTACAAGGTGATTTACACAGAACAAAGGGTTTCTTTTAAAAGGTCATCTCCACCCCTTTGCCCTATCCCACAGTTCATAGACTCCTAGCGATCACAGTGTAAAAGAATAGGGAAATTCTTGGTGCTTATAAGCATTTGTAAGTGTTTCCTCAGCCAGAGCAGAGAGAAAACATCGAAAGGCGAGGGGAAATAGGTCTCTTTCTAAGGGAATAAATAGCTCTTTGATTTCCCTTTCTCTTGCATTCGCTGCCATTAATTTAAAACTTTCCAGGCATTCTGCAGGCAGTAAAATGGGCCAAAATATTCTTTGCTGTCAAAAGTAAATCTGTTTATAGTTTTGCTTATGAGGCACGCTTTCAAAGACGCTTGGCAAATGGCAAATACACATGCCAATAAAGATCACTTCTGCCTTATGCCGTTTAAACGTGGAAAGGAAGAAGAAACAAGAAGTCTTTAGAGACAGGGGAAAGCAATATTAAAATCACAATTAACAAGACAAATGTAGTTTTCCTCACCATCCCTCTGTTACGTGTCATCTACTGCCACTACCTTATTACTGTTCACTTCTTAACAGTATGTGTCCTCTCAGTGAATAAGACTTGTTGAGGAAGCGATGCTCTTCCAGTTAGGGAAATGCTGACAAAGGTCCCTGTCTTTTGAGATCAGAAACTTTTCTGTCAACTAATTCATGCAGATTTTCCAGCATTATCCCTTTTACATTAAGCCTCAAAGGAAACAACAAACACTGTGGAAGTAGTTACTGCTTTCATCCGGGTTCTTCTCATACACAAGCAGACAATTCCTTCTCTGCCCTAAAAGAGAAAACCAACAACCAGCAACAAAAACCTGTCTTCAAAGGCAACTTCTTGAGATGCTGTGTAACTGCTTTCTGCCTCCCTCTTATACAGAGGTCACAGGTCTCCTCACAAAGAAGGAGCATGGAGGAGCCCCAGCCTGCATGGACACAGGCATGGACATGCCTATGACAGGGCCTTCGAAGAACAATTCCTCAGTATAAGAAGGACATGGAGTTGTTGGAGCAAGTCCAGAGGAGGCCACAAGTATGATAATGGGGTTGGAGCACCTCCCAACGACAGGCTAGGAAAATTGGGGCTCTTGAGCCTGGAGAAGAGCAGTATTTCTTCCAGGACAATCCCTTCTCGGGGTTTCCATTGGGCTTTTTCCTCCCCCTAGACTCCTTAGGGTGGAAATGAAGGGGCAATAGGGCTTAAAGTTGATTCCTATCATTCAGAGCAAGGACACATTTGGGGAAGGTGGAGGGAAATTACGTTGTGCAATTTCTTCTCAGCGCTGTCTCCCCCGTTGCCTGGTGATGATGGCACCCTCCAGGGCACTCAATATCAACCCTTTCAGAAGGACTGAACTGACTCAAACGTTGGAATAGAAAGGAAAACAAAGGCAACCTCGCCTAAATCTCCAAATGGAAAACATAACATTATATTAATTGGCTAATGTCATCAAAACTAATTATCATAGCTATAATTTTCCTACCCAGCCCTTTTTTCCCCTACTGATAAATAATAATTATCTATTGGCTACTGTAATGTGATAGGGACAAAAGCACAATCCATTAAGATTCAATTGTAGTGCCTACAAGTAAAAGTTTATGCTTTTAGAGGATACCATTAGGATTTGTAGCATTAGGATGGAGCTCGGCAAATGTTTCCCCCATCGTTTGGCGTGAGGAGGCTCACTGGTTGGTGTGATCATATTCTAGTTCTGATTTATTGCTGCAATGGCCTAAGGGCACCAATGAGACAAGGTTTGTGGGCATAGATTCCACCACCAAGGACAGTTGGAAAGACAAACAACCTTTCAGGCACACGAGCCAAGGGTCCCCGGTGACTCCTTATGCACCATTTGGCCCAGGTAGCGGACAGTAAACCGAGCTGTCCCAGGAGCTGAAAAGGGTTTGGATCCTGAATCACAAACTGGTACATCCCTTCCCTGGGGAAACAAATTGATCCAAGAGCCCTAAACAAGCAGACCTCAGCTTTACTTTAATGCCAGCTCGGCTGCGCAGAGCAGAGGCTGTGCCCACCCTCCCTGTTCCCTGACTGGCTGCATCAGGAAGCAGGAGCGGTGCCCGTAGGGATGATGCTCCCTCTGTCCTCCACTTCCACCTGTAACACACTTGTGCAAATGCCATTCATGCCTCGTGCACTGGTGCAGGGCAGCTCACAGAACTGTTTGAATACAGCAAATAAACCACCAGACCTCTTCTGCTACAGCCATACACGGAGCACAGTATTTAAGTCCCAGTCACAATGCCCTACCTTTGCAAATACACAGTGAGTAACGCTGGCGGTGTCTTTAGTTTTCCTGCTGATCAAAACCAATCATTGCCTAAGGTAAACTGAAACTTTAGCCTTTTGCCATAATGCAAATGGACTTTTAAAATACAAATAGCACTTAGAATTAGCTCAAACTTCAGCAGCCAGTGGTGACATTAAAGAAATGCTTGGCAAGAGCAAATGCTGAGTCACATAAAACCGACAAAATAATATGGGCAGTTATCACCAAAATGCATTATTTATCACTGAAACCCATTGACGCCTGTGCTTACACAGGAACCCTCCTGTGATATTGAAGGCCAAAGTATCTTCTCTCCTTAACAACAGTGTTGTATCTTTGGCAACTCTAGCAGGAACTCAGAAAATCAATAGCACTTCATGAGCAAGGTCTCGGTCTTCTTCTTTTACGAGGATTCTGTCAATGCAAGTGGCCATTACTGTACTTTAAAGGCATGATATAAAATTGCTTCCACAAGATATAAGACACACGGTTTGAAAGAACCTGGTGAGAGTATTTTAGTCAAAGTTAAATAGTTTCATCACGTAATTACTTCTATTGGCACATCTCCAGCTGGATACACTCATGCAGGGTATGCGCTTTCTGCGAATGGGTGGGGAAATTGGAAGGGAGGTCTGTCGCTTTGAGTCACGTTGATCTAAACAAGGTCAAACTGCTAAAATGGAGCCACAACCAAGCGTCCAAGACTATTGACAGGAACACGGGAACAACAAAGTTACTGCCTTTTTTTTTCCCCCTCTTTCCTCCTTTTTTTTCTTAGCTAAAGTGGTCTGAAAGTCGTTTTGGTTTTATAGCTGAAAAACGCCTCCTCCTGATTTGCAGGCTGGTAATTCATTTTCTAAGGACTGTTTAGAATTTATTCAGGGGGAAAAGGAAGCTGTGCTGGTTCCTATAACTGATTCCCATTAGATGACAAAATTCAACTTCTGCATTTGATGGGATTTTATGAATTCCACTAAAACCATTAGCTGGTTGTCTCTTGGTGATTAAATTTAACCACTCCAGCAATACTTTAAAGTGATGACAGTCTCGCCTGTATTTATGTTTTCTTTTGTTTCAAATGCGCACATCTCAGGAAACTACCGCATCACAGAGGAAAGAGAAAGGCATTTATATTGATTCTCTGTGGATGAGAGCCCCTATGAGTACCAAAAAATCACCTAAAAATAGAAGGGTTAAAATACTTTCTGCATAGAAAGGGCCACCCAGGGAAGAGATTGGAACATTATTTCTTTTCCTGAAAAGACTTTCAAATAGTTTAAAATAGCACTTTAAATAAGTGCTAAATAACTTAATTCCACTGATTTAATAGCACTACACTGTACACGCACCAACTTACTCCTAAGTTCTTCTTGTAAGAGTACTCCTTTCAGTCCAAACTTTCCAGCTTTCGTTATAGTTCAGTAGAGGACCAGTGCCATTACACAGATTAGGTGAACCAGGACTTGGTTGTGCTTTTTAAGCCTAAGGAGCCCTCAAAGCTATTTCAACAGGCTTTGCAGCATCAATTCATACGGTCTCATTTTATGCCCCATAGCACGTAACAGTTGTCTTCAGGGCCAGGCTGCAAAAATGCTGCTTTCGTGGGTTGAAACACATTATTTCATACTGGTTTAACTGGGAATATCAGCTATAGCCACACCATGTAGCCAGCAAGGTCACTGTTGTACAGTGTGGCCATGAACAGTCTGCAGGAAACAAAACGCCATCAGTGGGACATAAGTCACTTTGTACCATTTGGCCTGGGAATCCGAGAACAGTCCTTGATCCTAAGTGAACTGAAACGATTGATATGTTGTATCCACAGAACAAAACCTCTGCTTGTGTACACACGGGCAGATAATGCAGACACACCATGCAGAAATGAGTTTCCCATCTCAAATTGCAGTTAAGGACTTTGATGACTGCACTTCTCTACTCTAGTTCAGCTGGCTACTCCACACAAATGAACTGCTTCAAACAGTTTCTTGGGTTTTTTTAGCCAGTAATTAGCTGGTCTGAGGTTTAAGACAAGACATATTTAGCCCTGGAACAATGACAGAAGTAAAAATGAATACTGTATCACCCCGTAAAGCCAGACATAGGGTTTCTGACCTCCATAAACCCCCTTTCCCTCTATTTCCAATGAGACACTCTCATATATATCTCTGCACGCTATGTCAAGGTCTCTTAGAAATTTTTCTGTTACATTCATTATAAGTTCTGTATCTCTTTCTCTCTGAGGCTACTCAGGTGCTTTGGACTGAGGAGTTAAAGGTTCAGGAGTATGATAAACAGCATTGATAACACTTCTAAAAGTATTTTCTCTATCTGAAACATTCCCCCTAAAAATGTCAACTGCTTATGCATGATGTATCAACAAATCACTGCATTTCTTTCAGAGGCCGTGATTTTCTAAACCCCACATTAACAATCCTCAGAGCCTGCACCACAGCTGAGGGACAGCAATATCCCCAGTTACAGTTAACTAACACTTCCTTAATCAGAGTCTATGCTAAATATCACATCACAAATTGCATACGATGATGTTGTGTTCCTCGAGTCTACCAGTTTCTAAAGTGGTAAATTATGTGTATTTGACTTGTCACCTTTTCTTGCATGCTCCCAAAATACTTATATTTATAATGCATTTACTGAAACATTTTTGTTTTGATGGTTCCTGTTAATTTATGTCTATAAGGCCTCTGGGTTTCTTCTCCTTGATTTCTCTAAGACTATCCTCTCTATCAAAAGGCATCTCAGTTGCTAGCGTGGATCAAGATGATCAGCATGTGAGTTCTGCCTTGTTGCACGGCCACAGGGAAAAAGGAAACTGCAAAGAAAATGCTCATTCACATAAGAAAAAGCACCAAAGGGAAAACTGAGGATCAGTCCATCCCATGTCTGCACCCTGGACAGAGAAAGAGGTGATGTGGTAACTCTGTGGAGCTGCTTCCTTCCTGAAGGACAGGGTGCAAAACCTGGCTGATGATGATTAGAGGATGTACCTGCTGTGCTATGCACAAAGATCAACCAACCAGCAATCTATAGAGTGGATTTGGCTTACTAAATACATACATACATTAAAATTCCAGCTATTTATTCCAATTCTCATACATTTCAGGTGGTGTTAACCTGTGTGCTTCTTCCCCCTACTCTTCACTTAACACCGCCTTAAACTTTTCAATCCTTGGGTGGGAATTTGAGATTATACCTGAACATGTAAGTGCTGTTTTCCAGGAGCTACAAGAGCATAACATGTTAAATAACTAGCCATTAATGTCAAAAAATCAAGTTTTACCATACATTTTTTGGCATTAATTTTATAAGTGCCATAAAACAAGCTTTTTACTGGGTAGTTTTGGTATATAATTTCTTCCACAAGAAGAACAGTTTCTGTGTAGTTAACACATGTGGCAGGGTACGGAAGCATAAAAACAACATCGCTGTAAAATTCATACTAAATGATGGAAATAATAACTAGAATACATGTAATTTGAGTAGCAGCCTGAAACGACAAGCAGAGAGTTGAGCAGTGGAAAACAAACTGCAAAGGAAAGTGCTCAAACCCTGAGACCTGAGCAGAAGAGGAGGTGCACTGCATTTTGTCCTAGTTTGTCGTTTTTTCGGTCAAAAATACACCTCCTAGGAAGAACTGAAGTACACATAGGAATTCATAGGATGCTAATCAAGGCATTTTATGGATGTGGAGCTCTAAAGTCTGATGTATCTGCTAGGAAGGAGGTGAACTGATTTGTGGAGGAGGTGTGAGTGTGCACTCAGGTAAGGGGGCTGCTCGCAGAGGGAGGCGATGTGCATCTGCGCATCTTCACGTGGGACCGAGCCCTGTAATTTGCCATGGAGAACAGCACAATGTTATTTAGCACAGGTGTCTCTGTAATTGTGGTACCGAGAGGAATCAGTGCTCAATGGCCCACAGCTTCACCCTTCCACACGTATAATGTGACAAGTAGTCTGCAATACGGGGAAGAGAGGAGGAACCTGCGCTATCCCCAGCGCAGAAAGCGTTTGTAGCTACGCACTGACTCTCCTGCGTGACAAATATTTATTCAAGTGGTGCAGTTTCTGCTCACAACCAAGTTTCCTCAATCAGGAAAGCAGATAATAAATTTAACACCCCTACAATTTCATCCTTGTGTAGCAGGAGCCATCTTGAAATGTTTCTGTTTCTCTCAGAAGTAATTATGTTCCCCACATAAAAAGCTGTATGTCAGACCAATGTAATCTTTCAGGCTTTTTCATTCCACCTACTGTACTTTTAGAAACAATGAAATTCTTTTCTGAGGACAAATGACATGAATAAGTCAAACAGTAATTCGAAGCAGCAGCGTGAACATCAGCAGGATGAGGCAAGCCTGCTGTATTCCAGTTCTATCCTTGCACAAAGATATGTGAACCCACAAAACTCAGACTGGGCGAGAGTAGAAAGCTTTATGTTCAAGGGAAATAATACTTCTGCCATAAATCCATAGGCAGAAATCTCACAGAAAAAGGACAATTTGCTTACTCTTACCCTGTAGGATTTTCTTTTCCCTTTCCACCACTTCTATTTCTACTTGGGAACATTCAAATAAAATACTCAAAAGGATTAAAAAGAAGTAAATGTGCTCTTTTGGAGATCAACTGCCTCACACACGTTAATAACTTCTGATTGGCTCCAAACTCTAGCTGTTAAGGCTACATAGAATTATTAGTGCTCTTATGCCCATGCCAAATGTATGGCTGGAAATACAATCAAACTGCCACCTCCATGAAGAGCGCCTTCAGCTACAGAACCACTCAAACAAGAGCCTTATAAATATCAGCAGGGAGCATCCTCTGCGTTTAAAGACAAGAGGGGACACACACATACAAACACCTTTAATGCCAAACACAGAGAAAGGAACGCTCGAGAACCTCAGCGGCTTTTAAATGTATAGGAAATGAGAAGGGAAAAGCAAAAGTGAATCTGTTCAGTGTGAAAACATGCCACATTTTACACTATAGGCAAACATACAGTTTATGGTGCATTAAAGCAGCACAGTCTTTTAAAAGGTGTTTATTGCATTTTTTCCCCTGAAAAGATAATGTATTTGCTCTGTATCTCCTCACCCTCTCAGATTTTGGGATAATTCTCCTCTACCAGCAATTGGACCCTGCTCTGCAGATCACTTAAGGAACAACGCTGTCATTCTAAAGCCCTGCACAGAAAGGCAACGCGGGGTTTTGCAGCAAGTCCATAATTGCGTTAGCCTCGACCATGCATCAAAGGCAACCCCCCGGAAGCTGACCACGCGTTTCTTTTTAAAGACAGCAAACTGATCCCAAAGTCTCTTAAAATGAAGAACAAAATATCCGGTGTAAAATATCAAATTGGGGTTAATTTCCAAAATCAATTTTTTTTTCAATAATTTTCCTATTAACATCCCCCCACCCCCCCTAAATACCATGATTTTTCCCCAGCTGTATAAACAGTCTTAGAGAGTATGGCCCGAACGAATGCACCGCTCAGAAAACAACATAATTACAGTCATTTCCAGAAACTGGGTGACAAAAAAGTTACAAATTAATTGAAGTTAGCACTGAAAATAAAATCCTAGTCAGCTTGAAGCCGTTTTTTAGGCTAGTTCGTATAAAATGAAGCTGGAAGTTCAGCCTTCTCAGTGCTCCATCAGCTTAGTGGAGAGACTTTGAAGGTTCAGCTGAACAAGTGGTTTGCACTGTTCTGTCCTGTGAAAAAACTACATTTCTCCCTGTGGGGATTTCTTGTTCTCAGACCATTTCCCAGGTTCTACAAATGGAGAGATTAACAAAACTTTTGGGTTCTTCCCCAGTCCTGGCCATGGACTCTCTCCTGAAGAGAAAAACACCTATTCAGGCTAATCCTCAAGAAGCAGAAAGCATCACTTAAGGACAGTCAGTTTTAAGTATTTCAGATCATTCCATGAGTCCAAACACAGAAAGAAGAAAAGATACAGATGCAGGCATCAGTAAGCTCAATTAAATGACCACGGTTAAGCCAGAGAGCCCAGGAGAAACAACAATGTCAAGAAAACCTCTCGCACCCATCCAGCTTGGAAGCAGTTATAGAGCTGTTAGCCTACTTGTTTCTTTGATCTTGCCTTTGTTGGAAGCACAGTGTCTGGAGATGAAGGATCAGGTGGATTTTCATGCTGGAGGCACACATCAGAGATGGGCTGACATTTGAAATTTTAACTCAATTCCCAGAGTTATCTGGAAACATATTCTTACTTTGCATGAAATCCCCAAAGCTGTTTCAGTCTTTGCTTGAAAGCACTGCCCACATGTGTCTTGGGTTTGTACACTATCCATGGTAGGCAGAACGTTCAAACAGCATCCCAGCAATTAAACCTGCATCTCAGTGTTGTGCCTGAAAGGGATACAGACATGCCCGTGTTGAGAGGTAAAATCCAGGAGGCTTTCCAGCATACAGAAATGAAGCTTTTGGTCCAAGGAGGATGATCCCCTGTTTAGCTCCCTTCCTCTCTTCTGGATCAAAGGACCTCCCTGAGGACACATCATCTGCTAGTTAGAGTTTCCACTCCCTTTAGGAATCTAAGCCCTCCTCATCCTAAATGAATTTCAACTTTCATCTCCCAACTCCCAGGGAACTGCTGTAACCATCAAGCTGGGAAGGGACAACCACTACTTTCCTCCTATTCGGCAGCTAGGAAACAGAGAAGTAAAAAAGTCCCTTGAAAGAAAAGTTAGCAAAGGAGACCAAAAAGGCAGTTCCTGAGTGGTTCTGGCAACCCCATGGGAAGGAAGAGGACAGGGTCTGTATGTCTCCATTATGGGCTTTTTATTCTTGTCTATCAGCTGTCTAATGCTGAAGGCCTAATAGCAGAGAGCTCCTTCCTTGTTCCTACCTCAGTGCCCAAACCACTGCCCAACAGTCGCATCCTACGTTAACACCAAGTGGCACTGCTGAAGTTACTAACATCACATTACAACAGTGAGAATCTCATCGTCAAAACTGGCACAGAAGGCAAGAAAAAAGACATTTCACAGTTGTTCCCTGAGTGGCCATTCCTCCAATAGCCAAGTGAAATATTCTTGTTGAGCATAATTAGCCTTTTAGGCATCTAGAAAAACAACTGGGGCAGCTTTGGTCAAAAGGCTGCTGCACAGAAAGGCTGGCTTTTGCAAACATTCCTGGCAAGTATTTCCTGACATATTCTCAGCTTCTTCATTCCCTGGTTTTGTTGTTCTTTTTTTATCCATGAAGGGTATACAAAGGGCATCGAAAACTTCAGTCAATAGATCCATTATTATGATTGGCTGAAAACCATAAAACGCATCCATCAAGCCATTGTGTTGCATCTTGTGTTAAATTATGGTGATAAATAGTCCTTTTTTCATGACGTCACCTACTAATCTATTCAGGAATCCATTCACTGCTGCCATTATGCATCACTCACGCTCATGCCAGCCTGCTGAAAAATCCCCCACACGACCCGGCCCTGCACGACGGCGCGTTGCTCCGCCGAGACAAATATTTTCTGTTGCTTTTATGTCCTATTGTGAAACAATTGTTTTTCTGGTTCCCAGAGTTACCCCAAGCGTGTCATAATGTCCTCAGCTATCAGCTCTGGGCATTGTAGCTCATGTACTTTTAATTGTTTACAACTTACAGCAGAACTGGATCGAGTCCATTTGTACTCACATTGCTTTATCGCTACAAGATGATACATTTTGCCACCTTCTTCTAGGTCAAAATTGAAACCTATGGAGAGTCTTTGAACAGAGAGCTAATATTCACAGGAGCCGAGCTGGGGATGTATAGCAATTTTATTATGATGTTTGGGATTTTGCTTTGAATTTAGACAAATCTTTCTTGTATAATTAGATTTCATAACACTTGAATTACAGCTTACAAAACCAGCAATGAATGAGAATAAAAATATTTGGCTAAAATTACTTTAAATCAAATGATTGCCTATGAAAACAAAGAACATTACCAGCTTTAGGGTGGGGTTTTTTTCATGTTTCCTTATTATAATACATCCATCTTATCTTTTGTTTAAATAAATTGTCTCTTTCTTTCCTCATTTAGTAAAGAACAGAAGAGACAGGATAAGTTGGGGCCGGCTTTTATAAGATATTGCTCTTACATTTTGGCACTCGCTGAAGAAAATGAGGGATGTTTTCTAAGGATTGCAGAAATACCTTGCATTTACAATTCTCATTTAAAATTAAAAAACAAAACCAAAATTGGGCTCATTTCTTACTTCCAACATCAATATGAAATAAATGGGAAAAGTAAGATGTGAAGGAGCAGTGTCAAAAGCAAGAACCAAGAGCGAAAACATCCTATCATTTCAGACTCATATAATCTTCTTTTCTTGTTATTATCAGCAGTACAACATAAAAACAAAACTAAAGCACATAGCACCTCTTCTTGCACAGAGTACGCAAGGATCTGCATCACTTCAGGCACAGAAAGCAGCTACTCCCCCCCCCCCCCCCCTTTCTCTCTTTGGTGTTTCCAGCACTACTAAATGTTGAATTAAGCCTGGGGGAAGTTGGCTTCAGCTCAAGATATGAACAAAAAGCTAACTGATGTAGTAATGATTCTTCTCATCGCCCCTCTGAAGGAGGAAAGGACCTACATTCAGGCTGGAAAGAGTGGATTCTCTTACCAGCCGGACTTTGTTCACAGCTGCATCTCAGCACCACCCTTTTGTGTCTGTGGGCTTCTGGTGGTGGTGATGCTGGAGAGAGGTTACTAAATGCCCATCCTCCTTTTCCTTATTCTACAGGTTGCAGATCACCTACATTTCATCACTGTAAATGAAGGAAAGAGAAGAGTCTGTGCTCATCCAGAGTCCAAGAGCCCCAACGCCACCTGCCAGAAAGCAGCTACCACGAGCTGTAATCGCACTACCTGTCTTGCACTAATGACAATCCAGGAGCAGTGGCACGATCCCACCTGCAGCACAGTGTTTCCTACCTCCTGCTCCGCTGCTGAAACACATCTCCATGGAATTAGCAGGAGAAAGTAAAAGCTCTTTCACCTGCATTGCTAAAACACCTCTTTCACCTGCATTGCTAAAACACAAGAACAGGAGTTGCCTCCAGATGCACATCAACCTTTTATGGACACCCCTTTCTGCAGCACCATCAAAAATGTGCTGCAAGAAATAGCTTGGTTCCTTTCTCTTTGCTATTAAGGTGCTGGTTTTGGAGGGGGGGAAAGCTGAAAAGTGAAAATTATCATTCTAATATTTAGAAGAAGGGATTTAGCCTTCTGAATCATGCCCAAATGATTATGCAGAAGAACTCTACTTAAACCTAAAGCTCACCAATATACTAAATCCTTGTAATAGAATCCACAGAGCTACTTAGTGGGAGAGAATAATGCCTTGTGCCCGTTTTTCTCTCGTTCCTGTTGTAGCTCTAACCTCCACCGTATGTCATTACTTTTACTGGTAGAATGATGAAAGGAGGCACTGTACAGTTCATAAATCGCATTGGATTGAAAGGACTAAATACCTAAATATGTCCGAGCATTCATCAGAAAGATCTGAGGTGGAAGAAAGAATTTTACTTCTCGGAGGCCTCGAAAGCCCCAGAAATGCAGAAATCCAGCTGAAGGACTGCTGGGGAATGCAAATTGTCAACTCAATTTTCAAATTCTATTCACATTCAAATTCCAGCTTCTGGTGAGGGCTGATGTGCGGTACATGAGGTACACTTTGGGTAGCGTCACCAGGGACATTTATAGCAGCTTGCTTTTATTCCCAGCCATTGAAAAAGTAAAGCCTAAGTAGGCGACTTTCAAAGATGATTTGCAGAATTTTGGCTTTTGCTTATGTAAGCAGACCGTCAGCTGAAACTCCCCACTGAAGATGCGCGTGAGGCTGGAAACGTAGAAACTCACTCAAAGAGGGTGACCAGAACCCAACATCTGGAGAAGATCCATGAGAGGTGAACAAGGGGAACGGATAAAAGCAGAATGCACGTTAGTATTTTCTTCATGGCTGAAATGTCTCAGTTTACAGAGTCAATTCTATTGTCAGTCAAAACCGAAAGTCTAAATGCTACGATACAGATGGGGAATAAATGGTGGGGTTTGATGCAGTATTAATCCAAGAGCAAGGAAGCATCCAACATAGAATCATAGAACAGTTCAGGGTGGAAGGGATCTTACAGCTCATCCAGTTCCACGGGCAGGGACACCTTCCACTAGCGCAGCTTGCTCCAAGCCCCTGTGTCCAACCTGGCCTTGAACACTGCCAGGGATGGGGCAGCCACAGCTTCTCTGGGCACCCTGTGCCAGCGCCTCAGCACCCTCTCATGGAAGAGCTTCTGCCTAAGAGCTCATCTCAGTCTCCCCTCTGGCAGGTTCAAGCCATTCCCCTTGGCCTGTCCCTACAGGCCCTTTTCCAAAGCCCCTCTCCAGGTTTCCTGCAGCCCCTTTAGGCACTGGAGCTGCTCTCAGGTCTCCCCTTCAGGAGCCTTCTCTTCTCCAGGCTGCCCCAGCCCAGCTCTCTCAGCCTGGCTCCAGAGCAGAGCTGCTCCAGCCCTCGCAGCATCTCCGTGGCCTCCTCTGGCCTCGCTCCAACAGCTCCAGGTCTTTCTTGTGCTGTTGCCCCCAAGCTGGATGTGGGACTGCAGGGGACTTCTCTCATGAGAGTGGAATAAAGGGGGAGAATTCCCTTCCTTGAGCAACTCTGAAACAACCTCTTATTGTGAACAATTTGAACTGCACCAAAGCATGTTTTGAGAATGGCACTGGGAGCCTGACTTTCCGAGGCGATTAGCACTTGTTGCTCCTGTTCAAATGGGCCAGGACTGTACAGAAGAATTAGCCATAAAATTTAGGCAGCTTTTTACAGTCTACCTTGGTATTCAGTACCCTCAAACTCTGATTATAACATGGCTTCATCCTTCTCTATGGGTAATAGCTGCTGACGACCGAGGCAATAAATACCATCTTGAAGAGTGCCACATGAAAAAGCAGTAATTTTACATTTTCAAAACTCTATACAGACATTACCCCATTGAGTGCTATTTACAGCCAGTCACAGCAGTGGACAGCTCTGCTTTACTTTTCCAGGAGATGTACTATCGCTCTATGAAGTCAAGTACACTTGTCTTACTCCACTGACTTCTGAGGGACTATTTCTGTGAGGGAAGAGATATATTTATCCCACTGCCTGCTGCCCACTGTATTTACCTGCTAAGTGTCTATAGTACTAGGTGATAACGTGCTATTCTGTTTCCAACAATCCAGAGTGCAATGGAATACACCATTAATTCTGATAGGTCTGTGAGGACACCTTTGAAGATGTTTTAAAAGATAGATTAGTGTCTCATCAAGGCAGAGATTAAGTGAAAATACTTTCAAATTTGTCACGCAGCGCTGTATCTGTTAGGTTATTTATTATTTCATAGCACATGCAAAGTAATAGATCAAATATACTTTAGAGACTCCTCAGAGATACAAATGCCTTTTGGTGTATTTAAATATACTGGCCAGCAAGGCTGCACCTTGGCATTTTGCTTTCTTCCTAAGACAACAAAGAGATTGTCACTGCCTATGGAGACACTGCAGTTGTGTGTGCTGCATGGATTGGGTAAGAAATCTAAATTCCCTCTTCTTCCCCTGGCCAGACACATCCTTACTGTACAGAACAGCCACTCACGTGGTGATGGTGTTGCATCACTTGCCCCTCTCCTGAAGTCTAAATGACTTGGGATGCTGTCTTTCAGCATCTCTGGTTGCCAGGCATCGGGCACATGCTAATCACTTGGATGGAGCTGGGCACCAGCATGGTCGTGCACCATTGAGGGTTCTCCTTCACAGGCTCAAGTGGGGCAGAGGGATGGACAGAGCAGACAGCGAGGCAATGGAGAAAGAACTTCCTTCTCCATTCTTGATATGATTTCACATAAGCAAATATGGGAAATAATACCACAGCATATTGTTTGCAATATGCTCTCTTGGCCATAGGGAAAGGAAACAGTTCGGGGATTCTTTTAAAAGCAGTTAGCATGACATACAGTCTTTATATTTTGCTTAGACGATGCTTTCCTTCTGCTCGTCTTATTTATTTAGGTTTCCAGTCCGCTCAGCAAGTGTGCTCCTCTCAAATCCATTTTGAATATCCAGTAAATAGAGAGTTCTACTGTTAAATAATTAAGACATTATTAACATTCATCCTTAGAGCTCCTCCCTCCCCTAATTTCCTTGCCCAAATGCTCTGCTGAAAACACAAAGTTCCCTACTGTAACACTTGCCTTCCTCCAGATACTCTGTCTGGAGACAATTAAAGAGAATCAGAACGACAGTGATTATCAAAGGCAAAAGATAATATCATATTCAAAGAAAAAAAAATATATGAGACCTCAAAATAGCTTTACCCAAATATCAAAGTGAAAAAGAAGGAAAGGGAGTTAAAAAGAAATTATTAAGTAATAAAAGGCTTTTTTCCCATGCCCTTCAGATCACTCATGGCATTCTGCCTTGAAAAGAAGATGACAGAGAGTAGGAGGTTGTCTAAAATCTTCCGCTGGAAACAAACAGGTACAGACAATGAGAGAATGTGATGAAAACTGTGGTTCTCTGCTAAGAAATGTTAATGTACAAGTCAAGCCTATAGAAGGAGAAATCGCCATATACAACAAAGGGAAAATGTAGATGTGACAGAGGGAGAGATGCCAGGCAACAATCAAAGAAAACAGATAGATAACCCAGTTATTCAGACATCCAGGATAACTCCTATTATCCTCCCATTATTATGAGGATAGTGGCATGTGCCGGGAAGTCATACACAATGTCCCAGGACACACTTGAAACACAGCAGAGAAGCTCTTGACTTCAAGGATCCTATATTCAGTCTCCAGTGAAGACACAGGGTGAGATATTACAGATCTAAAGAATATCATAGAGTTAAAAGCTGTCAGAGGAGAAAAGGGGAGATCAGCTGCCTTGAGAGAGAAGCCAAAACACAGAATATACAGAAAACAAATATACAGAAATTTGGGCTTAACAAGGTTCTGCCACAGAAGATGCCTATGGATGTGACACAAAATACGTGTTCTCTCTCTATTTACTCCTTAAAGAGGTGTGTTTTCTCACAAATGCTTTATTCCTAGTTAAATAAGCTTTACTTTTGGAAGAAGAACATCTAGTCACTTAGTCATTACCCCTAACTCACCTGAAGGGGCAATGGATTTTGTCAGTGCTGCTGCGGTGGTAATAGTTTGTGTAAAACCCTGACAGTTCTTGTCCACTTTGCCAACTGCAGACACCTCCGTGTCACTCTGTTTCAGTTCCAGCCTATTTAAAAATGGATGGAACACTTCTTCTGATAATAAGTGAAGAGCAAGCAGTGTCATTTGGAGTGTGAGACAGAGTGGAGTTCTCCTCCAGCAAGAGACTTGCAAGTGCTGAGCTGCTGGTGAAGAAAACGTTAAGGAAGGGTATTGCCAAGAATTAGCTGCTTCTCTTCTACTTCCCAAAGCAATCCTTCTGTGGTTTTATTAATCTCTTACAAATTGGATTCCAACAAAACCTCTGGTTTCACTTCCCAATCTTTATCCATGTAGGATGACTCCTTCCTTTTAACGGCTAATCTGGTAGCTTGCTTCTGCTTTGACCTCTCAGTACCACTGTGGGATTAATTCTACCTGCGAGCCAAGTGTGCTCAATCAGAAGCAGGCACTAAGTAACAGCTGCATTGCACTGAATCAAGACTAGCACTCCCAGGGTCCCCTTCAGGCTTGTTGGTAGCAATACACAGGGAGCACCACCAGCTGATCATTATTGAGGAAAAGAGATGGGAAAAGTCTAAAGTTTAACACCTCATTTCCAGCACCCACCCATTCTAAGGGATCCCTTGTCCAAATAGGAATCCCAAAAGGAGTGAAAGAAGGGAAGAAATAGTTATTTCTACTGAATCACAAGCTGATACGTTCCCCCTGTGCAGGTGGAGGGAAGAGGAATACGTGTTTCAGCCTGGTACCTGCACAGCACTTTGTACAAACAAACCCATTTCTCTCGGAGCGTTGTCACTTGGCAGCTATTTCCCACCCTTTTCTTTATTCCAAGCCCATTTCAGGTACTGTACTTTACACCTCCACATGCAGGTTAAAATATTTTACAACAGCTACGTTTCAACAGCAGAAAACAGTCACTTGGTAGACAAAGATGTGCTCAGAACTTCATGAATCCGTTCAGCAGTTGGGAATCGGGGAGAGAGGAGCAGAGGGAAATGCATTTGCTGTCTTCATTCATTTCGGGGCATGAAACATTTTTCTCTCATTTAAAGAGCAGTATTTGCCTAGTTTGACATGTTGAGGATCCAGCTGGAGAGCAGCACCAGATGAGGCCATGCTCACCAGCAACAAGAATACGTCTCCAGTGCATGTTTCCTTGCCAGTGGTTTTCGGAAGTGACAGGCTGTGCAGGGACCCGCACATCAGCTGTTTCATTGTGCTCATTCCACATTTAGGCGCTTGAGAGGGCACATGCTGGTGAACTCACCCAACTGCTAAGTAGATCAGCACTCTAATAGCAAACAGAGGGAAAACTATCACAGGAGGATTAGAGCGATGGCACACCATCTCCTCCAAGGGCTGCACTGGGAAGCAATACTGACCGCTCTATTATGTGCACAGGACCACTGTGATGCTTTGACTACATCTGTGGTAGTAAATTTAGTAGTGCCACGGAGTACTCCTGGGCACTGAGACAAGATTGTCTACAGTTAGGTTACCAGTACTCCATTTAGCCCAGCTTGGAGCAGAGTCAGCTACTACCAATGCAGCTCAGGAATTAATACATGGTAGATGCTATTCCCGGATAGCAATTTACAATAGTACGGAGGTAGGGAAAGTGCCTAAAGGTTCCAGAAATTAAGAGGATTACACATTCATGTATAGTTACATTCATAACTATATGTTTGCCCAAAATTTCCATAAAAGAAAGGTCTGAATGCACAGGTCTGAAATTGAGGTGACTTCCCATACAGAATCACAGAATCATAGAATAGTTAGGGTTGGAAAGGACCTTAAGATCATGCTGTTCCACCTCCCCTGCCATGGGCAGGGACAACTCACACTAAACCATGTCACCCAAGGCCTCGTCCAACCTGGCCTTGAACACTGCCAGGGATGGAGCATTCACAACCTCCCTGGGCAACCCATTCCAGTGCCTCACCACCCTCACAGGAAAGAATTTCCTCCTTATATCCAATCTAAACTTCCCCTGTTTCAGTTTTAACCCATTACCCCTTGTCCTGTCACTACAGTCCCTAATGAAGAGTCCCTCCCCAGCATCCCTATAGGCCCCCTTCAGATACTGGAAGCTGCTCTGAGGTCTCCATGCAGCTTCTCTTCTCCAGGCTGAACAGTCCCAACTTTCTCAGCCTGTCTTCATACAGGAGGTGTTTCAGTCCCCTGATCATCCTCGTGGCCTCCTCTGGACTTGTTCCAGCGGGACCGGCTCTCTTTAGTTAAACACATAGTTTAAAAACTCAGATAAAATCACCGTTTCCATTTTCTCTTCCTATTTAGCTGTCCACCCCATACAGAGTTTCAATTCTCATCCATCACTGGGACAGGGATTTCTAATTTCAGACATCTGACTTCCACTGGGCAATTCAGAGCAGGCATTTAATGTAGGTACCGTCCTGTACTGTCCTCTGCAGGAGCTTCTCTCTCTGTCCACTGAATATTTGTTGATGATTAAGTCCATACCCCTAATTTAGATACTAAAGTTTGGTGCTTAAAATGAAGCAGAGCTGGCATTCATCGGTGTTCACAGTGAGGTACCCAGACTTGCTTTCCACAAGTATATATACCTTGATCAACAAGCAGCTTCAGGCACAAAATGATGCCCTTCCCCTTTTCCATGCCTTTGCTTTATATATTCCTTATCAAGGAGTTCTGGCGGCAAACTGCAAAGAACAAGGTAACCAATGCTTATGCACTCATCCTCCAGCCTCTGGGACAGAGTATTTCTTTTGCCATGGCCCATTTTGTCCTTCTCTGTTGTATTGAACCTCTTCCTTGACTCCCAAGGGCTGCAGCAAGCCTCTGTCATTTCTAATTCACCTGCCTCCCCAGAGCACATGAGAATTGGCACTGGCCTGCACATACGTCTGCTCATGGCTGTGTCCATCAGGCACACCAGCGGCAGTGTTTCAGTAAGAGGCAGTTGTTGGCAAGTCCGAGGCCAGAGGCCAACGGAAAGAGAAGGATGCTCGCCTGCTTTCCAAGACCAGTCCTGCCTTTTCACCTCTGATTTGTCACCTCTTATATATGGTGGCTGGAGGATGTCACTCGCTCCCTGGTTGATTGAGAAGGTGGGTAAAGCTGCCAGTGCCAAGGACAGAAGATGCTAGCGTGTTCCTGGGTTTTCTCTTACTGGTCCTGATACAGTCACTGGTGGTGTCTTTTTCTCAGCTGCCTTAGGGCAGCACATCCTAAGGAGATTGGGAAGAAGCCAACTTCGATGTGCCTACAGATCACAAGGAAGAGCAAGGCCACAAGGCTCCTCTGTGCGGTCGGTAATAGCTCCTCTAGTTAAAGTAAGTTTTATAACGCACAGAAACACATAGCTCTTGAGTTGAACAGGAAATTGCTTTCTCCCCATGCAACTAAGATTTCCAAAGAAGAAATGACTCCTCAGGAGAAGAGCAATGAGAAAACTTGCCATGTACCAACCTGAAATTACCTCACTAGTATAGGAGAGTTATCGTACAGATTGCACGGATTCTTTCCAAGCTTATTTCATTTTGCTTCTTTCTAGGTTTTAAATTCTTTTTAATTAAATATTTCCATATGATTTTAAAATCAGACACCCAGCGCTAAATTTTACCCCATCTCAAACTGGCAACAAAATCCCCTGCCTGGTAGAACAGCTTTAGAGGACAGTAACAACAAAGTGGGCACAATTCACCAGAATAAATAAATGAATAAATAAATGCAATATGGACAAGCAGTCAGAATCTCTGTCAAAGATGTACAGTGCCTTGGGTATAAATCAGAGTAGCTTCACTGACTTTAATGACATCAGGCCAGTTTAAGACAGCTTGACATCTAACTGAGTTTGGGTTGTTAGTGGTACCATCAAAGACATAATCAGCTGCTTTCTGGTGGTCGCCTAGCTGCTGGGGCCAAACACGTCTTCTTCATCTGCACTTAAAAATAGCTTCGGGTCACTCAAAAAAGAAAGATAATGTATCTAAAAAGTGGCATGGTTTCATTTCAAGTGAGGTAAATGAATCAAGATTTTGGGGGGTTTTCCCAAAAACAAACACCAGGAGTATTTCAGATTATTTTTCCCTAAAAAAAAAAAAACAAAAAAGCTCATTATTTAAAGCTTTTTCATTACAATTTGTAAGACATCACAGTTCTTCACTAACACACTGGCTGGATAATGCTTCTGAGATGATCCGACCACCTCTTTCTGACTGCAAATCAGGGGACGTGATTAGATCCTAAGTGGCTTAAGAACTGGCAGCATTCGAAATCTCTCTAGGCCTTATTGTCATACCAACAAAGATATGCTAGACTTTGGAATCTAGACTAGGAATCCCTTTCACATAAACAGTAGGGATTGTTTTAGCTTTGTATTCTATACAGACAATCTTCAATTTTGGAATTTTACCCTTTCTGATTACAAGACCCACTTTATTCACCTTCTGGGGGTATGGCAAAGAGTATCTGTTTTAATTAAGCAATTCAAGAAGTGGGCAGCTGGAGGCCAAAGAGTCTGGGTGATCCTGCCCCTCTACTCTGCTCTTGTGAGACCTCACCTGGAGCATTGTGTGCAGTTCTGGTGTCCTCAACATAAAAAGGAGATGGAACTGTTGGAACAAGTCCAGAGGAGGCCACGAGGATGATCAGGGGACTGAAACACCTCCTGTATGAAGACAGGCTGAGGAAGTTGGGGCTGTTCAGCCTGGAGAAGAGAAGCTGCGTGGAGACCTCAGAGCAGCCTTCCAGTATCTGAAGGGGGCCTATAGGGATGCTGGAGAGAGACTCTTCATTAGGGACTGTAGTGATAGCACAAGGGGTAATGGGTTAAAACTGAAACAGGGGAAGTTTAGATTGGATATAAGGAGGAAATTCTTTCCTGTGAGGGTGGTGAGGCACTGGAATGGGTTGCCCAGGGAGGTTGTGAATGCTCCATCCCTGGCAGTGTTCAAGGCCAGGTTGTACAGAGCCTTGGGTGCCATGGTTTAGTGGGAGGTGTCCCTGCCCATGGCAGGGGGGTTGGAACTGGATGATCTTAAGGTCCTTTCCAGCCTTAACTGTTCTGTGATTCTATGATTACTGCTATCATTACTTGGAAAGATTATTATTTATTTGATAGCACTTGCTGATGCATAATTCCTTGTTGCATTTTTACACAAAGGTTCTCAGAAAATAGGAGAGACTTCTTCTAAATACTGAATAAATCAAAATAACAGCGGTGTGTTAATAGAGGGCAAAGGTGGGGAATGACACTCTCCTGAAAGTTACAGAGAAACAGAGAACAGAGGAACCAAGCAAATTACATGAGGACCTGCAAATTTTTGTCTTTTGAGGACACTTTCCTTGTGGTTTTATCTCTAATCACATGGAAAAATGGCTTTTTGTGAAAGGGCTGCCAAACTTTGAGAACAAAATTTCACTTCAGGAAAGACAGACAGAAGAAAGTACAAAATCACTGGGGCCAGTGCCTCTTGGGCCATAAAGAACCATGGGCTGAATTCATCTCTGCTGAACAACCTGACTTGAAAGTCTCATGGAGGAATGGTTTGTTGCATTATAGTTTGTAATGTTTCCTCCCAGATGCTGTTTTCCTTAAAAGGTGTCCTTCATCCTCTCTCCCTGTCAGTTCCTTCCCAGTTGTGCTTCATGTTCAGCATACAATGTATTCATCACTTCACCTTAAAGAAAACTTTGCCCAGATTTCCCATCTTCCCTATATTCAGAAACTGAACCCATGTTTGGAAGCACATTCTGTATCTCAAGCCAAGCCTTCATTTTGCAGTGCACTACAAGCACATGAACTCACAATTCCTTCACACAGGAGCACCACTGGCTGAGATCAAATCAAGCATACGGACCATTTGACATAGCCAATAAAGCCATTTGATGCCCACATTAACACATCCTTTTTGTCAGATGTCATTTGGGGCAAATAGTAGGCAAACTGTTCAGGTTAGAAAACACCGATTCCATACATTTGTTAGGGGCCTTTTAAAAGAAAATGTGCCATTATAAGATAATAGCTGTGTCTAAGGTTCATAAAGGAACATGAAGAAGTGAGGTGTTCAAATTACGTTCCTCACTTGCACTGTTTCTGCTTAACTGGTCATCTATCCAAGACTACCAAATATTGTCAAGTATATTTTAGCACCGCAGAAATGACTGGCAATAGCAGCAATGAGACAGCAACAATGACAGACTGTCCCCAATGAATATCCCCCCATAATAAAACCACACTTATAATCTGTGCTCCTCCCTTGTTTTCTCAAGGCATCATGAATCTGAGACTCAAGTACTGTAAATCACTGCAGCTCTGCAGTGAACACCAATTTAAAACAGCTAAGGATGAGTCTTTAATGAGAGCTGGTTTATCACTATTGTTCTTATGCAACTGTTACACAGAAATGCCACAGGAAGAAAACATGAAAAAAAGCCAAGTGATGTAGAAGAAAACATAAATAATATCAGATAAAAAGCTGGGACATACGAAAAGCTCAAGAACCTAACCGAGCGCCCAGGTATGTTGCTTCTGCACCGTGGCACCTGGGAAGCTGTAGGGCTCTACAGGGAACAGGCAATCTCTATGTTGTCATTGTGTTTTGAACTCTGTTGCAGGACCCGGTGTCACTGGTCTGACACCACAGGCAGATCTGGGGAGATCACTGATACCTTTTCTGCCAGCCACAGATCTCACATGCAGAACTACCAGCACAGATCCTATACGAAGGCTGGGAAGCAGGATTTAGGGACACGGCCCTTGGAAGCAAACTTAGAGTAACAAAGACATCAAACAGCTCCATATAATATCTAAGGATATTTTTCTGTCCTGCTTCTCCCACTTTCCCCTTTCCACCCAGGATTCAGTCTCCTGTTAGGTATTTCTGAAGGCAAGAAACCGATTCCTTTTCCAAGCAGAACTGAGAAGCAACAGTAAGAACATGAGCTTAAGCAGGAGGGTGCCTCGGAGCCCACTGTGATGAGCAACAGGATCCAAGCTCTGGAGCTAACAGGCTCGTGTTGCACCCAGGCATTTCTTTGTATGATTTGTTTGTATATTTCCTAACAGATATTGCTAGATTTACACATAAGCAGCTCATACACCAGCGTAATTGCTAGAGGGAAGGCTTGGTATACATCCCATCTCCTCCATCCATTGCGCTATGCAAATGGTTTCCAGCCTGGATTTGCAGAGGTGTGTATTGAGTTTTGAAGCAACTACCCGCTCACCAGTAACAAATGTACGTGCTGGAAATGACACATCTTTTTTTGCCCAAAGATCTTCCAACTGGTTCACTAGGTAGTTAAATGAGAAAACCAAATATGCTAATGTAACTCGAGTGTATGAATTTGATTTTATCGTGAGTATTGTGGTCCTTAGGTTTTCCAAAAATGGGGAAGGCTCAAAGTCTTCCCCAAAAGGATTAGAACCTACAGGGGTGTATAGATAAAAATCACATGTACAATTTCACGTTAAGTACTAAAGAGTTAATGGCAATTAAAACAAAAAACACATGACTTTGGTAATTGCTGCATCACTTTTTAATGCAGCCCTTCCCCATCTAATTTTTATTTTCACAGGAGCTTTGCTTATTATCAAACATTTCTGAGGTTTAAAGCCCAAAATTGTGGCTGTTTTGTTTCTGTATGCAGCAACTCTATTGTTATGATTTAACCTAAAGAACACCAAATTAAAATTGATTTACTAAATAGGTTAAGGATAGCGTACTTATTCAAGATTTCAACCCTATTTCATGCTTAGACAGGCAGATCTTAATTATACACCAAAGGATACAAATGCTATTAGCATGATAATAATTATTTAGAAGTCGTCCTCTTTAAAATAAAATTAAAGCACTATTGTCATTCGTGCGGCCACATTTTTCAAGAGAGTGACAGCTCCGCTAGTCCTAGATATGTTCAAAGAACATATACAATATTCAAAGCTGTGCAGCCGACATGTTATCAGGATAAGCTAGAGTAGGTACTGCCAGCAAGGCACTACACACTAATCATTATGTCCTAGCCACGGTACTACATGCAAATACAATCCTTTGGTGACATTTTGTCAAATATTTGGAGGTTTCTGTACTTATCACTTCTCCCTCTGCACTCATTAACATAGAGGCACCCAGCAACCCGAGGGGCGAAGGGTTTGTGCTTCGGGTCTTCAGGAGGAGAGCCACCATGGCAAATTAATGAAAGGGAAATGAAAGATAGAAGGATTTCCGAGCCGAACACACGTGAGTCGGAGGGCAGCAAATTGCACTTGGCGTTTGCAACCGGGTTTCCTCCTCACCCGATGCAGGGAAATGCAGAGCTTCAGCTCCAAGTGGTGTAAACACTACACCATATAGTACCCGGCACGTGACGTACTCGATAAATCAATTTATAGGTCCTGCGTTTTCCTAGCCCACGCTGCAGGTCAATACTCACTGTCAATGAGCCCACATTCTATCAGCTGGAGAAAATGTAAAACCGGCTCAGGACTAAACAGTTGGCGACCGTACAAGCGATGCATTTCTCCACATTGATTTGCCAGAAGTGTTTTCTGTTGTCTTGTTGCTCTAGGGCTGGCATTTTTAATTATTTCTGAGACAAATGGATCATTCATACCCAGGAAATCTGCAGGGCTTCTCGTCAAATTAATAAAATAATAATGAAAGTAGTCATTTTGGACTGCAAACTGTCAAAATACCTGAAAAGCTCTACAGTAATCTACATGCTTAAGCAAAGTAAAAACGCTTCCCCGTGTTCTTTTAAATCTTAAGTCCCGTGACACAAAATAGATTGTATAGTGTCCATTGTACACAATGACACCTACTGTGACAAAACCGACTATGTTTAATGACCTTTTTAAATCTTAGACCTAGAGTCCATAAAAGCATTGTAATTCAGTTGTAAAACACACTTTAATAATCAAAATGCAGCTGTTAAAATAGCATTGCTCATAATTCTAACTTCAGGCAATTTTTTTTGTTGTTTTTTAATGCAGAAGAGCAGACCACAGTTTAAAATTCCTATGAGGTCACTATTGGCCATTACAGTGTTTTTTTGCAACTTAATAATAGATGTTTTAAAGTTTAAGTGCAGCCTCAGGCACTCATAAGCATTTATTACAAATCGCTGGTTGCCTCCCTTATGCAGAGAGGAATAACATTTACATACAGTAGCACAGATTAATAAGATAAAAAATCTGAAGAAGCCGTCAGTCAGGGAGTGGAACTGGTGCTAATAAAGCCCACTCTATTCTTCGGAAATATCAAGCCGTCTGTTCCAATATTTTGCCATTCCCCATGAGGTATACAAATCCAAATCAGATAAGACTCAAGCAATGCCAAAGACATGCTGCTCTGCTCTCCAGTGGCATCCAGCTGAATCTTTTATTTATCTTCAGAGCAATTGTACATTCTCCTGTACTAAAGAGCGAAATAAACCCAACATCCCTCATCGGAAAGTTCCATAAAAAGGGGCCCGCTCCTTCCTTGTTTGCTAAACCTTGATTAGTAACTACAACGCAGCGCAAAGTGTGTGCTCTAGGAAGTATAGCTAAGAGCAGGCGTGGGACCGCTGTCGTAAAGGCTAGTGAAAAAGCACTACGTCTTGCTGTACTTTACCCTGATGCTCACATGAAACAGAGCACGGAGGAAATCAGATTGCTTAAGCAAAGGAAAACCAAGTAGTCTTACACTTCCCTGCTTTCTATTCGAAAGGCAGCCGGGCTGCCAAGGACATTAGGCGAGGGAAAGCACAATTCTTGTAAACCAGCACACACAATGTGGCATTATGATTAAACTGCAAAGGTACTTGTTCTAACAAATCACTTTGTAAATCAAATAAACTACGGCATAAAAAAAGAACATAAAATCATTTCTGCACCCTTGTAATGCCAATAATTTTAAAAGTACGGCATTAAGAACAGGAAGTCAGGAGGAGACCAATCCGTAATTTTTAGAGAGATTTCTCCCATGGATAAAGCACATTTATTTACACGAGTATTTGTCTGATTCTCCTCCTGAGCAGGGCTGCGCATTGAAGACAAGGGGGGGAAAAAAAAGAGCTATGGTTTCCGTCTCATTTTTCTTCAGGAACACTGTCATATTAACATTGAATAATTACTAAAAATTGAAATACACTGGTGTAATATTACCTTTTGCCAAATTGCATTAATCAAAAAGTGAGCCCACTGCAATCAAGTAATTAAGCGCAGAAAAACCTCCATGTATTTGCATAGCATCTCTACCCAGGATTGTTTGCTGCACCGCAGTGGCTTTAATTCCTGCATGGGGAAGGGGGGGGAATTGTGTTGTTTTGGTTTAGTTGCAGAGATGCCAAGCTAAAAGGTGGGTAAATAGGAGTAAAACACACCGAGTAGTGAAAGAGAAGTGGCCAGGAGTGGGCAGGGGATGAGAGCCACCTTGCTTACTCCGAGTATGCACACAATCAAATAAATCCTGCTTGACCTCCTCAGGAAAGCAGACCATTGTTCACCAGGAGAAGTAGTAAACACGGCTGCTTAATTACACACCAGCAGCACTCTGCTACGTCGGGCTTGTGACATGAAAATAAGGAGTTTCTTGTGCTGGTGGGTTTCTTTCAGGGGATAAAAAAAAAGCATTTGTATACATAGTAAAAGATCATTTCAGGTATATATTAAACTGGGTAAAGTCAGAAAGAGCTCCTTTGTATAATGTCACAAAGCAACCTTTAATGCTAATAGAATAACTGCACACACAATTATTTTTATAGCCTTTTGTCTCCCAAGTTTATTTTAGAGGTGAGCAAAGGTTTCTTTCCCAGAGCAGCGCCCAAACTTGTAGAATCGCCGTGCCAAAAAAATACCATTCCTGAGGAAGATGGATTTTATCAAAAGAAGAGACTTTTGGCTGATTTTCCTGTTGTTGTTTGTCAGAACGGTGCCTGCAAAGCGTGGTTTCTTCCCCCAGCCTAGCCCAGGCTAGCTGTGAATAGTGCCCATTTTGAGATTAGGAGATTAGGTTATTCATCACTTGAGATGCTCCCTGCTGTGCTGCTACTATCAGAGCGCAGCCAAATCAAAACATCTCTGGAAGGCATTTCAGAATAATTGAATGCATCATAATTTCCCTATTAATACATATCTCATATTACAGATTATGCATGAAATGTTCACATTATCTGTTACTTTTTGTTAACGTCTTGCTCCTTGCCAGTAAATTTAATACACAGAGTGAATCAGCATGCCATGATGAAGGGATAGGTTACTGATAGCCATTTTTTCAGGATTCAGTAGAAAATTAAAGTAAATCGATCATTTTATAGCCCCACTGGAATGTCTATAAGGGCATGTTGCTAAGCAAATGGTAATTTAAATGTACTGTGTAATTTTTCTAAGCAATTTACTGAAAGCAGATTTTATTTCTCACTTACTTAATATCAGATGCTCTTTATCTGTTAGTGCATGATGTATCAGTTATAGAAAAATTATTAATCTATGGATTAATCAAATGGCAAATACACAGTGATTTGACAGCCGGTTGTATACATATAAGGATGTCTTAATTCACATGAATTACAGTAATATCACTTGCTATTATCTTAGGAGACACAGGATGATTAAATTACATACATAAAAACCACAGTAAGTTCCAGGTAAGTCAGCATCAACGCTAACGAAGCAGCAATCCAGCTGTCTGTTACCTTTCACAGGAAAATAGGAACACTTTGCATTGTTATTTTATTTTTGTAGCAGGAATAGATCTACTCTGTTAAAAGTTAGGTAGGAACTGCAAATCCAGCCCCTTTAGGGCATCTATAGAATTCCCCAGAATCCAGTATGATATCACGAACACAAATATTGGGATGGGCTTGAAAATAAAGCACGATCGTTTCAAGGCGCTTCCTGACCAGCTGGGTGGGAGCTGTGCCCAGTTTAGATATTCAGGGCACATATAGTGCTTTTAACAAAGAATATTCAACATACACCTCAGGTAACTCCGAGCCCTTCTGTAGGCAAAATGCCAGTTGGCTTTCAGTGCAAGTTGTGCCGCAAAGGCAGAAGGGGCAGGGTCATCAGAGGATTTTTACTTTAAGAATGATTCCAAGTATGTGAATAGCTTAAAAAACAAATAAGGCCATAGAAACCATAGAAAATAATCTCGGTCTTCCCCCCGCCCCGGAAACTCTGAAATGTGCTTGATGACAACCTTCATTTTTATGAAACACAAAGAAGTCTCCATTTATCCTTCAGGTTCCTTACAATGAATGTAGGGTCCTCCTACTGCTGATGCACCAAATGTATTATTGTCATTAATGAAAAAGTTAATGGGCCATTTTCTTATATATCAATTTACATTTCACAATTTGAGTATACAAATGATATGTACAGCAGAGAGCTGATTATTTTTGCTCAAGGAAATAGTTTTAATGTGTTTTATGGACATCAAATGTTGTGAATAATGATGCATCCACAGAATGCAAATAGGATGACAGTTCTTGTGCTGTGATCAACAGTCCTTGGATAAAAGGTCTGCAGTGACAATAATATTCTGTGGAGGGTCTGAACAGTAAAAAATGGGAAACAAGAGGATACTGTGATGTTCAAAATGTACACCAGGAGATAGATTTGAAATCGTCACTAACGTCGTTATTTCACAAGTACAGTGTAATGGCAATTTCCAAGTGAAATATACT
This sequence comes from Pezoporus wallicus, assembly GCF_028554395.1. Taxonomy (NCBI): domain Eukaryota; kingdom Metazoa; phylum Chordata; class Aves; order Psittaciformes; family Psittacidae; genus Pezoporus; species Pezoporus wallicus. Next base: position 1,260,244 of record NW_026637486.1, read on the forward strand.
CCAAAATCCCATTTTATGCTGTGGTGTTTCACAGCAAATGGATTGTGGAGCCTTTTTTAATAGCTTTTTTTCTCTTCCTCAGGTTGCAACTTTTGTTTTTAACCAAATATGCTTATCCAGTGCGTGCCCTGCGTTACAGGAGGCCAGCAAAAATTTATTAGTAGCATCTCCCAGACGGATTACACTGTTAATCGTACACGACAGGCTGCATAGGTAGGAGTGACCACACCACACTGCCCCACGTCGTGGCACGTGGAGCGGGGCACCATCCCTTGAAAGAGCCAGGGTGGCCCCAATACCATCTCTGTGAAAGGCTGCTTTTCCTAGATGAAGAATTCCACTAATTCCCAACAGGAGGACACAAAGGGGACTGTTTGCATTTGTAAGATGAAGCGGTCGGCACATTTGGTACCTAAAATCACACTGATTCAAATGCCTGCAGCATTGTCTAGGAGTGGAAAGCATGAGAGCAGCTCTGAGTAGCAGGAGAGCTGACGTACACCCCAGTTATGTGTGCCACAATTCCCTACCACACTCCTGAGGAATATTTCATACCACGTATTAGAAAGATACTTGAAAAAGAAGCTCCAAGGTACATGATGCGACCAAACTAAAGCGTTAAAGTGCTTCCTTCCACAGCACTGCACTGATTTGCACCAGGACATGTTTGTAGATTGTTACCAGACCTGCACACTGCTTTCTAGTTTCTCACTTGGGCTATAAAAAGGGGTGCAATTATTGCAGTGTTTAAATTACTGCTTATGCTGGAGCAATCCCTGTTAAAATGCAACATGGGATTTCTCTTTCTTTTCCCCCCAAATCCAATGCTGATAAACAAACTCTGCTGTGCCAGCACTCCGCAGGTAGTTTCAGATTTCAAGATATACTACAGTTTCAGTGGCCTGTGTAAATCAACCCGAACCCATGCTATTAGAAACAGTCACCCACCAGATATGCGGTTCATAAGGGGCTGGAGGGGGGAACTAAGAACAGATGTTGTGGTGTGGTTCACCTTTGCTGTGTGCAGTGCCCCAGAACCGCTGGCTATGTCAGCTGCAGGAGAAAGAGAGCCTGAAGGCTCACAGAGAGTTTTTAAAAGGCATTTTGAAAGGCAGAAAGCAAAACTGGGCTGTGAGCGTAGCCAAAGCAGCACGCTGCTCCTCTCAAGGCTCAGATGTTGCCAACAGACAACTCTATGCCACATGCTAACAAGTACACAATAGTCTGGTGAAACCTCTGCCAAAATACTTTCCTTAGGCTCCCTGAACTCAGGTGTTGCACCTGAGCACCGTTAGGAGGAAAGAAAATATAGTTATTGGGTGTTCATTGCTGTGTGCCTGAATTAGAAACAAGGTGATAACGAGAGCTGTGCATGAGCTGAAATATTGTGTATAGATACAGACACAAGAGTGGGCTTGGGAAACCTCCAGGAAACTACAGTGGGCAACTTCCAACACATCTTCTCCACTTCGCAGAACAAAAGCCCATGACACGGAAAGGCACCAGAGCTCTGCCTCGCAATCAGAATCGTGCACAAATACAAGCTGATGTGATTCAATTGATACAAACTGCAATGGCAGATCCAGGACCTTGCCCTCTAGTACCACCTGAGGGTCCTTCTCAGGAAGGAAACAGGACTGATTCTCCTTCAGGCATACCCCAATTACCTCTTATGCTGGACCACGGGTGCAGAGTTTGCTTTCACGTAGGCAGGAGGACAGCAAAGCCTGTTGGCCATCTCTGATGCTCTCTTTACAACCAGATTTAGGCAGGATACATTTGCCACTACTCATCTTTGTGTTTAGGAGACCAGTGCCAATTATTCCATATTTCTAACAGTGCAATTCAGACGAAGTCTATCTGGTCACATCAACAACAAAAAAAAACATCCCATTCTTTAGGCTAGCACTGAGTAATCTGATTAAGCATGAAGCAAACTATCAGCATTTTGGATCCCACAGAATCTCTTCACAAACACTCAGTTTCTGATGTTAACCATTATGCTGAATCTCTATAATATTTTAGCAGCTTTACACACAAAACACAATCCTGGAAGCGTTTTAACTATACTTTCAGCTGATCTTCTCTACCAAGCCAGTATTACATGAAGTGACAATTCAGTGCCATCACCCTGCTCCTTAAATTAGCATATCTCATTTCTTCCAAACCTCCTTCCAAGGAAACAAAGCTCCTGATCAGAGAGGCAAAGGGGCTCATCTGTACAGCACTAACTCACCCTACAGCAACTGCCACCAAGAAAGAGAAGGGCAGCTGTCTGCTTTGAGCTCAAGCTGGTTGTTGTAACACACCTACACCGGTCCCATCTCCAGGCTGAGAGGGAGATGCTCACAGTCAGAGCCTCTCTGAGGTGAAAAGAACACGGAGGTTTCACCCCACTCACAGAGCTCTGGGCACAGCACTAACGTAATGCAGCCAGGGCAGCGAGAACAAAACAGGCATAGGAAAAACACAGGGAAGAAAAGAAACATCCCCCCAAAGTAATGCAAGTTAATAAAACAAAACCATAATTCTCCTGAACATGACAGGCACAATCTTGGGTTTTTTTTTCTTTTAAGTTAGTAATCCATCCTGAAAAACAGAACAAAATATAACAAATAAATTGTCACGGCTGCACACTGGTGCATTTTGTAACAACACAGAACCCTCCACTGGCAAAAAAAAACACTTGGAATTTGTAATCAAGAGTAAGATTTACAGTATTTTAGGATACATGCATTGAAATGCAACTTCCCTGAATAACACTAATAATTCTCTTTGTTATCATTCTGTATCAAACTGTAACCTTTGTCAAGGAAGCTGAGAAAACAAGAAAATCTGATAAATGCCTTCATCCAAACAGAAGAGGTTTCTGGCTTTAACTTCAGATTGATAGCTGATATTGATTGCATTCTGCTCCTAATCACAAAAACATACATCTCATAGATTACAAATACACATTCTGGATGGACCTATTTCCTCTAAAGACATTAAGAGGATGTTTTCTTTTAAGTATATGGTAAAGTGTGTTGATGAACAAGGATAAATACTGGTTTGCCTGTGTCAAAATGAATGCCTAAATGTTGGTTTATTGACTGCAGGTCACCTTTATGCTTACAAAAATACAAAGAGCATATATTTATTTTCATTTATCCATCTCTTATTCTTTATTAGTCACTTCCTAAACAAAAGCACAGCATTTTTGGTAATAAGGAAAAAATACCACTCTAGATCGAAACTAGTAAGGACAGCATCAGCCTAAATAACAGGCAGCATTTTGTCTAACATTTTTTGGCAGGCAAAAACATTCTGAGCATAATCTTTCTTGTACTTTACACTACAACTATCTTCCATCCTGAGGTGGAAAGAGGGGATTCAAGTTAATGAAGATAAACTTGTTATTTTAAAAGGCCAAGATTAAAGATCATGCAAACAGCAGCTTTGATTTTGGTATCTGTATTCTAGGAACTCACTACTGGAAGTGAGCGAGCTGGCCCGAGGTTTACCTGTTAGCCAAAACTCCAGCCTGATCTGCTGACAAGGCTGAGAAACCAATGACAACACCAAAGCATCCTGCAATTCCTGTGCTTTAATAATCAAGAGACGCTCCTTGAAGCTTTAAGTCTAATAAGTCAATGGCTGAGGTGTACCAAGGTGTACTCCGGCTGTGCAGCACACCTAATTTACTATAACCTGCCTCCCCATCCAAAGTCATCCGATTGAAGGCTTTGCTGGTGGAGGTGACTGGGAAGTGACAGCCTCTTCTGAGGAGCTCTATGCAATCTCACCGGAGGTGCTGGCTCACCACCATTGCCTCTCGAGAAGCCTTAAGAGATGTGCTTCCCCGGAGCAGCACTAGTGTGTACCGACACCCTGCTTCATCTCCACACGTGTGGAAAAGGAGCAGGAATTTCTGAACAATGTATTTACTTAATTATGCCAGTGGGTATCGTTTTCACATTTTGCTTTTTTGTGGCAATCATCTCCTTCATTTTAAAGGTGTAAAAACTGAACCTCGCGGAGGTTAAACGGCTTGTCAAGAATTACTGTAATCCTGATTCTGACACTAACTAGCTGTGCCAATTTGGATTTGTCACTTCATTTCTCCAAGCCGCTCCTTCCCCGTTTGTAATGTCACTTCCAAACTTTATTTAGTGGCAAAGTGCTAATGTAAGTGCAAAGTATTACTAATCCTGTGCGCGGCAGACACTGGGATGTAATTCAAGATCTTCTGGCTCCCAGTCCTGTGCTTAACTCTCTCGATCTTGAGATTGCTGAGGTCTGGCTTCCCTCTTGCCTTTTTTTTAACGCGTGCAATTTCAGACAAAGGACTGGGGGGTTCGATTGTGAACCTTGTTGGGAAAAATATTCCTGCCAATTTTCCTTCTGGATTCTCACTGAACAAGAAAAGAACAACAACTTTTCAACTAGAGAAAGAGAACACTGAAATGTTTTGGCCAGTCCTGTTCATTAGTATTCTGCATAATTGGCAGTAGGAGTACATAAATATAGACAGAAAGACAGAGAAAACCTAAATGGGAATTAAAGGCTGCTGTTTTAATTGGGCTGGAAGGGGGAAAAGGAGGAAGAGATGACCTGCAGCTCTGTTGTTTATTAAAGCGATCGTCTTCCTGCCTTAGCTGAAAATTAGGGTGCAACCTCCTTGCAGATTGTCACTTTTCCACTCATCTCACAGGAAGCCGCATGGATCTGCAAGCACCGAACAAAGTGGGGCACAGGGGTACCACCACAACCCAGGAACCGTTTGTTCCATGCAAGGTTATGGCCACTTTTAGCTAAGTTGTATTTGGGTGGTAAACATCTTCTGTCTCATGTTTTCCTCCTGCCCTCCAAGTAAACAACTTACCACACGGCACAAATGTGTGCAAATCTGGAAAGCTGTTTTGGTGCTGGAAGACAGGGACAGGGAGCAGAAGGAAGCCCCCACAGACCAAGGAGAAATGGTCAGTGACCTGATACACCACCTAGACACACACAAACCTGCAGGCTGGATGGGATCCACCCCAGCGTGCTGAGGGAGCTGGTGGAAGTGCTCACTGAGTCGCTCTCCACCATCTACCAGCAGTCCTGGCTCACTGGGGAGGTCCCAGTTGACTGGAAGAGAGAAAATGTGATGCCCATCTACAAGAAGGGATGGAAGGAGGATGCAGGAAGCTCCAGCCCTGTCCTCCTGACCTCGGAGCTGGGGAAGGCCACGGAGCAGATCAGCTTTGAATCTCTGATAAAGGAAGCATCTGACAAGGACTGATTCCCCACACTTTCATTATAAACGGTTGCAAGTGGACAATAAACACATGATGCAACACATTATTCCCTTTTGATCTGACTTTTATTAGCAGTTCATTTGATTCTCCTTGCTTCAAGTGTGTATCTTTCTTGAGCATTGCTTTCTTTGTATTTACTGTGGAAGGTACCTACATGCTTTAGCACAGAGCTATGAAAAGATGAGCTCTGACAAAGGAGACCACAAAGTTCTTTATGGCTTACAACTCTTGTCATTTTTTTCTTCCCTGCCCTTTAGCAGTTAGTTTAACAGAAGAAGAAACAGAACAAAGAAACAACCATCAGTTTGTTATTGGCCATCAGAGCTGCGATTTGTTTCGTTAGTTAAGCAGCCAGTATTGATTTCTAGGGCAAAGGCACGTTGCATAAATCTGCCATTTTCAGTACAGGAACGAGAGAGTGTGTTTGACCCATTGTTTTGTCCTGTAAGAGGCAGTACACTGCATTTCAAATCCACACGGTCTTCTACACTGCAGTGAGTTTAATACAGCCATGCTCGGGTTGGTCAGACATGCTGAAGCAACTCATGGGGTACATGGGCAGCTTGCTTAAATAGCTGTAGCTCCCATGGGCTTGGGGAAACACTGACCGATTTTCACAGCAGAGGATATGGCTCATTGTGTGCAACAGCAAAGGGCTCTGCCCTGGCTCCGTGCGAGCAAGTACAGGCAGGACGGTGGCGTGGGCTTTGGAAATGGGCTTGGAGTCTTTGGGGGATGCTGAGGCTCACACAGGAAAGGTTAGAACTGGGCACTTTCCTGTTTGTTTAACTTCACCAGCTTCTTTATACAAAATCCTATTTACTCTGCTGCTCTTCTGTGGCAAGAAGAGTAAATATTAGCTTAATGTAGAGAACCTAAGTAACACTGAATGGAAAACAAGAAAGTAGCAGGAGAGGAGGTAAGAAAATGTGCCTTTAACTCAGACTGAGTGCTTGAATTTGATGATTAATATTTTTTTCTTATTGTGCACTCGCATCCGGAAGTTCCAAGCAGGAATAGTGCTATTATCAGGCATTAAACAACCTCCTCATGAGAGACAGACAAAATGGGGGCTAAAAAGCATTAATACGGTGGCATTTTTACAGCTGCTTGCTCATTCTTAACCCAGGAATGGACAGATTGCATGCCTTGTCTGCTGCACCCACAACAGGACAAGGGGTGATAGGTTCAAACTGAAACAGGGGAAGTTCAAGTTGGATATAAGGAAGAAGTTCTTTACTGTGAGGGTGCTCAGGTGCTGGCACAGGGTGCCATGAGAAGCTGTGGCTGCCCCATCCCTGGTAGTGCTCAAGGCCAGCTTGGACACAGGGGCTTGGAGCAAGCTGCTCTAGTGGAAGGTGTCCCTGCCCGTGGCAGAGGTTGGAGCTGGAGGAGCTTTAAGGTCCCTTCCAACCCAAACCATGCCACAATTCTGTGACACCGATCCCCAGGTCCCCAGCCTGATGCCTTCCTCCCACATCAGCATTTATGGCACGTTCAGCTCCTATTTTGAGTGCTCCCCTCAGTGTTTATACCAGCACCCCACTGCCTTACTGCAAGCTATACAAGCTGTCACTCAGGTATGCAAGTGAGGACGTGACATCTCCAGTCTGTCTGTGGGGAGCAGGAAGGCATCCAGTTCCCTGCTGAGAGAGCCACTCCTCTTCTGGGACTGATGGGGAGAAGAGCAGGCCTGCAGTGGGGCTGTGTATTTTGTGAACTAAAGAGTTGAACCAATAAACCAGGGAGACTGGTTTCTGAAGCACCGTTACCTTGCTCTCCCGTGAGTTACCAGGGTTTCTTTTATTTCCAGCTGCCACCAAGCTTATTACAGACTAATACTTTATGGCAGTGGATTAAAGAGATGAGATTTCTTCGAGATACAGGAAAGCTAGAAGATGGGGGAAAGTGAAGGGAAAAGTTAGCGTCTCACTGGCAAGCGAGCCGGGATCATTAGTTGCGATAGCACAAAATGAAACCTGAGGCAGAAGTGAGAAGGCTGAACTCCACAAAAAGTAAAGCAATCACATAGTTGTCTTTATTTTGAGCTTCGGTGGGCCCAACCCAGCTACTGCATAAGCAGATGAAAGTGTCAGTAACTTCCACGCTTAAAGCACTTCCAGTGTTTTGATCTGCTCCCGGTACCTTACAGAAACAGAGGAGTCACTGCAGCAGGACTCAGAATCAGCATGACTTCTGCCCGTCTTAAACAACAGTGAAAAAAAGGGGGCTTTTAATTTAGGAGAAATGCCAGATTCCCTGTCATTCAAATCCGCATTGGTAAACCGCTTTCTAAGGCTTCTTTTTCCTTCCTGCTCAGAAACCTGCCACTTTTACATTTTCTCCTCTTCATTCCAGGAGTATCTGCCAATCATTCTGATCCTGCCAGCTCGCCTTTATTAATTGATTAACTACTGGAATAATCTACCAGCAGCTAACAGACTTCCATCCCCAAATCGTTACTCTGAGAAATAAATACATTTATTAACTGTTTCAGCTGAAACCTCAAATTCCTGTGCCCTGACCAAAATAACGCTGGTGCCTGTAAAGAGCGCAAAGTGCTGCTGAATACAGTATTCCCAGGAATTTGTTGGGTTTTTGTTTTGTTATTTCATATTCTTTTTTACGGAATTCATGGAATGCAGCATTTATTACATTAAATGTGTAGGTGAGGAGGACCTGAAACAATGTAAGGGACTCCTCATCAGGGACTGCAGTGATGGGAGAAGGGGTGATGGGGTCAAATGGAAACAGGGGAGACTGAGATGAGCTCTTAGGCAGAAGCTCTTCCCTGTGAGGGTGCTGAGGTGCTGGCACAGGGTGCCCAGAGAAGCTGTGGCTGCCCCATCCCTGGCAGTGTTCAAGGCCAGGTTGGACACAGGGGCTTGGAGCAAGCTGCTCTAGTGGAAGGTGTCCCTGCCCGTGGCAGGGGTTGGAGCTGGAGGAGCTTTAAGGTCCCTTCCAACACAAACCAGGCTGGGATTCTATTAATCTGATATTAGAGTTCAGTGCAATTTAGATGTCTATGGTCAAGAATAACCACAGGAATGTTACATGGACAACTGCAAGCCCCATGTCCCATGCCTTCTCTCCCCTGATGCTGCTTCCCTATAGAGTCCTCGCACTATCTGTACACAATACACTTCCATTTTACCCAACTACTTACTAGGTCTCCCTGAGCCCAAAGCTTGTACAGGGCTGAATCTGACTGTGTTTAACCTTTTCTGATGAGTTCAGTGCAAAGAAAAGACCTGTGACTTCTTCATGAACTCACAGAACAGCCCAGGTTGGAAGCAACCTCAAAAGATCATTTGGTTCAATGTTTCCTGCAGTCAAAACCACTGCTGTAACTCCTCTCTTTAGTAATAACCTTTACCATGGAGTGGAGGGGGAGAGAGAAGAAAATCTACATTCCATGCTCTTCTCAACGTGAGGAGGTTCAAAGCTACGGGGCAGCCTTGGCCACTGGCATGGAGGCAGTGACACCTTCCAGAGAGTACAATAAGAAACCTTCTTCCCTAGCCCGGCAAATAAGGATGCTGCTGAAGGCAACCAGTAGACTAATTCCTCATCTCAGCAAGACATACACGCTGTACCCAATGCCTCTCAAAATGAAAAAGGCATTAACACCTCATCCCCTTCCTTTGCTGAAGGCCTATTCCTACATTACCCTCAGATTTGCACCAACACAACTACACTGCACTCTCAGCAAACACTGATATTTTGACATTAAGCCCCAAACTCAGGAAGTTTCCTGGGTTTTAAATAGCAGTGGAATGCAAGGGAACATTCTACAGCATGGTCGTGTTAAATAGGAAGACCTAATGACAGAGGATAGTCAATGCTCAGCGAGGTCAGGTGAACCACTATTTATTTAATGACGCTGAAATTACTAACTATTCATTTTACAGAACATCATCCCAATCCTCACTGATGTAAAAGCCAGACAGAAACATTCCAAAGCCAGTTTGGGATTTACTATTTTTTTTTCTAAACTAGATATATTCCATGTTTCTCCCAGCTCTGATGCTTACTTTGCAAGATAAAAGTTCACTTTAGATCCACATAAATCAAAATAACCAAGATCCTCTTAGGAAGCAAAACACAGAATTCCTTAATACACAGAACAATGTTTAAGCAGTACAGAGTAAGCAAATCCACACGTGGGAGCAGCTGAAGTTAAGTCTAAATATATATGCTTCATTTGAAAATGGTACTTTTAAAGGAGCTCAGTGGTTTCACTGACTGAACAGGCAGCACAGGGAGTCTAAAGCACTCCAGGGATTTCCGATGAATCCCACTGTGGTTTCTCAAGTGGGGAATCATAACCTTAAAAGCAGTGAATCTCGAGGCCTCGACTTGCTGAGCAATGAGGTACATCTTTGGATGAAGTATCTCATGTAGGAAGGGAAAAAAATCCATGTGGAGAACTCCAAGTAGTGCTGCAAGATTCCTGCAGAGCCAGGGCAGGCCCACAACAGGACCAGATCCAGGCTGTCTGCTAGCACCTCGTCCATACAAGAATGCAGTGTCCTAAGGCAAGTATAAGGAATGCTGCTGTATTACTCAAATGCTACTATGTGAAAAGTAACGCAATCCTGTCAGCAGAGTAGCTGGAAAGAAAATGTTGGGAAATGTAGGTTTGAGAAGTTTCCCTCACACTAAAATGAAGTGTGGTTGCGGATAGTCCTCGGGCACCGGTGGGATGCTCCGGTACTTTTCTCTTGGAAAGCAAATTCTCCTTTCACTTTTCCTATGGTTCAGTTTAAGTGGAACATATTTAGAAATGCTGCTCTACAAAAATCAGATTTCTGCTCAATAAATACAGTTTGAAATATTATCAGTGCTTTATATAAAACTGCAGTTGGATAGAACTGTGTGAGTTGGTAAATGACCAGTTTCATGTACAGTACGATGAGCTGGCTGGACACCCCCATCAGACCAAAGCCTCCATGACATGGGGCAATGCCATGGCATGGATGGGGTGGGATGCGGGCAGCAACTGTCCTCCAGTGGCTACCTGAAGCCGGAGAAGGGCTGCTGAGTTCCCTCAGTGAATCCTCCTGCTCATCTGTTTATAACAGAGGGCAAAGTTGTAGCAATCTTTGTAATATACATAAAGGGAGCGACAAGAAACCTGGAGAGGGGCTTTGGACAAGGGCCTGTAGGGACAGGCCAAGGGGAATGGCTTGAACCTGCCAGAGGGGAGACTGAGATGAGCTCTTAGGCAGAAGCTCTTCCCTGTGAGGGTGCTGAGGCGCTGGCACAGGGTGCCCAGAGAAGCTGTGGCTGCCCCATCCCTGGCAGTGTTCAAGGCCAGGTTGGACACAGGGGCTTGGAGCAAGCTGCTCTAGTGGAAGGGGTCCCTGCCCGTGGCAGGGGTTGGAGCTGGAGGAGCTTTAAGGTCCCTTCCACACCAAACCACAACAGCATTCTATGATTCTGTGATATCATCGCTGAATTCTCATGGCAAACCCTGCACTGATTACACCCCTAGATTCTTGATGATCAGCCTGGATCACAGCGCAACTCTTACTTTGTGCTGCACAGGGAAAAATATTTGTCCTATTCATGCCTCTATGCAGCTTATATATTCAACTGTGACTTACAGAGAAAACACAGAGATGGGAAACAACAGCCCAAGAAACTAACTTTGCCTTAAAGCTGATTCTGCCTAAATTTTCTGCTAGCATTAATTATGTTTTTCAGTGGATTTTTTCCTATTTAAATCTTGTTTATAATTATATTTTATTTTTAATGAAAATCAGTAATGAAAAACATAAATTGTGTATCCTTTAATGATCAACACACTGACTAATTCCACTAATGCTGAGTAGCATGTGCTGAAATGATGGATTATCTTAAAATATAATTTTACTAGCTCTGCTATGTAATTTGTTAAGCATTTAGTAATAAGTATGTCTAATAAAATATGAAAAAAATATTTAGAAAATGAACCATAATTTTAATATAATTTTAATTAATGGGAGTGCAATTGCAGTGGTTTAAATTACATTCCCAGTGGTAAAAAGCCTTTCAAACCTAATTTGTAAGCCAAGATGGTGGCTTTAATGACTGGCAGCAAAGTTTCTTCAACAGATTTCATGGGGCATGATCCAAAGATAATAGGTTTTCAGCCCAATGACAATCCAATTACAATGCCAATCAAAGCCAACTTCATGCACTCTAATTATCAGATTTAGCTGTCAGTTCAAATACAAACATAACACTTTTATTTAAATAAAAATTTAATTTAGAAAAAAAGAAGACTTCATGTGTGATTTATTGAGATGGCGAGAGCAATCTAACTTATTTCTCCAGTAATATAATAAAATCAGTCTTGTATTAAAAATGTGAAAACTTTTCATTCTCCTGCATGTGCTAGGCTGTATTATGCAGGAGTTAATTTAAGCAAAAAAGCAGAACATAACATGGCAGCAGATATTTGCAGACTAGAAGTAGGTTAAATAGAGTAGCAAGGTTTCAACGAGACAAAACTCCAAGTGAATAAATGACAAAACCTAATTAGTTTTTTTACCAGTAATCAGGAGAAGCTATGTTAAGACCACAACCCATTTATGTAGGTCTACAGCATACATAATCTATTGCAGCTCTCCTCACTTCTCTGCCTCTGTGTGTAATGAGTGTGTAAAGGCAGAGCTTCTTATTAGATGCGGGTGCTTATCTGTACACACGCGGAAGAAATGTGGAAGTTATAAAAGCCACAAAAAATGTTATGTTAAAATAAATGTCACGTGCCAAACACAGGCATTTCCCAGCTGAAACAGCCCCATGGTACCGAGCAACTGCAACCTTGCTGTTATTCTAGCAAAACTTATTATTTATTAATTGACATAATTAGAAAGATCTCAATATAGGAAGGAGAAGGTAGTTCAGGACTCTCTATGCTATAATACGTTACAGCACAATTATCAACTCAAGCTTGGCTGAAACAGAGGTAATTGTCCTGTAACATATTTAATACACATAAAACCCTGTCTTCCCACAGCTAAAAGAAACAGGAGAAAAGAATTACAGAAGGTGCAATTATTGTCCCGTTCTTCCAGAATGTGAACTCATTTCCACTTGCCGTTTCCTGCCCCTGTTGTTATCAGCCCCTAAGTGTTTGGTAGCTTGCTGGTTACAGTGAGCACTCCATAGGTATTCGATCCTACAGGCTCTCATCTTCAGTGGATTCCAAAAAACTACATCCACTGCAGGTAACAGAAGGGATTCCTCTTTTAGGGCTGACAAAACCAAGAGATGACATGATGATAGGTGCTAAGAGCAGTAGCACTCCTGTTGACAACCCAAACATCTGCTATTAATTTCTACAGCTTTTAGTATATCCAAACACTGAAACTGAGTTAAAAGATTCTTGGTTTGCCTGTGCTCACCTTTCATATTAATCACTGACTTCTGCTATGCAGTATTCTTTATAATGAAACCCAAGCCATGCCAGCCTCACCTTCCTATTACTTGCCATCTAATTCCCCATGCATTTCATTCCTCACCCTCCCTCTCTCTCTCAGATGCCCATTACATCATTCTTTGCCCCTGCAAGGGACTCACCCTCATGACCACTATGTGAGTGCGAAGAAAAAGGATTTCAGGACCTGGAATAAATGGGAAGGAGAGGTACCACCTTTATATATAATTCTGAGATGATCATCAATCTGGAGATGGAGCTGCCAGAACCTTGAACTCGTCACCATTCCTCCTGATTTGGGGGTTCTAAATAGCCATATAGTCTTTGCATTTAAATCCATAATGTCTTCAGAGTTCAGCCAGCAAAGGAACACAAAATGAAGTGGCAGAGCTAAGCTCGGCGGGGTTACATTTAAAATGCTCTCTGGAGATAACCACCCAAAGGCAAGCTGCTTCCCCGTTCACTGGCCTCTCCTTCCCTCCTCTGTGCAGCCCTTCTGCTTCTGAGCACCTCTTACAGAAAGCACCTCCATGCGATGGGACGGGAGGACCCTGGATGCAATTTCAAGACCAACTCCTAGCTCAGAGACGTTAAGAACTTCACAGTGTCAAGGTCATGGCACTCCTCTGCTTCCCTCAAAGGGAAGGTAAGAACTCGGTTCTACCATTTACTGTAGCTGTTTCAACTTGTGGCATTACTATTTTTTGGCTAAAATATTGCTTCCTGCATATTTATTTATGTAATTTTGCAAGTTCAGAAAAGGAAGATAATAATGATCCATCTTTTGCACATGGAACACTAAATGAGCGCAAAGGAGCATATAAAATGCTCACCTCTCAGCAGCCCAGTCTGGGGCCGGCTTTAAGAGTCCCTAGATTTTGGCCACACTACTTGCCAGATGTAACAGTAAAATTTCCTGACTTAAATATTACAAGGACAAGAGCCATAATTTATCATCACTGTTACTACCACTATTTTCATTACAACTGCTACTTTTATTCTCTAACTCACTCAGGCATCAATAATTGGGAAGATGATTTGGAAAGCCTATTTAGCAATCTGCCCATGCTTACAGGCGGTGAATTTAGGAAGTCACTGAAAAGTTACAGAGATCTCTCAGTATCTACTGTTCAGGTTTGATCCGTGCTCCAAACATGCCTCTTTCGTCCAAACTCACCTGGCAACACAACATATAATAGATCATCAGTAGGGAGGTTAGGATATGATTTAAATGTGCCTGTGTCCACTGGCATTAATGGGATCTACAGAAATTGATATCAAATGGTGACTCGAGCTCATCAATTTTGTTTAGTATCCAGTTCAAACATTACCATTAACTGCGTTTTAGATTTGTCCTATTTTACACCAGGATGAATGAAAGCAAGCTTTAAAAGCAATAAGTAAATGATTTTATTTGTGTAAATTCTTCTGCATTCTCTAAGACTTCTTCCCTGTCACGTTACAGTTGAGATGAACGTTTTGGAAACCACAGCTAGCCAAATCCTAGAAGCTATTAAAAACGTTTTCCAAGGTAAAGCATCACGCCAAGAACAATAGTAACGCTCAGCATGGAGGAAGATATAAGGAAACACTGCAAAACATGCCAGAAAATTATTCAGCTAACCTTGATTAATGGAAATGTCTGTTCCCTCATACTGAATCTATACCAAGAACTGAAAGTTTGTTAGAATGCTGAATCAGAAACGTAAGCCTGGATGTTTGATGCCAGGCAAACAAAGCTAAAGGATTGTATTTTCTGAAGGTAAAAGCTGAGAAACTCCTTCTACGTGCATTTCATTGGCATTTTACCAGCTTGCAGGAAACAGCACAATTATGATTTCTTTTTATGGTTGATACACTCAGTCACCACATATGGAAAACAGATTTAACTGGTTAGCGCAGACTGTGGACTGGGATTCACCCTGTTCCAGTGGCCACAGTTAACCTGCACCATCACTGGTCACAAAAACCTGCCCCACTCTTTAATTAAACCTTCAAAGCTACTCATCACTGCGTTCTCAAGGACTACGTTGTGCTTGCAACAGGATGCCAAACTTCAACAGTCACAGATTACCAACCTTTCCCTTCATTTTAAATCAAGAGCTGAATTCCAAAAGCCTGACCTCTGTTCCTGCTTTTTTTCTTTATTCCTTGAGGATAATGACCTTTCACAGAAGAGGACTTTGTATCAGCTTGACCTGGAGAAAAATGTGACACAGATTTATACTCATACACTCTTCTCTAGTTTTGATGTGGGTCCAAGTCTGCCACCCTTATTCAGGACAGCAGAATTAGGTTTTCAGTGCCTAAACAATGAAGATCTAGAGCCTACGGAAATCTGAAATAAGCAATTACAAGTTCTAGACAAGGGTGAACTGGAAAGACAGAGGGGGGCTTGCTTCATTTCATTAAGATAATGCAGTGGGAAAGGTGAATAAGTGAAAGAGTGCATGTGCATGAGAGAAAGAGCTCAGCAAACATCCTTCCTAAATTAGATGGCTCCTTAGTTTTGTGTTACCTTGTATGCCCTTCAGGACAGGCAGAGAGGTGAGTTTTATTTCGCTTTAAGACAGTTGTTCTTTTTGGATGCTCATGGCTAGTAAAGAAGGTCATTTCTCAATAACAGTGCTCTTTGCGATGAGTAGCGATCATATCCAACCTAACAAGGACATACCCATGTCTCACTGCTTGGAATTGCAAATGTTCCTTTGCTGTTTCCCTCCTCCTTCTTGATACGGGACACGCAAAGAAAAACACGCTCACCGCTATTTCAGATAGCCCAGAATCACAAGGACAGAGGAAAGCTGCTTGGGAACTGAAGGCATTTGTGAGAAGGAAACATTTACCAGTAACAAGCATTCTTCAAGCTCCACTTACCCCAACATCTGCTTTACCCAGGAAGGTCTCAAACTTCATCATAAGAGACACTGCAGCATCGCTCCATGCAGTCCTGCATGGACTCTCAATGCATCGGAGAAGGAGCAGCATTTGCAATGGAACTTTTCTTAGTTGCCTAGAGGATACTTGAAAATCCAGACTTTATCCAAACCTGCCACAATCTGTTGACAAACGTTTTGAGGTTTCTATCCAAAAAATTACACTGGGGGGGGGTGGGGGGGTGTGTGTGTGAAATGCATCCCACTTCTTGTTAGCTCCCATTAGCTCCAAAACCAGAGTTATTTTGATGACATTATCAGTGTTTTGACATGGATCGATTTCAATTAAGTATATAACATTACTTTTAAAAACTTGGCACTTGTCTCGTTTAAAAAGATGACTATTGCTCTATTACACCGGTAATAGACAAGGTGCAATACCACAGGCAAATGGGATTAACGCTATTCCTCTTGCCGTTTTATACTGGAATCTGTGTAAACAGGTTTTAAGTTGATACTTGGAGCCAAATAAAGTTTGGGACACCTAAAACCAGCTGGAGGTTCTAGCAGTCTTTCTTCCCTGAAAGAGGATTTCAGGTTGCACAGTTAAACCCTTTTGGCCATTACTGTAAGATTTGGGCTACTTCACGTTGGTAAGGCAAAGCAAGATGATGGAAAGGTAAAGATCTTACTTATTATAGGCTTGTTCCTTCAGCAAACCAGAGCTTTAGCCTTCGCAGTATAACACATTGTAAAAACAGTAACAATAGCAAAAATTATTAAACATTTATCTCTCCCATGAGTGAACATCTGGCATGTATCAAAATGCTGCCTTGGGGATTTAGCACCAGAACCTTTAAGGTTTTATGCGACAATGCCTAGAGAGGGCAATAACAGAGCATATTCTACATGGGTTTTTTAATCACTGGCCTCTTGAAAATATCAAGAGCAGAAGTTGAGCCACATATCACTTGAGAAATGAAATGTTAGCGTTCTCGGTTGTGACACAGGGAAGAAATACCAACGGCATTTCCATTAACTATGAAGAATTTAAACTAAATAGTGGGGGGGAAATCATGCACAAAAATCATACAAGATACAGTACTGCAGACGGCAAACTGATGTGATGGAGGTGCTCTTTTTAGATCGTCCATGAAGGATGCTTTGCTAAGAAGGACTTTTCTGACTTAGGGGGTTTTCTGATGGTTTTCAGCTCACTACCGGACCAAAGCTTTTTATCTCTTTCACCTAAGTCTTAGGAAAGTTGCAGGAAGCCACTAAGAAAAGCCAGTCAAATGTTATGTCCTTATGAGAGAGGTAGACATGCACACATGCACACAATCACCATGAGATAGGCTCCAGGTCCAACCACAGATGATCAAAGTCCTTCAGTCTCAAGGGTGCAAATAACCTGAAAACTGCCACATACAACTGGTTTCCACCATAAACTGGGGAATCCTAACTCAGGAGGAGACAAGACACCTCCTGCATCACCAGTGCCAAACACCAGCACAGACTGGGTGCTCGCCTCTGAGACCTGCTTGATGCATACATGAAGAGCAAGCTCTGGGCCACTGTTTTGTTTGAATTCCACCTTAGTTCACACAGCACATTCCAGAGGAGATAACACATATGGGGGCATTTAAATTGCATCTTTAATCTTTTCTCCTCAGAAAAATGAATGAATCTCTTTCCTAATCTCCCAAGGAGCTCTAAAGCAACCACTTGGGAAGAGGGAGAGGAGCGACTGGGGGGGGGGGGGGGTGGTTTATGATTACATGAAGTGTTTTTTCTGCAGGGACAAGACAAAGATTTATGTAATGCTTGGAAGGAATGCGTGTAATGTGAATGATACTGGGAAAGAACAGAGGAAAACCCGATAGGGAAGATTAAAGTGCAGGGCCTCGTATGGCTCACGTGTTGGGTCAAGATACAAATGTGAGAGGAGAATACACAAGGGTTGCCTGGACTCCTGTTATAACAAGAAATGATGATACAACTGCACTCTCAAGCAGCATTTCCCTCTCTCCCTTTACTGCACAGCTTTGTTTTAAATGGAAGAAGAAGCATTTTGTGATCAATGTTATTATGAGCAAGGCTCATCATCTGTTATTAATCCTGTTAGTTTCCTAAGTAAGAAGCACAACTACTAAGTAATTTCTGATTCTTTTGGTTTGTTTGTTTACAATATTAATACTTCTTGTTAAATTTTACTATGCATCTTAGTATTAAAAATAAATAAATAAAAAGGTTTGTCTATTTACCTAATCAAAATGCACTTCTAATGTATTTGAGGGTCTATATAAGCCTCAAAGAGATTTCCTTTCTTTGCAAAGGAGCCAAGCCAAGTTTAAGCATAGATGTTCAAACAAAAGGCTCTAAGATAGTTCATTTTGGAGGAGATAAGGATACTGAAAAAACCCACAATTATACAGGGAATGTAAGTTAGGTAAGTAAGTACTTCCAGAGAAGAGCAGCACTGCATAGCATAATGGACTGTGCTCATGAATTCAACCCTGATCAAAGCAACAGTGGGCTTGACAAAAGGAAGTAAAGAATAGGGGAGAGCAAAAGATGCTGTTATGGGGAAAGGGAGGAGGAAACCAATGCACTGACAGACTCTGCTGAAAAATAAAGACCTCTAAAGAGGAAACTGCATCCAGTACACTACTTGCCCATTGCTTAAAAACCCCAAAATGAAGCCCATGAAGGCTGGGACAACCTGCTTTGATGACCAGGACTTGGTGTACGTTGGTATCGAAAGACAATGCTGTACAAGGACAGGCAGCAGGCAATAATGAAGATTGTGAAGACGAGAAGAAAGTAGAAAGACAAGCTCCGATGTGAGATGGGACTCACTTCTCCCCAGCCATGGGAGAGCAGAGCTGCCATTAGCTCTGCAGAGATACTCAGCTACTGCGGCACTGAAGACCCCAAGTTTAAAACTGCATTTGTAGCATGAAATGAAATTATGATGCCAAAGTAAAATAAACGCAGAGCACACTCAG
Organism: Pezoporus wallicus; assembly: GCF_028554395.1. Taxonomy (NCBI): domain Eukaryota; kingdom Metazoa; phylum Chordata; class Aves; order Psittaciformes; family Psittacidae; genus Pezoporus; species Pezoporus wallicus. Next base: position 1,278,839 of record NW_026637486.1, read on the forward strand.
TCAATCATCTGTATCATTCTTTATGGCTCTCATTTATATTTGATATTGAATTGCTCACTTTTTAAAATTCAAATAACCCCCTCATTGATCCGGTCCTGACTGATTTTACCGAACATATCTTTTTAGTATCTAACACACTGTGATTTTGTACCACATATGTTGTGCACTAGCTGATTCCATCCTAACCTCACAAAACATATTAAGCTTAATAAATATATTTATGAGAATTACTTTGTATAGTCCTTATGCAATCAGCCATGCTGTGTATGATAGCCCAAGACGATGAAAACCCATTGACTTTTTGTAGCAAATTAGTCTACCACCTAATCGGTGAACCCTGCTAAGCTTTTGAATTATGACGAGAACCAGCAGCTCAGTTAGAACACTCAAATGAATTATATCAATTCATAAACTTGTTCATGTCCAGATTTCATTAGCCACACATTAACAGCATTTTATGTTTATTACTGCTCTGACATAATCTATAAATAACTGAAATGCTAATCATAGTGTTCTGCCAGGCATCATCATTTAATCATAAAGAGATACATTATTATAAACTATAATAGATAATAACAAGTCCGGGTCAATGGCCGCATATTAAAAGATCACAATTATATCCTATAAGGGTATGTACCTCATACATTTGGTGACACAAAGGTCCGTATCTAATCACTTGCAAATGTTTCCCTCTGACACACTTACAGTACAAGGTGACACAATTAAGAAAATATGCTTGTAAAACAGGGCAATCTTTGAGCATCAAAGTAAACAGAGAACAATTAATAGTGAGGGAAAACATTATAGCATTCGCCAGTGGCAGTTCTCTTTAACTCTTCATTTCTGGGGTTGGTTTTCTCTACCAAAGGAAATCACAGTCACAACATCGGGAGAGTTTATTGTACAGGGGACTACTGATGTATTACTGCAGCAGCTACTGAGCTAGGGCTGCTGGATGGTCCCCGCCGGGCTAAAACCTATCCAAAAGGTTAAGTTGCCTTTTCTTTGGCAACCTTATTGTCTACTCTCATGTATTCTTTCAGTGACCTGATGTTATGGAATCCCCATGATATTCAAATGTAGCCTGTATGATTTCTTTCACAGAGCACCTAGTGACTGAGGCCACTCATGTCCATTTTGCAGTCGGTCCCCTCTCACGCTCGGGCATTCTGATGTTACAGCTGCTTCTTTCTTCCCCAAAACAAAGAAATGATCTAGACTATGTGTTTACCTTCAGATGATGATGGAATCAGTAGCTCACTGACTGATGGCAGCTCCATGTTTTCACTGAGGTAAAACATCCTGGCAGTACTATACCAGTTACTAAACAAATCATTTCCATAAGAGCTTTATCAACTAACTAATCAAAGTGAGAAATGAGTCTGACCCAAGGACCAAGAATTAATTGCAGATTATTAGAATAAAGTTGTTTTCTGCGGGTTTATTTTTTTTATAGGCTTTGTGTTGTGGTTTTGTTCTTTTAAAAAGAGAATTAGACTAATTTGAGGCTTTAGCTGAATAGGAAGCAGAGATGTGGTCTGTCATTGCGAGCACTTGCACCTCATAGCTCAGGGTGAACTGAGGGAGATAAAGAAAGGAATGTAAAACACTATGGAAACCAACCTCTGGAGACTTAATATTCTGATCAGCTCACCTCCGAACATCTGGCTCTTAAATGTTGAAGCACAAAAACAAGAGAGCTAATGAAAGCAGTACATATTATCTCTCCCATCAATGTACCTCACAAACACCTGCTAAAATTAAAACAAATTGAATCTTGATTGCTGATTAAGTACCCCTTCTTTAGCTAGATATTCTGTCATTATTTGCCCTGGCGCACAATGCATAAACTGATGAAAAGCTTGTGGTGGGCTGCAGAGGCAAAGGTTGATAAAAGACGACCAAGACGGAGATGCCTGTAAACTGCAGCACATTAACTTTAGCTCCTCGAGCCCCAGGAAGTTAGTTTTACATTTCTGCCTCATTTCCAGGGCAAAAATGAGTTTGATTTCAAATGGGAAGCACATAAACTGAACACATTCTTTTGTCCAGGACACTTCCATCCCAGAAAAGAGTTGCTACTGATAGATGGACCTCACAGTATTTACTAACATGACTGCCCCGATACTGAGCTGAAAGAGCTCTCTACTGTGTCTATACTGTGCTTTTGAGGCATTATCAATATGTGGTTATCCACGTATGCCCAGCACAAAAAGAACACGAAACCTGTTGAGGAATGTAAGGCTTCTATTTAACTGAAATAGATGCTTAGGCAATGGCAAGAGAGAGGTTATATAGTTTATTACCAATAAACTGGGGGGCTGCTCCGCTTGCACACTTCAGGCAGGATGAAAACATCCATTAGGATTTTCATCACACCGCCATAAATACCCTCCTACGTGAGCGCTGATGACAGATGTGTGGCTAATCTACCATGTTAACTTCATTTGAGAAGTTGTGGTTTTGTTCAAACTTTATTAGTTAAACTTGAATTGATCCCAATACATTTTCAGTCAGTATTTAATCTAGTTTAAGTATGTTTCCAGATACCATAAACTCTTCAGACATCATTGTGTTTTCTATATATATAGATCTATGTATTCATGCAAATTCTGCTGTTAAAATAATCAACTTTTATTTGACTCACAGTTCTCCAATAATCAGAAAAGAAACAACCCAGCAACATGACAGTGTGTAAATCCTTCCTAACAACAGCATCCACAAAACCTGGTTCTTGATTGACAATAAGGTCATAACAGCACATATGTTTGGCATATGTATTTCATCAATGGTGATTATAATGTGAACCAAGAAGTACCTTCAAAATGATGGGTTACTTAAAGAACTGGAAGAGGGCATTTAAACAAAAGAAATGTCCTGAATCACTTACTAGAGCTTGACTACCCCCTCACCCCCCTTATTGCATTCTAAATTATTTAAATATACTAATAGACATCATATTGGAAAAAAAACAGATGTTTTCTAATTATGAACTGATTTTACAGTGTGATGGTGTCACATATTTAAATTACAAATACACATTTTTAGCATTCCAGCTGTGCTCTACAAGAGTTTAATTTGCTTCTTGTGATATGTCACATTGCACCTGCCTTTTAAAACTCCTATAAATGTAAAACATTCGCCAAGCACAAGTATTGAGACATGCTGATGAATCCTGACCATTTCTAGCATCTTAGAGAAGATGAAATTTAGATACAGATTTAATAATGAACCAGCACAATGTTTATTTAAAATAACATTTACAAATACTTTAGAGAAGGACCAAAAGGGACTGATGACTCGTGTGTATGTACATACAGAGATTAAATGTGGGCTCCCCTGCTCCTTTCACACACAAGGTATTCTGCAGTACTCTATAAACTAATGAGGTTAAACACTGATAACGCAGTAACATTTTGTAGGAAGCCAGCTATGCACCCAGCATACACCAAGGCATGGGTATTAGTATTAACAGTGGAAGAAGCACTGTCTGCCGCACAAGACATACTCAGAGTCTTCCTGAAATAGCCCATCAGCTTGGAGCTTTGGATCTCACAAGGCTAAGGATAAACAGCAAAAATACCAGCTTAATATCTTGGGTGAAACACATTAGATCTATTTGCATTAGGACTGGCTGGCCGTAATGCAACTTCCTATTTTACCACCCAGAGTACCCCCCTCCCTACTGATTTTCTTTCAGTGCTCACCCAAGCCATATGTGTGGGTATCTGTGACTCCATACAGAATCTGACATTTAGATATTGACAGCCTCAAATACAGAATGGTTTAGCATTTAGAGCCACTCTATGATTCCATAAGAACAGGTAGATCATCAATGACAACCCTGTTGATAAACTATGATGACATACTATTTTCTAGGAGATTTTAAACTCTGAAGCAATTAGTTTGTGATTCAGAGAAACATGGTGATACCCTGGGAGCATACACAGATACACAGCTATTTATTGTCTTGTGCACTCCCTAGAAATAACAACTACTGGTTTAGATTTGCATGCAGGTATAAAGAGGGAGCATAAACAACTCCTGGAGAAAAACATAACCCTGTTGATGCACCTTTTCAACCTGGTCTTCTAACAACAAAGAAAGAAGGGACTTGTGAAGCACTAGTCTTCTTAGGATTACAAAGACACATTAAAGAACATTGTAGACGCACAGAGATGCTTTTTTAGAGCTGGTTACTAACTGCACGCTTCCTACACAAAGTAAGGCATGGACTAATCAACAGTCTAATCCTACCTCTAGTAAATTAAAGGAACCTTTTGCACTGGCACTGATAGGAACTGGACTCTCCTAGCATTCTGTAAGACTCATAGTATTCTACCGGATGCTTGTAACTGAATGGGGCTGGCAGGAAGGTGGCTGCTAACCTGGTTTTCCTGCCTCCTCGAAAAATCACTGCCCTTCCATGCACCCTTCTTTTCCTTAAACCAGACAGCTATCATCTTTGCAATCTCATCGGGCATTGTGAGGCCTCTCACCTCAGTGCGCACACCAGCTCCTCAGCTGCCAAAATGAGATAGCAAAGGGAAAAGTGAAAGGAGGGCAAGGAAAGACATGACAGTGAGGTGGTTGTGCTAATCAAACTGATGTAGTGGATATTAAAAGGTAAGGATTTAGTAGCAACATATAATCACACCTGCAGCTCAAATGCTTCTGTGCACTTACATGTCTTTAAAACTAAACGTGAGGGCATTTGGACTACACAAAGCGTTATAAGTCCTCTGGCCACACTTTACAGAGACATTTTCAGGGCAAAGCCATGTTACAAAACAGAATGCTTCTTCCTCGGGAGACCTTTCAAAGCTTCCTACCTGAGTTCTGACTTGTGCTTTTTGTTTCCACGCTGTGTGATGCCGCAGCCTCTGTCATGCACTGCAGTGTCATAAAGAGGCAGGTGGAGACGGCGTGTGCTTTGCTAGACATAAAAAGTGGATGCTCTGCAGATCTCAGGATTTTCAACCAGGCATTAGGGAAATTACTTTTGCTTCTCTGCCATGAAGTTCCTCGTACATGCAGCAAAACCTCTATGCTCTGCGCAGGCTCAGTCACTGTGCAGGAAGTTGCACTTTCTGTGATACACGCACTAGAGGCAGAGTAACTGCTCCACGTTCATCCTTTCACTCTGCATCACATTAGGAGAATTAATGGAATATTTACCTGGCATTTTGTACAATTAATTTTTTTCAGACTAATTTGGGAGCTTAATGCAGTCTGAAAGTGCGAACACTGAAACAACAGAAAACCCTCAAAAGTGCCTGCATTTCTCGAGCCTCATCATTTCCAACTGCCAACAATACTTTATTTTTTATTAAAGGTGCCAAGCCAAATTTACTCTATTTAAAATTACTTATGTAAGCTACTGCTGTACATGACACGTGTACAGTAAAATGATTAACAACAGGAGACAGAGCTAGGATAAGCCAAGCCTATGTGGGTATGGGACCCTGAGTCAAGCTTTACATTTTTATTTCCTCTTTTAAAAGGAAATGAAAATGTAAAAGGCAATAAAAATTTCCTTTACCTTGATAATAAAGATCTGCAGAGGGACTGGTTCATGCCAAAGGAAGGGTGGGTAAGACACCCTGCCATTCTTGCAGCAGCAGTCAGAAAAGGCAGAAAGATGGACAAGATGTGAAGAAGCTCGTACCAGGTCGGGTGTTAACTATGGAGGATACTGTCTCCCCCTATTTGCCACCTCTGTGCTTTACCTATCCCAGCTATAAGGAAAAAGAAATACATTGAGCTGCCTTGAAAACACTTTAACTACAGTATTTAAGGGGCATGATAGCTAAATGAGATTTAGATGCTGATGGACCTACCGTAATTTCCTACTAAGTCAGAAATTTCCCATTGACTCCATTTGGAGAAGAGCGTTATGGTCTTTCACAGGAGGTCTTTCATTAAGGGTTTTCTATGCCCGTTCTTGAGATAATACAGATGAAATGCAAAAATCTGATGTATTTTTTGCCCCAGGATTCCACACATTGGAGCAGCATTCCTGACTATTCCACCCACTTTTATTAAAGAAGGGATAAAAAGGAAATCAAATCTCCAGTTCCTGTTCCAGGAATGCTTTGTCTGGGTTTTGATGCTATTGCTTCCTGTATCAGGAAAGTAATATCAAACTGAAAATATTTCTGTTCAGCAACTTCAGCAACTCTAAATTAAGAGGATCTGCAGTTTATTGGCTTTCAATGCTTGAGCAGGTTAAGAGTGTGTAAGCAAGAAAGATTTCATTTAGAAAGAGAAGTGAAATGTCCATGATACCAAGAGAGACATTAAGAGAGATTAGGCCATCTTCATAAACCGCTTTTCAGCTACGAGATTATCAAAACTAATGAATGCCACTAATTAAAAGAAACAATATTTGAAATAAAGAAATCTCATTTTTAACTCAGTAATAGCTCATGGATATAAAATTGTATGATAACCAGTTTTTACACTGTTGGACCGAAATAGGCAGCGGCCAACCCTTGCTGTGGAGCAGGTGGCCATTGGGTCACACTCAACACATAGTATAACTGACATGAATTTGGGGAAAACACTGTACTAAGCAGATATTTACAATCTGGCTTACAAAGAAGTTGGAGCTCTCCATGCACTACAGCGTGGTTGCCACATCGATAGACATCAGCAATGGTTTGCAGAAAAAGGTGAGAACTGATTTCAGATGAATCCCGCACCCAAACAACTACTCAAGAAGCATTTAAATGTTCAAAGGGGCAAATTAGGATCTTGTAAGCTAGAAAGGAAACCATATTAAAAGTGTTTAGAGCAATAAATGTGGTTTGAGGGAGGTTTTCTTTCTGTGAAAGGAATGGAGATGTGTCTCTCCCCTTTTTGTTGCCAGTTTTTGTAGGCCATGATTGAAATCTGATTCATTCATTTAACTCCAGGTGTACGTGGTGAGTTTAAGAGGTCAATAACTTCAGGATGAAAAGGCACAAGGAACAAAGATGCTTTACATTTTGGTGGTACCTTAGTAACTTTGAAATTTAGGGGATGAGTTACTCTTGTGCCACGTTACTGTTCTCAACCCAGCTGGTCAGAAACACATCGGATGTTTCCTGTAGCTGCATCTTAAGAGATCTTGGAGCCCACCCTACAACCAAAGTTTAGCCAAAGCACCTACAGACATAGTTTAGCTCCTTACACTCCATTTTAAGTCTATGAAGGAATCATTGAAGTGAAGTGGACTCTCCAGAGGTGCTTCAGAAGTGCCCTGCAGCCCAGAAGTGACCCATGGTACAATCTGCCTTTGGAAGAACTGAATTCAGGGCTTTTCCCCCAAAAGGCATCCGTCAATAAACAGGCTTGCCATTGATGTCTAGTGGCAGAGAGAGGTTGGTGTGAGTAAAACTGTGCATAAACCAGTCTGTTAACAACATTCACTTGATTTGATTAGGTTCATTTTAAGGGGGGGAATAGTAAAATACGGGTAAGAAGTTGAATATTCAGAGTCATGATGAGAGAGATCAATCACTTTACAGTGTGGATGACAAAGTGCCAGAAAAAATACAAAATGCACATTAAAAATAAAGCCAGAAACTACCATTTTAAGAGTTTTTAAAGACAGACCACAAAGAATAACCCAGAATTTACCAGCACTGGTAAATATGAACCTATTACTTATTATTTCATTAAAGTGGAGATGGGAAGGACCAATTCCTAACTCTCAGTGTTTGCCTCCTGGGGTCCTAGATAGCTTTTCCTGTCAAATTAAAAGGGGAAAAAAAAAAGAGATAAATAAACATGAGAAATTAAGATTGTCTATGTATATGAAGGAGAAAGGAGAAGAAACAAGCAAATAATGTTCCGCAATTATTACCAGAGCTAAGAGAAACAAAATTACTTGATCATAAATTCAGGATAATCTGGTTTTCTTTATGAGTTTCCATTTTATTAATGAAAGGAAGGTAACACCTTAGTGTACCCGGATGAATTAAAATGCCTATTTGTAGAAGCAATCCTCCATAGGGGTCTTTAATAGAATCTGTGAACAATTCTGGAGTCAGACAATTTAGCTGTAAAAAGGCAATATTAATAGCTCACCTCTCTCAGTACACAGGCCAGACTGGACAAAAGTAGAAAGAAGGAATATTGGCATGAAAGACTGGGTGGCTTCTTTGCATTACCATCACCTCCTCACAGCCAAGAGGCTTCACACACAACCAGCCCTTTTTAAAAGGGGGAGAAAGTCACCAAGTGCTGTACCTGCAAATTGTCTGTCTGCCTTGTTTATCGAGCTCAGTGTACACAGGGAGCTCTGAGCAGCAGCAGCGAGCCTGGAGCAGAGAGTATTAAACACTCTGAAAAGAGTGGCTTTTATTTCTTCACGAAGCACAGCAGCTCTGCTTTAGAGCCAACTGCTCTCAGGCACTGTCAGCACTGAGGGACAGCTCTCAACAATCCCATGTACAGCCCCAAACCTGGCCGAGCTGTTTATACCAGCTGAGGATGCGGCCCCGAGGCTCCTGGCATTAGCTCTAGTCAGCGTAAATCTAACAGCCTCTGGTCAGACTTTGGGGGGATTTCTTTGTTGTCGTTTTGTTCTGTGCCTGGGATGTGCTCTGCTCCTGTGGTTTGGGAGGAGCTGGAATGCAACACTCTCTCTATAAGTTTCCGTAAGTTTTCACAGCCTTTGTCCTGGAAAACGGATGTACATCACAAATATAAGTTATTTTAATGATTTATCATGCAAAAAATGACAATTACTTTAACATTGCAATGTATCTTCTTCCTAATTTTACAGAGGGCTTTCTTCATTCATTTTTTAACCTTTTGAAAGAGAATATAAGAAACATATTAAATATCTTCCTCTCACTTATTTTGAACAAATCTGACAAAGATGCTGCTCATGGAAATTCCAGTCTGATCTTATTATCTGCACTAAAACTCCATACATGGCAGATAGCCCCTGTGAATAGAAATGGGAAGAGAAAAAGAAGATGAGAGGAAACAGTTCAGCCTACCTATGGGTCCCTGCTACTGCCTATATTGTGAAAGCAGGATCATTTCAGACTTCAGAAAATTAAGGGGTTTATATGTGTGGTTTAAAATGGTACCAATGCTCTCCTTATAGAGGAGACGGTTGCAAGAGGCAGAAAGTTTCTTTACATCAGCCCCTGGCAATCTTCATCTTTCATAAAGCTCAAAGCAGTGATTGGTGTTGAACCACGCGAGCCACCACAAAACCATGTGTTTCCTCAGGAGCTCTCAGAAAAGCTGCTTGGAAGTTTCAAGTGAAACTATAGAAAAGCGACTTTTCAACTCCAATACTCAAGACACAAATAAAACACATGGGAGGAAAGGAAGCCTGCAACAGACCATCAATACATTACCTGCAGCTCCATGTAGCCCTCGTGGCAATAAAATGAATTACATTAACTGAAAGATTTTGATTTTCTTGTGAAACACTTTGATTTTGCTCTTTAATAAAATCTCACCATCTGCTAAAAGAAATATCCAAGCCTCCTCTTCTGATTACACCGAATCACAAGGTGAAATACAGGATGCTGCCCGAACCAAATACCCAAATAATTGTTCTACCAGCGTAAGAATGGTATGGATGAGCCCAGAAATGTGATTTCAAATCAGATATGACTACAAACAAGCCCTCAAAATGTGTGCGGGATCTTCAATGTCTACTTATGGTAGGTCTTATTTCACAAATATTATTCAGCTTCACCACAAAGCAAACAAGGATTCGAACATTCTCCATAACAGTTTAGTAGAAATGAAGCTAAACCAAATTTGGCAGCTTATGACAAATGTAATATTCCTCTATGGGAAAGGTGAAGGTGACAAGGCTTAATCCACACGGGAATGGCTTTCAGGAAAATCTCCTGTTACTGTGAAGCTCAAACACACACACTGCGATGCAATCAGTGAGCAAACCCTACGAGTCTATCCCCCTCTGAATCAACCTACTAGCTATAGGGAGCTGCCGTCAAGTTGCAGTATGATGGATCCATTCCCATGAATAGACAGGTAAGCAACAAGTCTACGCCTTTTCCTTTCTTTCTCCTTTATTTTAATACCTACTCACTCTTGTTATTTGGCTATTACATTTTGCTGTTGCAATTTAAACCTTTTATCAGAAATAAATCTTTGAGTTCTATTCCCTTGTAACAATTTTGGAGGGATGTGCCTTTCAAAAAGCTGGGAGATAAAAATGACAAAAGAAAAGAGCCTTTTTTTGCAGGCCACTATTAAAGTTTGCACATTGCTACATTACAACTCTAACGTAGCATCTTTAATAGTAATTCATCACTATTCCGTAAGAAGCAAGGAGTACGTTCTGCTATATTAATCAACAAATCTGTTTTGCTAACTTATTAAAATCATTCATTTGAAATTGTTTATTATTTTAGTGCTGTCTTGCAGCTGATTTATAAGGATTTAAAGTTTACTTAGGGCTTCCCATTCGCTTGAGACCTCCTGGAATTTGCGACTCCTGTCGATTCTTGCTTAAATCTCCTTTTAGTCAATATATGGGTACTAATCTGCTGGTGAAAAACACTTGACATGATTTAAATGGTCACTGGCTTTGGGTTTTGGGGAGGTAATATTCCGAGAGAGGAAGATGGGGAAGGAATAAGTGCAATGAATGACACTGGTTGTGAAACCTGGAGGAAACCTGAGGAATTGCAGAAACATGAGGAATCCGTTTCTCCCTGAGCCTGCAGCAAGGATTCATTAGCCACTTGCTAGAACTCAATAATCAGTTCATGAATTGCCCATTATGAAAACAATAACAGGATCAGTAAATAATGGCCTCTGATGAATCTGCTGTACCGTCTTCCCTTTGGAAGTGTAACAATAGAAAGATCCAGAATTAAAGTAGAAAAGGGAACCAAATGAACCCAGTGAATCATATGGAAGCCTGACTTCATACTGCATGTATGAACTTATGTGTGACTCCTATATAAGCTCTACATACCTGATTTTCTAAACCCACTTCATTTTCAAAGCCTCCATTTCAGATTCTGCTGTCACAAGCTAACACTCAGGATAAAAAGTCATCGTTTGGGGGGTTTATTTTGGGGAGAGGGATGGGTTTTGTAGTTTTTACCACGTTCTGAAGTCAGACAATTGACTCTACGTTGAGCAACAACGGCGGAAGTATTTCTCACATGCAGCAGTATGTTCTCACTCCCCTGTCTCAGAAGAAATCCCTTGGGGCTCCAGATCTGTGCATGTAATATCCACGCAGAAAAATTAAACCTCAGTGGAGGAAAACCCCCCAAACCCCACCTCTAAGGATACCCGAGCATTGTTTTGCAACACTGATTAACAAGATCCTTTTCCACGTTCCAATGCGAGTTGCGCACATTTGTGCCACAGCTAAATTTGATCTGGTCAGGGATGTCTTTAAAATGCTGCCTGCAAGATAATGAGTTTCACCAATTTCTCCAGCACTCGGGAGAATGCCGGATCTTCACAGGATCCTCAGGACCACTGGCCCTTTCTTCCTCTGAATTGAAACCCTTGCTGCCTCTGGTTTTTAAGTTTAAACATGGAGGTTTGCTTCAGTGAATGGGGTTCCAAAGGAAAGAAAAAACCCCTTCAGTCCCGTCCAGGGTGTATTTTGAAAAACCTGAGCTTCCCTAAGGCCTTAACAAAAGGAAATTCTCCTTGTGGGAAGAGATGATTAATCCGAGACGCTCCAATGCACTGTATGTTGTAATGATGAAAAGGATGCTCAACAGGTCTAAGCCTTTCGAAGGGACGGTCTTACTCATCTTTGCCTAGGTGTGGTTCATGAAGCATCTTTAGCTCTTGACATAGCAAGAGGGCACCTCAGAATAATACAGCCTCTCTCCAGGGAACAAAATGAATTTTCAAGCCTTTTCTTGATCAGGTTAACACTTGACAAGCTTGCTTTAATGCTGTCATTCTCCCCAAGTAGCTCAGATGAGGAAGACAGAAAAAGTTTGCCGCAAAGAAGGACAGAAGGAAAAGAAAGTCAAGATTTTCAAACCAATGGTACCAAAAAGCCCGCTTTCTCTCCTCGCTGCAGACAGCAGGTAATGAGTACAACTGGATGTGCTGTGGATTCTTCTGGAAGCTTGGGCCAAAGAAAACGGGGGTTGCTCAGCTTTTATACACACAAAGATGTACACAAAACCTTCTGAAATCTTATCGCTTAGGTGTAGGGGCTGGAAACTGGGGAATGCTTAAATCCTAGTGCTCCACAGAGCCAACAGGCATGGATTTGTCCACCTTGAGCAATGCATTCATTTTCCTTCTATTGAATTATTATTTACCTGGTACCACAGATGTGCACAACGGGAAGGGAAGGGAAGGGAAGGGAAGGGAAGGGAAGGGAAGGGAAGGGAAGGGAAGGGAAGGGAAGGGAAGGGAAGGGAAGGGAAGGGAAGGGAAGGGAAGGGAAGGGAAGGGAAGGAAAGGAAAGGAAAGGAAAGGAAAGGAAAGGAAAGGAAAGGAAAGGAAAGGAAAGGAAAGGAAAGGAAAGGAAAGAAAGGAAAGGAAAGGAAAGGAAAGGAAAGAAAGGAAAGGAAAGGAAAGGAAAGGAAAGGAAAGGAAAGGAAAGGAAAGGAAAGGAAAGGAAAGGAAAGGAAAGGAAAGGAAAGGAAAGGAAAGGAAAGGAAAGGTGTAGCCCCTGTCCAGAAGATCTGCTGTTCTAAGATCACCCTAATACCGATCCAAATAATGGCACACACTTTTGCTCTCTAAAATGGCAGTCAAAGCAAATTGGGCATTCTGAGCTGGGCTCTGGCAGCCTTTTGTATTGCTTTCATTAGAGTGTCAGCCTCTAAAAAAATAACGTGACAAAGGAAGGGTGGCTGGTGAGCTGGCAATCACACAACGTCTAAAGATCTGAGCCCTTCGGTAATGATCATATGTGATTTACAGAATCAAAGGGTCAAATTCTGCCCTCAATTACGCACCTATTGCTAGGTGGTACACCACCACATGGCATGTGAATTAGAGAGATTATTATATTTCTAAAGAGACAGAAAAATGGTCTGCGGCCTTCAAAGGAACAAATTCAGTGTTGATCCTATATTAAATAATAACATGTACAAAAATATCAATGCATCTTCAGTGCATTTCTTTACAGGTACACTTGGAGCGATAGAATTGCTGCAGTCTCTGTTTCTACTCTAATATTGTGTAGGAATGTGCTCCACAAACTAAACTTTGGAAGAGATAAATTGGCATTGTTTCAATCTGCTGGAATGCTGAGGCATTGGCTTAGTGTGTCTCAGAAATCCCCATCTTGGCTGTATCGAACATCCTGCTCCCCCGACTTTATCATGATACAGAGTTTCCATAAATGCCCATTCCAGTTGTCTCTCAGCTAATGCCTACACCTTCCAAAACAGGATTAATGCAATTCCTCAGGAGAATTTCTCAGATACACAAGTTATTTAATTCAATGTGAAGTCCCTGTGCCCTCAGGAATCAGAAACACCGTGGATTTCAGTTGCTGGTTTCTGCTTTTTGTTCTATGGACACCATCCTACAAGCACAAAGCTGTTGAACTTGTTGAGTTTCTCCACTGCCTATCGTGGGATTTCACTCGGATACGCTGGCAGGTGCTATAAGGAGAAGTGGAAGGGAAAGTCAGCGGGATTGAAATGTCAGGTGGCTAGAGGCACTTCTGCTACCCTTTCGATGGAAGCACAGGACCAACAAGAGCAAACCACTGTTGATAAAAACAGCTTCTCATCCCTGCATTGTGAAATAGGTGATACAATCCCTTTTAGGAAAATGCCTTCAAGCACCGTCTCCAAATCCATAGATACAGACGTGTCAAAAAGAGGATGCTGTATCCAAAATTTGCAGAGAAACACAATTCCCCTCACAATTTCTTTCCCTACAGGCTTTTGATTTTCCCCAGCACCTACCTGCATTCAATTCTGACTCATAAAGGCCAGCCTCCTGCATGAACCAGCATTAGGGGAAATCCTGCATAAACAAGTAAACTCTATTTGACAGAGACACAGAATTTCATTTTAATTGCATGCTTTTAGGACTTCAAAGTGTGTTTCTAAATTATCAGTGTACTGTGGCATTTGTTTTGAAATGCAATCCCTAGTTATTGTCTGAATCCTCCTGCTTTCCACAATGATATTTGTGTCCTCATTTGTCAAGAAATGGAATGACTTTTGTTACTTAAAGACTTCCTATTCAGACAAAACAAAGTTAAGGGCAGTTGCAAAAGCAGTCTCATCAACAAACGGAACTGCAAACAGGAGGAAAGAATGGACAAGGAGATTACGTAATGAGTAGAAGCATTAAAGAGCAGTTCCATTGCCTTGGATGTGCCCCCAGAACATCCTTGCCCCAACTGCTCTATGTCTCCTTCATCCAGGTAGATTAAACTCCGCCGGGATTTATGTTGGAAGCAGTGCGTTTCCCTGTCACTTTAAAAGAAGGGAATTTTCTGGCTCTCCCCTTCCTTAGTTAATACACATGCACACACTCACACAAAACATATGTTAATAACTTCAGACCACAAATTTAATTTATCTCAGCTTTCCACCTGACATCATTCCTTGTCATGTGGCGCATACCCATCCGTAAACAAAATGGGGATTCATTACCATAGCAACAGCGAGTGGGACTTTGATCAGCTTCAATGATTATTTGTAGGCACACACATTCACAGATATCAAAATCCTAAGTGAAGGCTGATTACCTGGGTTTCTTTTACAATGAAAGCAGTTAAGTTGGTTTATATGTATGAGAGAGAACACCAGCTAAAGACACTAAAAAATACCTCGGAATGGAAACCGAAGCTACTGGCCATTAGCCTGGTGTCACTTCCAGTTACGTGTGCATATATATATCCCTAATACCAAGAATTTGATGTATGTGCCCTGTGCCCAATAAAGTCTTTTCTTTCTGTTCCCTGGCAGATGTGACACTTGGGGCTGCTCATGCAGGTGGGTTTGGGGCTGGCTCGTGTGGGATGAGGAGAGGTGGGAGCCTGGAGCTTGACAGAAAAAGAGGGAAATAAAATGGGAACAATGTGTTGGAAAAACCTCCAGTCGGAGCTGCACGGGGCCAGCTGTTTTTTTCTAATTAGAATAACAAAAATAGCACATGCTAAAATGTGAGGGTTGGTTTTTTTCCTCTCAAAAGCAATGAATGCTTTAGGAACTATGAGGAAAGAGCTCTAAAACCTATTTAAATGAAGGAATGTTTCAGGAGCCATATGGAGAAGCAGAAAAGAAAAGGCGAAAAGTAGAGAAATGTTTTATTTTTAGCTAAATCTGAAGCGTTTTCAATTCTTCATCCAATGTTACAGAGAAATTATCTTACTTGGAAACTTCCAAAAATGTCAGTGCTGATGCTGCCTCTGGTAGCAGAGCTTAAACAAGAGAGTTTAAAATACTTAGTGCGTTTCAGTGATGCATTCTTCCAGGCACTGTAAATTCCATTATATGCCCTGAACATGCATTGAGATATATTACTTATGATCTATCTGTGTTCCAGTAATGTATGAGAGCGGCACATAATGAAGTATGTGACAAACACTCAAAACACACACTGTATCATCAGTCTTCTCTTTTTTTTTCCCCCTTGTCCTGCTTTTTTTTTCCCCTCTCCTTTTCCTGCAGCACGGATGATTCAAAACTTTGACTACAGGAATCACATTTGTAACAGCTCCGGCATTCTGGACATCTGCACTGTTAGAGTACTTTCGAATAAAGTCACATGGCCATAGGGAAATTTCACAGCATTAAAATCACAGCCACTTGCCAAGGTGTATAACTAGTTTGTTTTCAGCTGTTCTCCTCATGAATAATTACCAAGCAGGCATATCCTAAAGCTAGCACAAGCTGTCAGTTCCCCACCCCCCCCAAATCTTCAATATTTAAAACAGAATTTGGAATTTAGAGTTTCATAAATAAAAATAATTACAGCCCAGGCAAACCAGCCCAGCTCCAGGGCCTGTCAGGGGCTTGCTGCCTTCCTAAGGGGCTTCCCAGGATCAACATGTTAGAGTCACATTAAATTATTTCTACACCACCACGTCATGGAAATGCAAGGGGAATTGCAAGTTGGGTTCCCCCCCCCCCCCAACTAATATTTTGTGAGCATTTAACTGCCTATTCCTTCATCGAGCACAGAAAGCATAGTACAAGCCCAAGACTTCCATCTGTTTCAGTCCATTTTGATCAAATATGCTATGTGCTTTCTTTCATGTGTGTGAGTGAAAGCCAACAGTAGTGGACGGGAACGATGAGGCAGAAATAGATGGAGGTGCAGGAGATGGGATGCAGTTCACCTTGAAGCCTTCCTTAGACCCTTTACTATCCACACAGGTCCCTACCATGAGGCACAGACCCAAGTTTCATCCACACAAGAAGTCTTTGGGGAATAACCACTTGGCCATCAGCATCCCGCTTTCCTTGCACACCCGAGTCACAGGCAGAAGTGGCTGTGACCAACAACCAGCCAGCTACAAGGGACTGGAGTCCCACTGCCCATCCACGACCCTGGTCTCAGAGGGTCACCACCGTAACAGAGAATTTACAACTGATCAACCCCAAGATCAGTCATGACTTCTGTGTTATGCTGGCAAATAACAGGTCATGTCCCTGATGCCCAGAGGGGACAGAAAAGGGAGATTGTGAGCCAAGAGGAAAGCAAGCTTTCCCTTCACACCAGGCTTCATATTGGCACGTTATTATACTATTATGAAAATCTTTATTGGAGCTTGAAGAATGCCCTGAAATAGATATAGTGCTGGTTAACAAATTACATTTTCAAATGAGAGAGATTTTATCACCAAAACATCTCATGATTAATTTCTAATGTGAAGCTTACGGCCCTAACTTAAAACACTTGATTTTGCATTTGTGTTCAAAGGTTGAGCACTTTAGTAAAGTTTTTATAAGAAACTCACTGGATTTTCCTTTTCCCCCCATATTGAAAAGCAAAATAAATCACTAACCTGTTAATCCACTCTAACTTCATAACCTCAATTACAGCTCTTGAGATGAAGGTGATTAAAAGTAAGTATTTTCCCCCACTTTCAAAGAGCAGCTCATACCTTCCAAGGAAATTCTGGTTCAAATGTATCAATCATACATTAATGGCAATAATGAGAACTGGTCAGAAACGGTCCCTAAGATGCATCCCTATTTTCCAACTAGTTGTAGTTATAAGTACTTGGAGTTTAAACACCTTGAGGAGCACCACTGCAGTAAATAGGGTTATTTCTATAGGAAATAAGAGGAGATAATGTAAAACTATATGTGCTATGAGAAAAACCTAGTGAAAAAGCCAGAGTATCCAATTTAGGAACTTGCAGCTCCCAAATCTATGTATGGACCATGAAGCCAAACTTCTGCTCTAATCAATTCTTTCATTAATTAAGAATTTATATTAATCAGCATTTTTCTGAGCTTGGCCTACTCTTAGAATTTGTGGCACACCATATTCTTATATGTTTCTAACAGGTTTGATGATGTTTCTAATATGTTCGGTATGTTTTGTCCTGTAGTGACAGGGCAAGGGGTAATGGGTTCAAACTTAAACAGGGGAAGTTTAGATTGGATATAAGGAGGAAATTCTTTTCTGTTAGGGTGGTGAGGCTCTGGAATGGGTTGCCCAGGGAGGTTGTGAATGCTCCATCCCTGGCAGTGTTCAAGGCAAGGTTGGACAGAGCCTTGAGTGAGATGGTTTAGTGTGAGGTGTCCCTGCCCATGGCAGGGGTTGGAACTGGATGATCTTAAGGTCCTTTCCAACCCAAACCATTCTATGATTCTATGATTCTATGAATTTACTGTTGTTGCTTGTGAGCAGCTCATGATCATCTAAATACATTCTTAAGTGACCAAAGGAATCAATAAAGTGAGGGGGCCAAGGTGCAACAGGCAAACCTGCAACTCAATTTCTCACTCTTACTGGGTATGTTTGAGACTCAAGCGTTAAGATTTAATTCTTTAGACTAGATCTTAGACTAGACTTGATCTTGTTCTTAGCTCCAAGATCAACTCGGCGTTGCACAGATTCAGGTATATACATCCAGCATTCATTTTGTTAATATTCTCAGGAAATGAATCAAAACTTTGCTTTTCTAACTAGTAGCTAATCAAACGAACCCTTATTCACAAAAGGCTTTAAAAAAAGAACCAAACCAGAAACAAAGGAAATCCAAATGCAAACAAAAACATGTACAATGTTGAGCATTTAATCCTACCATTTACCAGAAAGTGTGTTTAATTCTAACCACAACAGTTATTCCAGACTAGTGATACAGTGACACTCCTCCAGTGACTGGAGAGGCTTCCCTGCATTATTTGTTAAGCACATTTGGGGTTTGTCTGAAAACACAGGAGCTGTGAACTCTTTGGGGCAGGTAAAGTCCCCAGCAGCCACCCCACCATCAGGGCTGTGCAGAGCCTTAGGCCTGCTAGCAACACGAAGTCATGTACAGTTATATGTGCATTTGGCAGCATTATGGCTCCTGCATCAAAATAGCTGCCTTTTGGTTTAGTTTAAGTTATTTCCTGGTAAGTAAATAAATGATTGCTGTGAAAAACCCTGTCCCTCACTGTGATCCCAAACTCTGGAATAAAAGAGAAACCTCCCATGCCCCTCCTGTCAATCCCAACTTTTCTCTGGTTTTCCTTTTTTCCTGTAATACTTCCCCAAATTGTGTTTGTGGCCGATACTTCCTACCCTGCCTTCCTCCCACAGGGAGCTGGAGCTCCACCTTCTACTCTTCCATTTCCAATCCATTTTAATAACTTTGTCTTTTCCAACAAATAGGAATTTTGCCATTGTCTTTGGGGGGAAGGCGAAGAGATTTTCAGTGAGCTGAGCTGCATAGGTTTTTTGTCTCATTTTAATCAGGATGTTGGTTGCACAATTCAATCCTGATTGTGTAATCAGAAAGCAAGAAGAAACAGAACACAAATGAATTACTACAGAAAAAATTGTCCTCATAATGGGGTCATGAAGCATAGAGATATACATTTATAATGCTCTGTCAAATTACATTATGCAAGGAAATAAATTATGTTAAGAGAAAGTATGTTTTAATTACAAGCACAATACTTCCTCAAATTGGGGAAAAATTGCTACCCCTTTTTTTGCCTCATCCTCATTATTATTATACATAAATGGAGCATTAATATGCAGAGAAGTGTCCGTGCAGGGCAGACATCCCCTGCTGCTAAGGAGCTCTGTGTGTGTGTGTGTGTGTGTGTGTGTGTGTGTGTGTGTGTGCACAAGGAATTTAGGACTGCAGCATTTTCCAATTATTCTTTTTCCTGTAGTTTTTTCCTGACCATCAATGTGTAAAATAGAGATCTAAACAGTAAGGCAACAGTAGTTTGTTGTCATGTACATGACAGCACTTATACTGTGCTCTCACTAAGTGTGTTGCAGATACAGCCGAGCATTTAAATCACAGCAAATAGGATACAGAATAAAGAAGAAGGGGGGGTGGGGGGGGGTGGGTTAAGTTTTATTTATTATAATCTAAATAAACATTTAAAGAACAGCATCCTGGTGAGACAGAGGATGCTGTCAGGATATTATATTATTCACCTTATAATTGCAAATTAGGTTTGAATATGTGCAATGGCAAACACAAACTTTTTCTATTCCTTTCTAAAGAATGGCATGATATAACAAATATTAGACATGCCAGGCTCATGGAGAAATTTAGGGATGTTATCAATCTTTCAAAACCCTGTATTTTTCCATAAATAAGTTTTGGCTAGGAATCAAATACTCATCAAAGTGCTGAGTATAAAGAGAGCCAACATTTAACTCTTGCTACCTCAGCCTTTATGCGCTGTCTTAACCACAAAGCAATCACTACAGAAAGGGAGTCTCAGCTCTAAGATCCCTACCCGGGCTAAAGGTGTGCCCCTCTTCCCAGCCCCAGTTTTCTGGGCTAACAGCAAGTACCTTTGAAAACACACAGGAATAAGCAGCTTTGAAAATACCCAGCTTTAGCTGCGGCAGTCCTGTCAATACCTCGAATACCGGAGGACGTTTGTAAAGAGGAGGAAAATCCCTGGGAAAGGGGAAGGTGCAGCATGCATTCTTTAAGCAAAATTGAACTTTATTTATGAAACTCCTCCTAAAAACAATCAAACGGTAGAAATCCCTGCCAGCTTGCAGCTGGGCGCCCTATTCCCCCACAGGTTTTCCAGAGGCATTAAACCATCTTTGCTACCACAAGGTGGCATCTTCTTATTTTCCTATAAAACATGGGAATATTTACATAATTTGAATAATTTCCTGAACACCTGAACGTTTCTCATCTTTTTTTATCACAGCCATTTAACATCTGTGCAGATACCCAGCAATGAGGCTGGACTTCAGCTCCCGAAGGCTCATGGAAGTATCTGCTGCTGCTTTCCGTACCCCTTGTTACAGACATCGCATAGACAGCGACTCCCTTCCCTAACCAACGTGCTGACAAGACTTACACACAACCACTGCTTTCAAAGTCCAGGACAGCCCAAATGAAGACTTTACAACGTGTGTTACAAATGCTTTCTCCCCAAACTCCTGCTGAAAGAGGACAGGACTGGAGCATTCTGACTGGTTTCTCAGCGCGCAGAATAGAACACAGAAACCCAGTAAAGCCAAGGAACTTTACACTCCCTCCTCTACACACATAACTCAAACCAATTCTACAAACACAGACAAAGGCATAAAAAGCATCAGCAGGGTTTTGTTTAAATCTACCCAGATCACTGCTAATTTGACCCATACGAGAAGCAAAAAGGGGAAAGTTTCAACTCTCCCCCCCTCCCCACTAACTTTCATTGTGCACAGTTATTAATCTCCTTCCAAAGGTGAAGATCTCCATCTAAGCAGAAGAGCGCAGTGCCTAGTGACTACGGTCAACTTGACACGAATGGCAATCACTGCCTAAGTGAGAAATCAGAGGATGGAGTTCCCATGACAGAACTTCATCCCCCCAGTATTAAGCTGCTTTAAAAGCAAAAAAGAAAAGGCAGGTTTATTCCTTCTTTTTTATATACTACAACTTCATCAGATATAAACCCAGGTTTACCAATTCAAACACAAAGCTGCTGCTGACTTCTAAAGGCACTGGACTCAAGCTTGTGACCCATAACTGAGAGATGTTTAACTAAAAGGGTTCAATAAAACTGAGGGGAATTTTGTGGCACAACTTTTTCAGGAAGAAATTCAAATTTAACGCTCCCAAAATGTTTCTAAAGAAATTTTATGAATTTTTTTCTCACCTACTAATTACTTCTAAGTTACGGGGCTTTTCTTTACCTTTTCAAAGAGAATTGGTTTGATTTCTTAATTTGAAAAAAACATTTCCAAATTTACTTCAAATAAATTTTGATTTTAAATATTTGACTCTGAAATGAACGGGTTTGAGCCACAGGGAAGAATTTTCTCTTTCACAGTTACTGGTTTGAGATCTAGGTGCAGTAATTGTGAGTATTGCACCCCTGTAGATGAGCATCTGAATATGGATTATGCTCTCCTATGGAAAATTCCATCCCTGGCAGTGTTCAAGGCCAGGTTGGACACAGGGGCTTGGAGCAAGCTGCTCTAGTGGAAGGTGTCCCTGCCTGCGGCAGGGGTTGGAGCTGGAGGAGCTTTAAGGTCCCTTCCAACGCAAACCAGGCTGGGATTCTAGGATTTGTAAACCTGATTCCTCCGCCTTACTCTAAACAAGATATTGGATTCATGGCTTTGATTCCCATGTGTTTCTTTACGCTGAGAAGCAAGATTTCATATTATTATATGAACTAAAAACACGGCTGCAGGATTGCTGTACCAGTTTGTGCTCCTTCCTCTGTGCCCTGACTGCGAGACCAGCCCAGGGAGGTGGATGTACGGGTCCAGATCTGCTTGGCTTTATGTAAGGAACTTCACATGGGAGCCGAATCACGTATCGGTTCAAAAGCAGTGAGACAAGAATGTACTCGTCTGCAAATACAAATGAAGCAATAGGTCTAGCCATTACGTTTACTCCCAATTATTTGCAGCTGCAAAAACACACAGACAATATTTTCCACATCCAAAATTCCATTTTTGGCTCCAGACAAACATCAGTTCCTATCTCTTATCTAGAGTTCTGGTAGAGCTTTCAGAGGCCATGTATCACAGCAGAAATCCAACTGAACTTAATGTCCAGCAAACCATCTGCAAATAAAGTTATTGCAAGAATTCTTCAGTGAAGCCATATAATTTTAAAGAGAAAAGTATGATTCCTGCTTCTAATGTCACCTGAGAGCTGAAAATACATTAAACAGCCAGTCTTGAATGCACAGGTAACAGGATGCTTACGCTCCTATGTTGCAAACGACAGAGCTCTACCACAGGCATATAATATGTCAAAGTGATAGGGAACTTTAGAGTGAATTTTAAAGGGTATTCCTTCAAAGAACCATAAAATATTACATGGATTTGATGGCCCGTAGTTCAGAATAAAAGCAATGGCCCCCCAAATAGTCTGCTGTAGTGCCTTCCTTGTGTGCTGGCTGGTTTTGTCAGTTTTCCACACCAAAGTGTTACTCCATTTCTACAGGAAGACCTGGCTTTTTGCAGTAAGGAATACGCTTAGGGCCAAGGGCATTATTTTGGCAGGCCTGGAGAGAGCTGTAAAATCCCTTTGGCCACCCCAGTCCTTCCTGCGTAGGGTTCTCCCCCTCTCCTTGTGCCCCCTAATGGCATTAGAGAGCCAGAGGTCACGCTCCTACTGCCCTCAGCGAAGGACCCCCCTCCTTAGTCCTAAAGTAGAAAACCATGGGTAGGCATGGGGTGGTGATCACTGAATTGGGCTAAAACCTCTGAATGCCTCCAGGTCTTCTCAGTCCCCACATCTGCCTCTGCACAAAGGCAGATGTGATCAGTGTTCAAAGCATCCGGTCCAACATGCAACAGCTCAAATAAAACATAAACACGCACTTCCATGCCCTTAGTGGATGTATCTCGGTGCATATCCATATCTACACATACTAAATAGAACAGTTAATCTTCAAGTAAATGGATAACAGTAGACTCACATTCTGTGTAATACCACTAAGAAAATCTCTAGATGATTAAATCCACTAAAATCAAGGAGACAGGAGTTTACTTGTGCACAAAAAGGTGTGAACAAACCTACTTTCGCTAGTGCCAGTGGAGCTGCTCTAACTTAATACCTAAAGCTGTGGCTCCACACAGAAAACATCAGCACAAAGTCCAGTTTCACTTTACTGAACACAAATTTACTGGTAACTTTCCTAAGCCCAAGATGTCTTGACTTGTGCGCAGCATATACGGACTAAACACTCAGCCAAGGTATTTGAAGCATGGGGTGTGACATCCTCAAACACAGTACTTAGGTCACGGTACACTCCAATCGCTTCTGTGCCATTAACTCATGCTTAGTAATAGCAATACCAACAACAACGCAGTTAGAGGCAAAGAACTGTGCTGAAGGAAAAGGGGATTACTGCTGACTTTATCATGGGGGTGAAACCTTGGCCTCAGTCAGACCCACAGGATTACATCTTTCTGCCAGAGGAACAATGTGATAATTCAAATAGGTGTTAAACTCTTCTGTTTTACCCTTCACAGTAGATAAATCAATGTGGTTCAATAAATCCTGTTCAGAAACTGGTGAACAACCCACAGAACACACATATACCATAAACACAACAGCAGCTACGTTTTGGTCCTCCCATATAACACACCATCACTGTTCAGCATCTGAGGTTCTTCCCCAAGCATTCCAATGATACCTGGTCCAGCAGCAGCTCTGCTCTAGCTCTTCTCATCACATTTCTGTACTATCTTCAGTTCTCTTTATAGTTGAACATAACAATCTATATTAAAAGCCCCAATGCTTTTAACAGTTACCATGGCTCGCATGCAGGATACTGCTATTACTCCACATTACAGAGCAGTACTGCAGGAATAGTACTAGTAGGTGACTTGCCATGGCAGCTATTTCAAGTTACCTCTCCATGAACTGCAAGAGAGGAGGTATCAATAATTTCCAGCTAAATCAATATATTTTGCCTAGAAACCAGAGTTCTTCCACATGTTTGTATAAGAAAATGAAAAGCAGATCTTCTATTTTGGTATCTTATGGGCTACCCTGTTATTGCAATTAATAAATGGAGCAGACAGCCTACATCTCCTTATAGTTTACTCCACATTTCCCTTCATTTATCAATGCAAAATTATTTAGCAGAAAGTCATTAATCGAATTTCATCGGAGAGAGCAGCATTATTAGATATGTTAAATCTCAACAATGCTGCCTCACAGCTGTAGCCATGGATTTTTTAAGCTTTAATTGAACATCTGTGCACTTTAATTAATCTGAACAAAATGCAAAGGGAAAAAGAAAAGCAACTGTAGGTACCGTGAATTTAAGGAACTCATTTTAGTTTTCCAAACTCCTTCAAATAATGACTCTTCTACGTACACATCAGCTTGCAAACAGCAACATTAAGCAGCACAAGCTTAATTATACTTCCCCAAATACGATGCAATGTTATTTCCTAAGATAGAAACGATGTATGAAAACCAATATTTGCGCATATAATCTACAGCGTTCTGCTCCTCTCTTCGGTCAAGGCCAGCTCTACCAGAGGTTATTCACCGTAGGCACAGGGGGAGGCTGATGTACCTCTGCAACACTTGCAGTAGCCAAATAAGCTGCCAAAAGTATTCAAGAGAAGTGACGAAGGAAGGATTATTCCCTCATCTCCAGTGCCTACCAGGAGATGAAGCATGCAGTTGAGACCTTCAGCCTGGACAAGGCAGTACTCGGAACACAATTCCTCCTCACAGTATCTCCATCAGCCTCCTGGACACTGCATGCTAATTACCCATTTAAAGTTTAAGAGAACACAGCAATGTTTCTTCTTCCACAGCCCCCCACAGGCACTTTTAATAAGACTGACCTCTGTTGATGTGGATGCCCTGTAGTAGAAGAGGACTCCAGGCATAGAACGCCAAGCAGGCAGGTATATATTGCCAATATGCAATATGTGTTCACAAATCAAGCATTTTTGTTCTGTCTTTCAGACCTGACCAAGCTCAACACTTTGTTAACCACATCCTGACTGCCTCTGTTCAAGAGGTAGGTTCTACAAAGCTATCAATGACTTTGGAAGTCCCCACCTCTCTTACTTGTAGAGCTACCAACTGCTACTCGCTGAACCATCGCTGTGTGAAAATGGGTCTAACTGATCAGATGTGTACTCACCGATATGTCAGCATTCAAGGAGGAGATTACCTTAGAGCTAGCAATCCACCAAACACACACAGAGAACTACCACAATGGAGGAAAGACACTGTACAACCCAAAGACTAGCCCTTGTGTCCATGCAGTCACAAGTAATGACAGTATCAGCTACAAGTGAGATGGTGCAAGGCATACCTGTCCTGATGCAACTACCAGCCACAGCTGGGATCATATCATTTAGACACATAAGGAGAAAAACCAGGACCATCTTCTGAACAAATGACATGTACTAGGCAAAGATGAGACTTCTGCATTTTTGGGATCTCCTTTAACACCTACTTGTGCAAGGGATGGTGCTCACTAAACAGCTTAAAAATTAACCTGTGAAGAAGATACGGGACATAGAGAAAAGGTTAAGTAACAGGTAGAAAGAAAGTAACTTACTCCATAGTCCCCTTATTCACATCTTTTTTCCCCTATGAAGGTGTATCACTGTTCACACTATAGCATTAGTGTTTGTTTCTGTGTAAAATATTCCTCCTACTTCTTCAAATTAAAGAAACCTGCTGAGAAAAAACAACTTTAAGCTGGATTCAAGGCTGGAATACCGTAATTCAAAAGCTCTCTTGTTGAATCAGATAACTGTAACTATTAGAGACTATTTTGAAATACTTTTCAGTCTTGGGACTATTAATGTCATGTTCAAATCACTCTGAGGCTGTTTGGGTTTTTTGTTGTTGTTGTTGTTTTACCATTCATGGGGATACAATGACTCC
The DNA here is from genome assembly GCF_028554395.1 of Pezoporus wallicus. NCBI lineage: Eukaryota > Metazoa > Chordata > Aves > Psittaciformes > Psittacidae > Pezoporus > Pezoporus wallicus. The sequence goes on from NW_026637486.1 coordinate 1,304,814, forward strand.
CTGGCACACTTCCAGCGCAAGATGCATTTGAATAATACATGGCATGCCCTTTAGCGAGCATCATAATGCCAGATCTAAAACAAGGTAAGAAGTTTCTCCATATCCCCTCCCAGTGTTCAGCTGCTCATAATCTATAGCGTTAACAATTCATCATCGAACCCAGAGACTTGCTGCCAACTTATCAAAGTGGCCACTGGATGCGTCTGATGTAGTCTGAGCATCTGGCTCTTCACTGCTCCTGACATTAGCACAGACAACAGAATCAGTGGACTATTGAATGCAATTACAGTAAGCGAGACAGACAATAAAGATTGATAGCGCCTTCCCTTTTTATCACATACAAAACTAGTGGGGGTTAAAGCTTTGCCTTGAGATGCCTTCATTTAACAATGATTGAAAATATGCAATTGTGATGGTAAAACACTGCAGCCTGTACCACTTCATTTAGTGGACACATTACCAAATTAAATGAAAAGTGAACTGCCAAAAGCAACAGTTATTATATATTAATGACGAATATTTACTTAGCATTGTTCACAAATCACACAGGAAACAGACTCCTTCTTGTTATCTTCTTTGCAGGCTACAGATGAGTAGTTTAACATTTCTATGTTTACGCTACATCTTCGCCTGCAAATCTTATGATCCAGACGTGCACGACTGGATTTGTGACTATCCATGTGGTGACAAATGTGTAATTAATAAAATGCTCCGGCAGTAAATGAATCCTAATTGCTGCAGGGATTCTTTACCTCAAGTCACACTTGGTATTCTTGAAAGTATTCAACTAACCAAAGGAACTGAAGAAAATGGGTGTTTTCTGGCAGGCTTTCTGGCGTGGGCCGCTTTTAGCAACTGGAAAAACCAGAGGAGGCCAACATCATGGTTTTATCCTAACACACCTATTGTATGGAATTCCAAACTGGCTACTGGCCTTCGGTTATTGCATGCTGGCTGAGCTAAAAATACGTGGTGCGCTGGAACTGTGCAGAAAAGAAAGCGGAGTTATGCAAGGAACTGATTGTTTTGCTTCAAACTTTAAATCCTTGTTTCAGAGAATCCTTATTTTATAGAATGCTAACAACATTCTGTCCTCCACTTGCAGCCAAACCATCCTCCCAAGCGTGGCAATAACGTAACTACTGAATGACAGAGCTGATAACGCCTTCGTGATTGTGGCCTAGTTTGCATTGATTGTTTTAATAGATAAACCAAAGAATTTCTTTATTTGAATGCCACGGAAGAATTGATACCATAGAGAAAGTATATGAAGAAAAAACGGTCTTTTTTACAAGCTCAAAATTAAACACAACAGTAACTACACTGTCAGCTCCTGTCAATTTTAGATGCACTTCAATGAGGTAGTAGTTGGACAACATGTGGTCCTGGTACTGCCTGGTTTGGGGTTACACATCCAACAAATGCAAACATATGGTCCTTGTCATGCAATGATATCCATGCAGGCATATTTTTGCCTATGTGAAGAGCTCTGCTTGCTTCAGAACAGCTCTTGATGCAGGCACAAGACTCTGCACAAGCTGAAGTATCTGAGACTAAATGACTAAACTGAGGGGTTTAAACAAAAATAGGCATTTGCTTTTTTCCCTCCGTACAGCCCTGGGAAGTAAAATAAAGCATTCCCAGAACATTCACTGAACTGCATCCTCCAAAGTTCTCTGGTTTTCGAGCAAACTGATTATATCCCTGGAATCTGATTTCTACAAATCCCTGATGTGAAGGCACCATGGGCTAAACAAGACAAAAGAAGGAAACTGAGGGAAAAAGTTTGCCTTTCTGGCCATATAAACCAGAAAAGTGACAAACGCAACTACACCACAATGGAAAACTATGTGCTGATCCCACACAACCAATGGGAAAAGCACCGGCCTGTATGGTACTGCTGAACAATAGTGCAAAAATAACTAGGAAACTCTGGCAACGATGGCCCACAGACAGCTTTGGAAGCATGAGGCATCAATAGATGAACTACAAGTAGAACAAATGAATTATCTTAAGACTACTGAAAACAGGAAACCAAGACACTTCTATTTTCAAACAACATTTATCATCACACCCTCCCCTTTTTTAAGCTGAAAACAGCTAAATTTAACCAAATATTTTTCACATTGTTCACATTTACTTGTGAAATATCAATAGAAAAGTAAGTAGATTTCCTGTTTTTTTGCTCCATCTAAGCCACTTTTTCCACTTAAATTTCCATATAAAGAAACAATAATCCATTCCACAAAGAAACAGAACCATTGAAGCCTGGGAAAACTCAATGTGAAGTGCAATCAGGAAAGGAGTAATGGGAATGTCGTCAGAGGAGGCCAGAACATTCCCCTTGAATTGTATTTCAGAAGCGAGGGGGAAATGACAGTGAACTGACAGTCAGAGGGGAAAAACACCCACCAAAACTAACAGCAGAGAAGTTACAAACCCTGTCGTTGATATGACTCAAGCCTGAGATGAATCAACAGCTCTGCTCATCACTCAGGGGAAAGGACAGTGCCAACCCCACACCATGGATGCACAGCACGTAGGATCACTTTTAGAGACTGGCAATTGCATCATGGTTACAGGAATCAACAAGTGTAGGTCTAGATGAAGTGAACAGAGGTTCTGACTTCCACCAACTTAGTTTGCATTTCCATACCCCTGCAGTGTATTTCAGTGAAGATATTGTCCAGCTGCATCATGTTTGAATGGGAGAGGAAAAATCAAGTCAGATGTACGCCAAAGTGACTGCAGTGGAGACGTTCTGCTGTTTAAGATCACCTCCGAGAGCTTGTGTTTCTTTCTCTCTCATTTTGCCATTCCTATGGTGTCAAACAAGAAAGCAGCTGCCAAACCCCCTCAAATGAAGTCTTGCTCCATTTCCTCAAATGGACCAATTCCCAAGCCACCCTTCCACACTCAAGTGTGAGCATGTTTCCTTCTCCTGAACACGGAAGGTACATCAGAGCCCAAATCCAAGTGTGTGGAACGATACCCTGCCACCACACGCTTCCTCACATCTGAGCTTAACCACATCAGCAAGATCTATGTGAATTTTAGTACCCTTATCAACAAGCAAATTTGCCCACTGATTTAAAAGTATTGTTGTATGACAGATAGAATAGGCCGCAGCCAAAATGGAACAGGAAAATATTCCAGTATGAATTCCAGACTCCTCTGGATCTTAAACCTACTGACCCAAGCCCAAAAAGGGATAACCAATCCTCTTGGATCCCCTTCTGACCTCCGACACACACCTTTACTGCGGCATCAGAAGAAACCAAACACCTTGGCTGCATCTTTCCAGCCTGCCTAAACAATGCTGTAATCTATTCATCCTTGACAAGATATCACAGGCAATAATCCTTTATCCACAAATATCTCAAGTTTGGGGAAAAGAGCTTGTTTCAGCCAGTTTGTCAGAGGCATGAAATAGGCAATATCATGCAAGATGAGAAATCTGAGAAGAATATTTAGTGAGGAATGGGAAAACTGCTGTTATATAACCTAAGAAGCCCAATGTAGTCATGCTTTAATATTTTCCAAAAGCTAAACCATGTTATTCCGTGACTACCTTTAGCATCACACCCTCTTGGTCAAAGACTGATTTAGTTTCTTGCGATGTCACAAGAAGAAAAATGGCCCTGCTATGGAATATGCAAACTAAAAACTTGTTAAATTCTGAAACAGATTTTTCTCATCAGCTGCTTCATTTAAAAACAGCTTCTTTCCAAACAGTTAACTAAGCCTTTTACACTTCCAAACTGGAGTCTGAAACCTGCTATCACTTTTAGTGCCATTATACATTATGTAGCTCTTTTTTATTAGCTCTTTTCCTTTCCGAGGGACACTCAGTATGCATAAAGCTAAACGAGTCTCTAATTATTATTCAGGGTTACAGCCCATGTTAAACAAGTCCTAGAGAAAGGGACACGGGTATGGTTTGGGTTGTCCTGCCAGTGCCTCTCTGAGACCAAAGAGGACAATTGTTCACTGGGATAAGAACTTCATGGCTATTAGAGGGAGACTGAATTGCAACACAATCCAGCGGAGGACATCTGTTCACTTAACCTCCCACCTCATCAAGGGACATCTTTATTTGCTTGTGTCTGCTACGCTTGTCAGGTGCCCACTGATCTAAGTGATGGTCACACGTCGTTTTGCAAGCATGACAAAGCATCTCCGAAAGTTAATTACTGCTGCACTGGGCTTCTTCATCAGAGGCAAACCTGCAAATGGTCTATTTCATTGTACATTCAGGTGTACTGAATCACATCATGCCCTTAGTGAGGGTCCAGAGTGGAGAGGTGTAAGAATCTCTCTTCAGGTACTTTGCTGAGAGGACAATGGTTTTGGAGGCACGCTCCAAAACCCATTGGAAAAGAGTGAAAATGCCCAGAGATCAGAATTTTTCTCTGGGGGTCCCTATCTCTCATTAGTGACTGCAGAGGAAGCCCAGTGCAGCTCATCTCCTTTCTTAAGCACATTGAACAAGGACCTAAAGCCAAGAAGACTGGTAAAGATCCTGCAGGAGAACCTAGCAAACAGGAAGAGGTCTTTGGCAGCCTTCCCCCATGAGCTGGAGTAAAGTACTTGGGCTGTCTGTGTTTCAATTCTATGTGTTTGAAAAAGGATAACATTACTGCCCCAACTCACAAGGGCACAATAAACACATTAATGATTATTATGCCCTCTGAAAATATGGTAATGAAGGTTGTAAGTGTAAGAACCATCACTGGAAATGTTTCTATGCATTTATTTCCACTTACCAGCTCTCTCTGCTTTGCAGAGCTTCCTTACACAGTGGTCTGGCAGCAGAACTTGGAATGACCCTCGACCCATCCCACCAGCAGCCTTAAAGCGCTTGTGAAAGGGCTCAGCTGATGCACCTTCCCAAAACACAGATGCAATTCTGCTTGGCGGGAGCAATCCCCACTTGGTTGATGTCCGCAGAGGATGACGACAGATGCTCCTGGTTTTATTCCTTTAATTATGTTGCACATGCACTCTAATTTCTTAGAGTCTCCTCAATTGCTAAATTCCATTACCACCTCCGTTCCCTGACAGCTCCCCTTGGCACAACAAATACAACTTCAAAATAGGACACAAGGGACACCAACCCCAGGGTACAAAAGCCTTCTGTAATGACCCTGTAGCAGATGAGTGCACCAAGCAGGAAGGCAGAGGCTCCTCTCCAGCCCCAGAAAACAATTCCATAAAATCCTTACAACCATGCTATTTTCCAGCTCACTTTTCCTGCACCATTTCACACGAGGGAGAAGGCTGTACCACCGTCACATCGCTTTTCCTCATTAGCCATTTAAAAGCAAAAAGACTACAATTAAAATCCTTCCAAAAGGATATTTTTCAGTTAACTCTGAGATAGAGCAGGGAGCTAAAACAGGTCCCCCATACCAAGAACCCTTCTCTGCTTTAGCCTTAAAGCAGAAAATCACGGTATTTGACACAGTGTGCACAAAGAGCATCAAGTTGTAGAGTACATTGACAAGGAAGTGAGAAAGACAAGGAACAATGCAACTATTGGACCGTTCCTTACTCAGGAATACAAGATCAGGCACATAAAACTGGTGGGAAATAACTAGTTTGCAGGTAAAAAGCACAAAGAGAGAAAACCTTGACTGGGAGCAGAACAACAATGTGAACATTACCTTAGAAATTCCCAGCTCAGGTTTTCACTGGGAAGGTCTCTTTGAAGCAGCTGGTTCAGACTCTGCAAATTAGAATAATAATAAAAATATGATTAAGACAAATGCATTATTCAAATAATTCTGGAACATCTTATAATAAGAGTTACTAAAGGGTAAGCTTTCCCTTTGTGTGGCCTGGTGCTTGCGCAAGAGAACAGGACACATCGGCGGTAGGGACACACGGGCACTTGGGGTACCTCAAGTACTTTAGCAAACACATGGTTAGTTTAAAAGAAGACACTCGTTTCTCCCCCTCCTTTATTAAATGGGATGAAAAAATGAATTACTTAAAAATTAGAGGCATTTCAAGTAATAGCCCTGCAAATAGAGAAGGCTTCTTTCCTTTTGCAGCACCCATACTTTATGCATTATTTGGGGTTTGGTGTGGGGGGTTTTTTTTTCCTCTCCTTACTTAGTATTAGGCTTGCACTGATCTCATCAATAAGAAATGAATTTTGGTAACTTTCAAAGCCACTATATTATTTTCCCTTTTATTTGTAGTGAGTTTTTCTTCTCTCAGTGGTATTACTGCAATAAGTCAGTCATTATTTCTTTATGTTTTCCCTCCTTTCTTTAGTATTTCATTTCCCTTTACAGCACATCTCGTGATCACAAAGAAAACAGAGACACTTATTTCTTTTAACAGTTGAAATTGCTGCGAGTGATTTAACTGTCATTTAATCTGATTCCTCTCTTCTGTCTGTGGAGAAATATGTTTAATGTAGTGGAAATTATGTTAATAAGAAAAAGCATTATCTCATTTAATGAAATAAATATACAAATATTTCAAAATAAAATAAAGAGGCAATCTGCAGTGAGGAAAAAATGTCTCTTATGGTTTGCAGAAAATAAACAAATGAGAAAAATTAATGAATACATTGAAATATACTGACAAAAATTACGCCTGAACTCAAAGTGGGGGAGGGAGGATGAAAAGAGAAGGTGACTGAATCACATCGCACCTAAGCAAATGCTTTAGAGAAAACACAGACGCAACCTGAAAGGATCAGAGTACAAATTATTGCCTTAAATTATATTATTACCCCTGGCTAAACTTTTCCTTTAAAAAGCCATTATTTTTCCTGCTTTCTTTTGGTTTTATTTTCTTCAATTGGTGCTGAAATAATATTTATTGTTTAAGGAGTGAAATCCTTTTCATCCCACAATTATTTGTGATCCTTTGCCACAAAAATACATATACAACTTCTAGCGAAGAACTTTGAACCCCTCTGATTTACTTAATGGGAACAATCGATAGCTCGATTTGTAAGCTTTTCCATCGCAAAAGCTGCAACTCCCGTGCACTGAGGTTAAACAAATAGTGGTGGTGGTGGTGGGAGAAGAACTTGTGGCAATTATGTAATAAAAGCCTGACCGTTGCAACAGAAACACAGAATGAGGGGTTTAACTACAGGCATCGAAACGAACTAAAGATGTTCACAACAACAACCAAAAATCTCCTTTACGACAAACTGATTTCATTTCCCTGTTCTGCAGTTTGAGATCTGAATGCGCTGCTTTCTGTTGTCTTGCTTTTCACAAGTAAACAGTGCAAAACCAGAAGAAGGTATTTGGTGTCATCATTTCGGGTGCAACAGTGGCAGGGATTTGATGAAATCCTGGGTTTACTCTTTCACTGGCAAGAATTAGTGCCTTAAATCCACCCAACAGGGGATATAGGGTGTTTTTAGCTCCCCTTTAAAAAGCACCAGCAGCGATGAGTGTGCTGGCGTGCAAATTCACCCACGGGGGGATTTCAGTCCCGGGTGTCACACACGTTCGCAAGGCACTCTCAAAGTGCTCCAGTTTCTCTGATTCCCCCTCCTTACACAGTGCTGTGGATCACAACAGCTCCAGCTCAGGCACTTCTGCTACCGGGAATAACTACCAAGAGCAGGATGTGTAAAGAACTCGAGTTACTTTCTGACTTGAAACACGCAGTTTTACTTCCCTACAGTTCTCCTTTCAGTCCATAGGCCTGTGAATCTGAACCTAAGCAGGACAAAAGCTGTGCAGTGAATGCTTGGCGTTAATAATAAGCAGGTTCCCTTCTTATTTTACAAATAAGCTAAAAATCCTTACAGTGACGTTCCGAATCCGGCTTCAATGGGGATTTCAACCTGCGATCCCAGAGGCTCCCTTATTCCCACCCAGCCAGCCCTGCCACCCCTCACAGCACCCTTCCATCTTGAGGTCCCGCACCTGATTCCTCTGGATGGGATTCTTAAGCTGCTCGCAATCATTACGCTATATACAAAGCAAACCATGCAGAAAGGGGTTGCTCTCAAGTGCAGGTTGTAATTGGTGTAAAACGAGGAATCCATTTAAACAAGATTCACAATCACTGATATTTTAAAGATACAAAACCAGGCTCTGCCCAGACATCAGGATTTGGGTTTCATGATGCCCCTTCCGTTTCCTGCTAAATTTCAACCCTACAGAAAACATTCCCTACAGCTTTTGTGAGCAGGGTTTACAGAGATATTCAGGAGAGGGTAACCCCATAGAGGCACAGCTTTAGTCCTCTAATTCGAGGTTTTCAGGGCATTTAAGAAGAAAACCCCTAAACCCCATTTTATTTCTTTTATAACTGGAGTGAAGAATGCTCGGCTGTGCAAATGAATTAGGAAATTACTCTCCTGCCGTGAGAAAACATCACGCTGTTACATGCAGATACGCACACAAAACCCCACTAATTCAGGGAGATGAGGAAGAAGGAGGTTTTGTGTAAACCCCTCTCCACTTCAGCAGCGTGAGGGTCAATAACTGATGGCGGTAACTTGCCTTGCAAACATGCAGTGCACCTTGAGAACCCCAACCCAAGATGCAGAGAAGATGCAGCGGCACAAGGGCTGGACATCAAAGGAGTGTCCATGAGGCTCCTGTGGAGGAGCTTGTCAAGTTAAACCCTTGAAAGAAGGGGGACCCCCCCTAAAATGCCTATTCAAAGAGTTTTCCCCACACTGGGAAGAGCAGATGGAGGCAGATGTTTCAGAGCACCTCCAGGTCCTGCCTGTGCTGTGCCAAGAGTGGCTCCAGTCTCCAAAGCGCCCTGGATTAGACCCACAAACCTGGTGAGTTAAAAAGCTGTAATAATCTCATAGATTGCTGTTGTAACAGTGCTTAAGGGAACTGGATCAGAAGCCTGGAAGTGCTGACATTTTTGATTCCAATGTCTTCTGAGTGATGAAAAGCCTATTGACATGAGCAAACCATCTTGACAAGTTACAAAGAGAGAAACCCCCAAATCTCCTTTTAAAACAGCGTCTGTTTTTAAGCAGAGCTCTTTAAACTTGCATCTAAAAACTATCTGCAAGCTCTGCCTGGCTCAAACCTGAGATTTCTCCCATTCAGGAGTTTGAAAGCCAGACATCCTCTTGTCGAAGGGATACTTCTAGTGCAAAAGGTTAAATTTTTTAAGCAAAATCAAGTAAATCAAAGTTCCCCCAAATCAACATTTCTGGTTCTCTTTTGTCCTTTTTAGGAACATCTTTGACTCTTTTCCAATTTCTGGCTCTATTCCTGCTAGGAAAAAAAAAAAAAAAAAGGTGGAAGCAAACAGCAAAGCTACTTAAGGTGTTATTCCACAATAAATGTGACTACAAGGAATTTTTCCCCTGCACACCCTTAGAGAACTGAATTCCAGCCATCTTGCACATGAAGCTTTTCTCGGTTTAAGGCTATATGCGGATGAAATCAAACCCAGGACTTATTCCTTACATCTGCAGAGTACATCCACAGATACAGACCTTTTCTACCCATGCTCTGAATGAAAGTAAAATCCCTCCTTGGTGGGTACAGCTTCCACCACCTTTTAGGATCCATAAACTTGTTGAGAAAAAGGATGGCGCAGACAGACCTCTGCATCCACATTACAGCTCCGCTCATCTCTCAGCCCCTCTCACACCCCTTGAGGTCTAGAAGACAGCAATGCCTTGAGAGCAGATAACTCTATATGGTCTGAAAGCCTCCCTGTGCAGAGAAGAGAGCTCCTGTTTCTCTATGGAAAGCCCATCTGGAATCCCAAAGGAGCATTTGCCACTACACCACCTCTGCAGCAAGGCACTCATCCCACCTGAGATGCAGGGATGTTTTTTTTCATCACACCAGTGGCACCATGGACCACAACCACACAGACTTAATGCTTTGTGCCTGTTACCAGACCTGAAGAAGCCATTGGTTTTTGCCTTGCAATAAGTACGTGCGAGCACAGTTACTTGCTGTGGTTGCTCTTTCAGACCTTTTGGCTCCTGTAGATTGAACATGCCGCTGCAACAAGCTCTGCAACATCAATACAGAGACTGAGAGCTGAAAGTAAAAAGCTAATAGTATCTTACGTGCTTCTGAAGTTTCTCCTGCCTCTTTCATGTAATTCCTTTAGCCTTTTATCAGCCTTTTTAAACATATTTGAATTTATTTGATTGCCACATTTTCTCCCTCTGTTCCTTGAATGAAAAGAATTAATTTGTGCACCTTTGAAGGCAGCTCTCCGCTTTCCCACAATGCAACATGCCATTCTTCCCTCAAAATGGGAGTGGGAAAAACTGGGAGTCATCATTTTCGAGCCTGAACCTCCGCAATGTGCACAAATACTGAATCTAGAAAAACAAGTAGGTGCTTGAAACCAGAGAATGGAAATGCAGCATTCGAATACCCAACTGTGAACGCTGCACCTCTTCACCCCACCTCTTGTTGGTTTAGTATTCCCATTCCTGGAAGTCCACATTATTGCAAACTACACAGTATTGCTTCCATCCACTCTACAGAAACACATCATTAACCCAGCAATACTGAAGTTTCCCCAGAACGAGAGAACAGAGCATTTAGAAACAGGAGGAAGAGGAAAGGTGCATGGGACCTAAGCTTTGCAACCCAGTTTCAGTTACATTATGCAGACTCCAACTATTCATGTGATTTACATCAAAGAGAGCATTTTTAATCAACTCAGCAGAACTAAAGCAGCAAGGGGTGCCAAGGGCTTCTTTTAAAGCCCTCTCGTCGTTTTTCAAGTGACAATTGATAGCAGATGTCTCAAAACCTCCAGCATCCTTGATACCTATTTCAAAAAGATATCGATACCTGCAGATCAAACTTCTGCACCCTCCTTCCACAAAGCATTCTCAAAGATGCTTGAGAGTGAAAGCAAATGCTAGACACAGCCTTCATCTAGTTGGGACCATTACGGCCTCTATTAGAGAGAGATGTTTTCTTTGCTCCACAATTCCACACTGATTCATTAATTTGCTACAACCAACTTTGGGTCAAAACACAAGTTACAATATACTCCTATAAATTAGTAAATAATGTTTTTTTTTCCTATAAATCCAGGCTTTCTGCTTACTACTTCTTCACAGGCACTTGTGGCCACATTGGCCAGGCTGGGAATTAACTGAGGATTTTACACTTCATCCTTCAAGACTTCTCTGTCCCTCTTGCAGCAGTTGCAAAGGCAGCAAGCATGGATGTATTATTCAGCCCTGACAATTCAAGCTGTAGACACCTCATCATCCCACAAGAACAGCCTCCATAAGTGAAACCAGAAGAAGCTGTCCATAGACTACTCAGTGCTCAAACACAGAAGTAGATGAGCAAGACACATGCTCTCAACGTGAGTAAGGACAGGGTTCCTGTTCTGCCAAAGGAGCTTTTGTCTTTCCTTGTCACTCTAACAACCTGGGAAACCATCTGCAAAACTGAGAACAAGCAGCAATTTTTGGTGCAATCTGTTAAAAATCACTTCCTCGTAACTTTGGGAGACATGTTTATCCCAGTGTTTTCCAGGTAGCCCTTTTTAAGGATCTACACTCGTAGGGAAGATTTTCAGGTTACGAAAACAGCCAGAACAGCTAAATTTAGGGAAGTTGTCAGACATGTAAGTCTGGAGACTTCTCAGCATCCCTATTTCCAGTTTTCTGAGCAACTCAAAGCATCTCCTGCTTCTCATCCACACAGAAACTATAAGCAAATAAGTTTCTTTGTGCTACCTCTAGCACACGTAGACCTGATCATTCCTTGCTAGAATCCAACAAAAAGGTGCTTTCAAATACAATTAAACCGTTTCAGACTTCAAACAGTGCTCAGCATTAGTTCCACTGAAGGACAGGGAAAGGTTAAGGCAGATTTTCCCCTTAGCGTTATTTTTTGTGCCTTTTTTGGTTGACTTCCATATGGATAGCAACGGTCCATTGTCGGGTGATAAAATTAGAACATCAGAGATAGCCTAACTAGAAAGCAATTTATCACTGTACTATTCCAGGATATAGAATTTCTATTCCTTAAATAAACATATTTCTTTGAAGTGTCAACATAACCAAGAAATCTGATCTTCTAGACAATATTCCGGGCTTGATGCATTTTTATTGCTCTCCTGTAATGAAGTTTTAACTCTTGATATATTCCTCCTATTTAAGTGCCATTTCAACCAAACTAAAATGATCCATTCCCAAAGTTGGCTCAGGCAGAGCGGTGACATTCCGCAGAAGAATGTGCCCGGGTGTTGTCTCTGAAAGAACCCACCATTATGCTTCAGCAACGGGGAGAGCAGGGGAAGAATAAAGAACAGATTTAAATGCACTGTGGAATGGAGGCTATACATCCATTTCACACGAGTTGCACATGTGAATAAGACCGAACCAGTAACTTCTGTATTTGCAGTTCACAAAGCTGGTGTTTTGTAAAGCTCCTACATGGCACAAATGGCATCGCTCTGTTAACTTCAGTGAGTTGCCCTTACACACACCCTAGACTTAACGATGACAACTTCTATTCAAAGTTATGACTACAGCAAGAGACTCATGAAGTTTAACCATGCCAAGTGCAAGGTCCTACACCTGGGTCAGAGCAATCCCAGGCACAGCTACAGGTTTGGCAGAGAAGAGATTCAGAGCAGCCCAAGGAGAAGAACTTGGGGGTGTTGGCTGATGAGAAAATGAACATGAGCTGGCTTCAGTGTGCGCTTGCAGCCCAGAAAGCAACCGTATCCTGGGCTGCATCAAAAGGAGCAGGACCAGCAGGTCGAAGGAGGTGATCCTGCCCCTCTGCTCTGCTCTTGTGAGACCTCACCTGGAGCATTGTGTGCAGTTCTGGTGTCCTCAACATAGAAAGGACATGGAACTGTTGGAACAAGTCCAGAGGAGGCCACAAGGATGATCAGGGACTGGAGCACCTCCCGTATGAAGACAGGCTGAGAAAGCTGGGGCTGTTCAGCCTGGAGAAGAGAAGGCTGCGTGGAGACCTCAGAGCAGCTTCCAGTATCTGAAGGGGACCTATAGGGATGCTGGGGAGGGACTCTTCATTAGGGACTGTAGTGATAGGACAAGGGATAACGGGTTAAAACTGAAACAGGGGAAGTTTAGATTGGATATAAGAAGGAAATTCTTTCCTGTGAGGGTGGTGAGGCACTGGAATGGGTTGCCCAGGGGAGTTGTGAATGCTCCATCCCTGGCAGTGCTCAAGGTCTGGCTGGACAGAGCCTTGGGTGCCATGGTTTAGTGTGAGGTGCCCCTGCCCAGGGCAGGGGGGTTGGAACTGGATGATCTTAAGGTCCTTTCCAACCCAACTGTTCTATGATTCTATGAACTTTGATCACATTTATACTTGTCATTCGGGATTAGCTAATCCCAGATCAACTCCGTACATAATACATAATTGACTACCAACAATATCAGCCTGAAACTCTCCCTTCTTCTAGCACTTCCCCCAAGTTAAGCATTTTTGTCCTGTTAATGAACCTTTTGTTCAAGTGAAGATGATTCTGCCAGGAATGTAATGCATGGAAATGTAATGACAGAAGAGCATTACATAACCCCTCTCCTACAGGAGTTCCTACAGTACAGAATATAATGAAGCCAGACTATAAATGATGCATATACCTGCAAGGGGAAAGTAGCTCTCTTCTCTCCTTTTTTTTTTTTTCATTTAGTGAATTGCTATAAATAACCATGTGGCAAGAAATGGCTTCAAGTGCTTCAAAATGTTTGGAGAAAGGGATCAATCGATAACGCTGTTGAATTGTTAAATAGGAAAGAAAGAGACAGCTAAAAGATTAGAAAGTACTTCCTGCTTTCTACGAAATGCAAGGAGAAAAGCTGCAATAAATATTGAGACACCCCCATACACCCAACCCCATCCGACAGCAGAGAATCTTCTCCCAACTTTCTTCCTCAAATTTTAGGATCAAAGGCGCCTGCAACAGGAATCTGAACATTCCGGAGTGGATTCTGAAGCTCATCAATCACACTGGAACACTTCATTTTACATCAGCTGGCTCAGCGGAGTTACGCCGAGCAAATATTCACTTCCATAAGGAAAGAAAGAAGCAACTCTTGCAACTTCTCCAGCACTGTGTTTAGCCTCTGTGTATCTGCTCAAAATATACGGAACTAAGAAACTCAGCAATCTTTATAGACTAATAGCTGAATGAAATTATTCCATCTTTGTCCTCTTCCCTCCCTCCTTTCATCAGAACCGATACCTTTTAAGAGGGCAAGAAAAAGGAATGGATGCACCCAGCATCTGGTTGCAGTAACAGCTTGGGAGATAAAACTACATCCCTAAAACAAACAGAGTCATAGAATCATGGAATGGTTTGCATTGGACAAGACCTTAAGATTACCCAGTTCCAATCCCCTGCCACAGGCAGGGACACCTTCCACTAGAGCAGCTTGCCTAGTGTCCAACCTGGCCCCTGTGTCCCACCTGGCCTTGAACACTGCCAGGGATGGGGCAGCCACAGCTTCTCCGGGCACCCTGTGCCAGCCTTCATTTACACATAGAGACTGAAAAGCACAACTCTTCATCTTGCATAATCCCTGAATTTACTTAAGACAACACTGTCATTTCCAGCATACCTCCTAAGACATTTTGTGCTCTGGTTATTTCTGTTATCCTCAGTAAGAAGTACTCCTCTTGTATGAATAAATACATCAGTGCATGAGCAGACATTAAAGTGACTCTATTTTGCATACAACCGCCTTCCTGTATCCCCCCATCCACTTGGTGTTTGACAGCAGGAATTTCACCTCTGCCCACTCCTTCTCCTTCTGGTACTGGAGAACTGGAGGTAAAGAACCCACAACTGCTTACTGCAATGAAATTGCACTATATAAATTCTGTCTGACTTTTGAAGAGCTGCTGATTTATTGCAGAATAATGCAAACCAGATATCTCTGAGTATCATCAAAATCTAATATCAAAGATCCTTAACTTTTTTTATTATTATTATTAAGCCAGAATTAAAGGCCATCATTTTAAAGCAATCTTTCAATATGAAAAGCCGAACCTTTGGAAATAAGGTCTGTAGGAAAAGTCCAGCTGTATCACAAATTAAACCACACTAAAGTAATATTAAGGTGTAATTTAAGACCCTCATATTGAGAGAGCTCAGAGTGAAGGCTCAGTACTCTGACACTGGGGAAAAGGCACTATGCTAATATCCATTTTTTTTTTCTCCCAAAGTATTTCAATCAAGAAGCAAATAACATCCTGGAAGTTCTGTTTGGAATACAGAAGCAGAGAGCACAAACTGGTTTGTTCTATGGACCGATGAAGTTTGCACAGCATTTCAAAAGGAAGCAGAGGATACAAGATGCCAAACTCCCGGGATCTGTGTATAAATGGGACTTTTTATCATACATATTTCATTGCCATGTAACTCTTCCTTCCCAGTTCAGACATTATAATACACTGCTAAGCACCGTATAGATTTTCAGATCCACAGCCCTATATGTGTCTATTTTAGAAGCATCTTTATGCAGGTATCACCTGTACATTTTAGAAGCTGATCACAGGTCCCCACATTCACACATTCTGGGTGCTAGGAATGATCCCTGAAAGTCCATTCCCACAACAGATCAACAAGTTCCTCCCAGGAGGGAGGTGGTGTTTCATCACACAGAGGTGGTGTTTCATCAGCCCCAAGGGCAGGTAAGAACTTAGGCTATGGGTATTTACAGCAATCTGAGGTAATGAATGCCGTATCAAACCCAGTTCACACCATGTTGTGAGGTTATACAGCTCTGACCCCAATAAAATACATAACGTCTGGTATAAGTAATTATTTGGTTGATTTCATACCTTATCCCGTTTTGCTCATATATACAGTGTTAAAAGCTAATATATTATTCAGTAGCTATAAAGGGCCTTTTCTGGTCTTTTCAGGGGTGTTACTGTCTTTCACATCCTGTCAGAGCATTAAGATGTCATATAACTTCGCAACAATTTACTGCACACCCCAACGTGCACTTGGCTAATACTACAAGGATGACTTAGTGTGCTAGCATTACTGAAACACATGCTGTAAGGTCTGCTACCCACAGTGTGGGCAGACACCAGCTGCAAGTACAGTAGGAACAAAAGGGAGGAAGTGTATTGCTTTTGTAAAGTGATTGTTTAGTCCTGTCTCTTCAGTCAGAAGCAAAACCTGGTCTCTGCCACCATCCCAAAACTGAAGTGCAGGAGTCAGGGATGTGAATCCATGTAGAAGCAATCTGGTTTCCACTTAGCAGTGGTGCACAGCCAGAGCAAACCTGCAGGTTCTCCCTAAATGCATGCTGCAAAACACAGTTATTTTAAACACTAGCATCACTTCACAAAAGGATGATTGTACCCCATCTGGAATACTGGGTTCAGCTCTGGGACCCCCAATACAAGAGGGATGTCGGAGCAAGACCGCAGGAGGTCATGGAGATGCTGCAGGGCTGGAGCAGCTCTGCTCTGGCGCCACGCTGACAGAGCTGGGCTGAGTCAGCCTGGAGAAAAGAAGGCTCCTGAAGGGGAGACCTGAGAGCAGCTCCAGTGCCTAAAGGGGCTGCAGGAAACCTGGAGAGGGGCTTGGGACAAGGGCCTGTAGGGACAGGCCAACGGGAATGGCTTGAACCTGCCAGAGGGGAGACTGAGATGAGCTCTTAGGCAGAAGCTCTTCCCTGTGAGGGTGCTGAGGCGCTGGCACAGGGTGGCCAGAGAAGCTGTGGCTGCCCCATCCCTGGCAGTGTTCAAGGCCAGGTTGGACACAGGGGCTTGGAGCAAGCTGCTCTAGTGGAAGGTGTCCCTGCCCGTGGCAGGGATTGGAAGTGAATGAGCTTTAAGGTCCCTTCCAACTCAAACCATTCCATGATTCTATGATTTCCAGCTATTTAGTATTTGCAAGGGACCTCTTCTATATTTGCATGCAGCATACAAGGGGGCACAACTGCCAGGTTTTAGTATTTTGAAAGCAAAAAACAGTCAGTGACCCGTCACAGTAAAAATACAGATTTTAAGCTGCCATGTGGACTGTCCAGCCCAAATGAACTATATAAATGAACTATGCTTTTTACAGATGGTTTTGGACATCCTTTTAACCAGATAACACGGGAAGATAAACCAGTGGTGAAGCAGCACAGGCTGGGAGGCTGGGATCAGCAATCCTTGATGCTTCTCCAATAAAAATCACCAACAGGAACACCTCAGTGATAGGCCTCCCTTTAAGAAAATGACAGGAGCATTTTGTATCCCCTGGAATGCTTGCATCAATCACGTACCTGTGGCTTTCACAGAGAGCTGGACTATCACAAGATCGATGATAAGCTCAAACACAATGCTTGACCTAAATACATCATGCAGCAGTGGATGCCTGTTAAGTAGGTCAGCACGGGCTCTTAAAAGTTATGCAAAACTTATTGCTGCCACACAGCCGGCATGCCGGTAATTGGGAAGTATGGGCATAAATTCCATAGGCTGGAGGAAATCTCTTCTCATCACACCAAATTCTGTTTCGCCATACTTAGAACATCTTACATACTGGACTATGCTGCTTGTCGTGGGTCTTCAGGCCTCCAAATGAAATAGAAGTGAGGTGGGCAGCTGATGAAAAGCCCAACACTCCTGAGGGTGAGCCTGAGGTTCTCATACATGGAAGGTGTTCCATGCATGGAACAATCATAATTGCTCAAATAAATATTTCCCATTCTTGCAGGCAAACAGATTGTGATTTATGGGATGCATCAGACAAGCCTCTCAGGCTAAGGAAGTCTGTATTTAGTAGTGATTAATCAGAGATGGCTATACCACCCTGTCTTGATCTTAGGAAGCTCTTAAGCAGCATAGTGGAGAGAAGACAACTGTACAGAGACTTTCCTCTTGCGGTACCCACGTGTGAGGCAGACAGACACACAGCATGACAAAAGGAATATTGTACTTGCCAGAATGAGCTGGTAACTGCTTACCCATCCCTTACTGAACATGTCTGCACTGCAGAGCAGAAACTGGAGACACCTTGTGGAATAAGAGTGCCTCCTGACAGAGGAAGGATACACTGTGGTAAGAGGTTTTAATCTCACATTATGAACAAAAGCATCCTTTTGGTATATTTTGACTTCAAAGCCAGTGAGTCCACCCTGCATTAAGCAATCAGCCATCTCTATGTTCATGCACAACCAAGGACCCAGATCCTAGTGGCTCATGTTAGATAACTCCAAACTTTTATAACCTCTAAAATGAACTCAATCTACAGCTCTCATCCACCTGGGTATACCCCCTATATCAATCCATGCTGGCAAAATGGCAAGCCATTAATCATAGAATGTTTTGGGTTGAAAGAGATCTTAAAGCTCATCCAGCTTCAACCCCTGCCATTGGTAGGGACCCCTTCCACTAGAGCAGCTTGCTCCAAGCCCCTGGGTCCAACCTGGCCTTGAACACTGCCAGGGATGGGGCAGCCACAGCTTCTCTGGGCACCCTGTGCCAGCACCTCAGCACCCTCACAGGGAAGAATGCCTCAGAAGAGGCTCTACAGGGCCTGCCATTCAAACACTGGATAATAAAAGCCCAGGAAACCGGGATTTTCAGACCCCATTTCTGTCTGGCATCAGTTTCCAAGACTTGCCATCACTCTCAACCACGTCACATATACACCTATCCTCAGCATGCAGGTGGGCATGGCCATGAGGCTGTGGTCACACCGCTGAAGGCTAGGTACAATCTTCTTTCTATGAAGAATGCTCTTCTAGACAAGTACACATTAGTAGGTGAGGACTTATACCCAGATCTTTGCACTTCCTCTAAGTACGCTTAGAAACTTAGTGACAGATGTCAAGCGAACAAACAGCATTTACCAGTAACAAAGATGTACCAAGGAAAAAAAAATGAGTTATAAAAGCAAGAGAAAGAGAATAAACAGGCCGCAAAAGTCTGCCTTGGATGCTAGTGATGAAGGCTTTCACCAGCCCTCAGTAACATGGTTCATGTAGGCAAGTTGCATATTTTAGTTAGCGTTTAACTTGGAAGCTTTTCCTTTGAGACAAGTGATTATTTTCCTTCCCTGTCTGACCTAGTGCATGCTGCAAAGCTCCACTATACTGTATTTGTGCCCTGCAGGCAGCAATGTCCCACCAACTTTCCACTGAATGCTCATAACACAAGGCAAAATGACAACAACAACTACTAAAAAAAGAGAGTATTATTTTGCATATTGGAAACAAATACATGCTATTGTGTTTTCTCTTTTATTGCTTTGTTATTTCATCATTATTCACCACACTTCTTGCCTTCATTTGCAGAGTTTGGGTTTTAATGTAATGGCCATTCAATAAAAATGTTACTTTTAAGGGTTTGCATATCATCCCATTTTCTCTTCAACCCTTCAGCAACCATATGGCAAGCAATCAGGTCTGCAATCACTAGGTCCATATTATGTAGAGCATGATTTCAGCATTATGCTATTACCCATCTGTTTCTGTAGAAAAAGACATGAACCCTTGTATAAGAGGTCAGCGGTTTCATTGCACACCGTATTCCACAAATCCATCTCTGTTCACTTGAGATCACTTTTGTGATTTACTGGAGTCTTTTAGGCCAGCCTTTCCTTTTTCCTTTTTCCCCTTTCTTTTTTTTTGGTGTGTGTTTTCAATACAGACAATCAGCACAATTTGTCTGTCTGTTGTACAGGATTATTTGTAACTGTCATTCCGTGCACTCATGCTCTCTTCAAGATGTTCTCCTGAGATCATGCCATTGTCTTAGAGAAGAGGCAAAAAAAGAGGGAGGAAAGCTCACGTATTTTCACGTGTTTAACAGACTACCCCAGGAATAAGGAGGTTTGCTCCTTATTCAGCATCAACACGTTCATGAAGTAGTAAAAATCATCTTTTTTTGCTTTGTTTCTTTGCTTTCAGCAATCCAGAAGATGCACAGAGGTATTTGGCTTTCTATAGGAGAGGAATTGACTGTACAAGTACAGACATAATGGTAATGTCCATTTCTAATTTGGCTTGAATTCTGCCCAGCACAAAGACAACTCGGTGAACTTCAACTGCAGCCCATCAAGCTTATGGATGGAGGAAAGAGAAAGGAAGAGAAGAGCCCAATACCAAGGAACTTGAGTGCAGGCCACTGTTAACCATAGCATGTAACCAGACACTATAGCTCCCTATCACCATAAAGTCTCTGCTACAATAAAGAGACACAAACCCATGTCCAAAATAGAAATCCACATCCCTTAAATGTTATCGTATTCAATGCCTGTACAACATGCTTAACTGGACAGCTTTGCTTCACTAGACAAACACAATGGAATTCTCCTTAACAACCTCTTTCACGTAAACCACAAGCTTGATCAAAAGGAAAGAAAACAAAAATCTCCATACAAACCATTCCACAGCACAAAACTAGGCTTTTTATCTGGAATATTTTGTACCAGCGGATTTGCCAGGCACTCTTCCCAGACTCAGAGGGCTCCTAACAACAACAGTGAAAAATAAGTTAAAGTTCAAATAATTGGAAAACATAGAATAAAGACACAGAGGTGTGATGGAGAAACAGCAAATCATGTGAAGGATGAAATGGAGCCAATCCATGCTATCTTACAGGAATGCTAATAGAAGTTCTAGAAAATAAGGGTGGAAACCCTTCCTACTTCCTAGGGAAACAAGGAATGGAATGAACAGCCAAGGTCTTTGAAATGCTGCCACTACCAGTGTCCGTAGAGAGAACAAGAACCCTACGGATGGGAAGATGACCTGAGAGTAAAAAGGCAGGCACACTGTTATAGGGATGGGGAATAGGTAGAAAAGCTCAAGAGACGAAAGGGCAAGAATAGAGGCAGTTTGTGAGATGTTCTCCTTAGCTACCCACTTCTGAGAAGTCAATTATTTTCTCGAAGGAAGCTGGAACAAAGAGGAGGTAATTTAGTGAAGTTGCATGTAAAATGAATAGGGAAGAGCCACAGAAGCTTTTAAAGCATCTGCAGTTTGTTATGGATAGCAGAAACGGTTGAAGTGTTTAAATTCTAAGTTTCCTTTGCAGAAGCAAGGCCTTAAAGATAAAATCCAAGTTGCACAGTCAAAGGAAGGCTTGCATCTTCACCAAGCAGAGACCAGAGCCTCTAGTCAATGCTGGAGTACAAGAAGTGACCCAGGTCTGTGCAGTGGCTTCCACTCCCTAACAGAGATTAAAAACAATAGATCTGCATTACAGCTCTTGGACAACATTCAACAAAGCTTGTTTAACTCCTGAAGCAGTCTGGATGTGGGAGTTATGGAAGCTTGAGTCACTAATGGGAGAATTAAGCTTTTGTAATGTATGCTTAAGTATCAAATGCTAAGTGTCATTTCAATAATAAAATCATTAAAGAAATGATATATGGACGTATTAGGCCGATTAGGTAGACACAGACAGACAGATTAGATGGGATGACCACAAAGAATAAAGTAAATACGAAATGGAGAAAAGTAAAGGGCAGAAAATTGAATCTAAAAGAATATTACAGATATATAAACTTGGCAAATAACTGGAGTGATTCCCCTGAAGAAAGAAATATTAAGCTGGTCAAATAAAAATGGTAACTCATTTCTCCACGTTACTTTAATCTTGGACTATATATGGTGTAAACACTACAAGAATTCGGGAAACCAAGTGTGAGGAATGTAACGATGGAAATTACAGGCTGACAACCATCAATTACAGAATAAATGCTATTCTAAGGCAGATGTAATAATAGCTGGCAAGACACATTAATACAGTTTGACCTCCAGTTTTATTTACTTCTTTCAGGGAACCTGAATGCCATGGTGCTTACATAAACAATGCTTAATGCTTTGAACTTCCATAAAACATGGCACGAGTTAATTAAAATGATACAATCACAGCATATCCCTTTCCATATAACAGACAGAACAATAAGGAGACTGTTTATTATAGAGTCCAATAATTATTCACCAAAAGTGTACAGTGAAAGACTAATCTTCAGTTTTCAAGATAACTTTTGGAGCTGGAACATCCCCTTGCTTTGATATTTGCTAGCTGCTGAGATTCACGCACTGGGGAGAGGAGACTTTAGCAAACAACCCCCTAAGACACATGGATAAAAGCTATTTTCAATGGCATTAATGTTTAACGTGAACCGCTAAAAGCAACACAATCAAAGTTAAAGCTGACAACTCCAAGTTTAGTTTAAAGAATAGAGTTTAAAAAGCCACAGCATCTTCTGCCAGTGATGTTGTAAGACTCCATTCTGAATATCTTTAACTTTTGTTTTGTTTTCCATTCTCTGATTCTTTCCATTAACGGGTACACTTGGAGGGGTTTGCTCCATTTTAACTTGTTGTCATTATGATGGGATTGCCTTTGTTCCCTGAATCAGCAAAAAGCCATTAACACTGAGAAACAGACCATGTTATGAAGCTGCAAAATAAGGTCATCCATCCACCTTCCTAACAGTATCTACAGCCAGTGCCTCAAACTCCCCCTTCATCAAGGTAGTAAAACAAACACCACTCCAAGTTACAGCTCTGAGAAAGCCTCCAGTCTCCTTAACCTTCCTACAAGCACTTGTGCCTCTCTCTTTCCTTCCTACAAAGACTACAAAACCCCAAAGGAGACCAAACTTCAGCTCATCAACACCTCAAATGAAGTCACTTTGCTAAGCCCCAACATCTTACAAGCTTTGCACACAGAAAGGGTTCAGATTCTGGTACCTACTGAAAACACTGACACAGTTTCTTCCAGATTGCTGGGTGGATCTCACACCCCTGCCCACCTCCCAACCAGCAGGCAAGGGAGGCTTTAGGAGGCAAGAAGGGAGGCGTTGTGCAGGAGCTAATGATGCACAAGATTTTCTCATTAGGATAACTGGAAGGGGTAAGATAGAAGGGGGAGGCAGATGCAGACTGGCCCACATAAGATTTTAGTCCAGAGAGCCAGGAAATTCCAGTATCTTCATAAAACCCCACCTGCTGTGAGGAGGGAAATAAAACCTATCTCTAGATGCTTTCTTGTAAGGAGCTAGGTTTACACCCAGCTGTAAGGTTTACTGCTTAAATCAAGGCTAAACCCCCTATCTGCTTGGCAACAAAGGTAGCCAAGCAAAGGCAACTATCCTCTAGGGTAAAAAGTTACTTTGTGGGAAGTTTGAACTTTTTCCTTTGCACAAGTGTATGTTTTGGGTTGTTGGCTGCTGTTACGATAGGACATGGGGAAATGGGTTTAAACTGAAACAGGGCAAGTTCAGGTCAGATATAAAGCAGAAGCTCTTCCCTGTGAGGGTGCTGAGGCGCTGGCACAGGGTGCCCAGAGAAGTGGTAAATCCATCCCTGGCAGTGTTCAAGGCCAGGCTGAACAGAGCTGGGGGTGACACGATCTAGGGTGAGGCATCCCTGCCCACGGCAGGGGGCTGGAACTGGATGATCTTCAGGTCTTTTCCAACCCAAACCACTCTGTGATTTTATGGTTGGTTTGGGTTTTTTCCCCTTGGGAGGGGAGATACTATCATTGAATGAATTCAACTGAAAAAAGAAAGCTGCCTTCATCAACTAAGACATATTGGATCTACAACCTCCTGTCCCCCGGTTGCCTTTTTCTTTTTCTTCACTGTTGCACTTGCCTAAGATGAAAGAAGGGGGAAAGAAAGATAAGAAGATAATAAATCCCTCCATTTTAATTCCACTTCCCAAGCTATCAAACAGGTACGAATGTAAAACATTCAAGCTAAAGTTCTAAAACTCCTGAAGAACTGTTTATAACACAACAATGTGATCTGAAGGAAAGGGGTTTCCAGTGAGCTGCTTTCTCTGCCGTTGATGTTTTCTTATAAACTCCTTTATCTAAACCTGTGCAACAGCGCTCTGTCCTCTGTGCTGGATGAGCCCGGGCTGCACACAGCTCCCTTTTCACAGCTCTGTCTGTGATGCTGAGCAGCAGCCATGTCACAACTCACAATCAGCAGTCTCACGATATCTGGGTAGCTTTTAATGCCCTGAGGTTTCATAACCTTTGCTTTTAAAAAACCATATAATAATGGGGATTTTCATGCCAGAAGTGAGGGTTTTCAGCCTTCACAGTTCCAAAGGAAGATTACAATCTTCAGGTTTGGCCAACAGAAAACAAATGAGAACCCTTAATATAGTTTTAGTTAATGTTCATGACGGTTTTAGTCCATGAGGTGCATGGAAGGTTCCTATGAGGCTTAGTTCATGAGATGTGGAGTCATCACTTTGCTTCCCTAAAGAAATACGTATCCTGAAACTACTCACATGAAGCAGCCTTGGTGAGCAAATCAAAGTCATCCATATAGATTGACCATTTGGTATTTTTAACTCCCTGAATGTGATGCACATCACACCACACAACGAGCTACCTAAAGGAACTCAAGCCAT
This sequence comes from Pezoporus wallicus, assembly GCF_028554395.1. Taxonomy (NCBI): domain Eukaryota; kingdom Metazoa; phylum Chordata; class Aves; order Psittaciformes; family Psittacidae; genus Pezoporus; species Pezoporus wallicus. The sequence continues at coordinate 1,329,145 of NW_026637486.1, forward strand.
GGAGTTGCATTTGCCCAGGCATTTCTTGCCAGTTCTCTGAACTTTGGACAGACCTTTCCCAAGAAACACTAGTGGCTTTTTTTGGCTGTCATCTCAACTGACATAAGCCCCAATTCAGGAAAGGAACATTAAGCCTATGCCTCAAAGCAATTCAAGACAAAGTGAACGAGGAAACAGGATTCAAGCCAGCAAATGCTTTCTGGGCTGTTTGGATGTTAGGTGAATCCTCACACTGCAGCAAACCAGTTGAGAATATTGTTTGCTGGGTATCTTGGGATGAGTTCTTTAGTGCTGTGATTCTGCCCAGCCATATATGATATTCTGCCCAGCTCATACTGAAATCAGCAAATTCTGAAGGCTCATGCACCATGCGTTCCTATACACTTAAATAAATAGGAGTTATTTTAACTTTACCAAACTGAACTGAACTTGCCAATAGTCTTCTAGAAGAAGCAGTAAATGCATCTTCAGGAGACAAATCCATTGCTGGATGGGCTGCTTGGTCTCACTGATTTCAGAAATCAGTGCAAGGTTCTCCTTTGTTCATCTTCTCAAATGCTCCCAGCTCTGTTGTATGTAAATCAAAATCCACCCAGTGCCACCTTTAGCACTGGGCCCCAGATCATCAGTTTCTGTTTTAACGACCTGTTACCGCTTTTAAGCAGAAACAAACACTAAGATCTGTATTGATTCCATGCACCTCAAAATGACATTGGACCACTACAGCCAATGGTTTTGCCTAATTTTTAATGGGGCAATATCTCATCATAGTCCATCTCTAAATTCGACCCCCTTAAATTGCCTTCTGTTGAAGACTGACCAAACAACTGCAATTCTGGTTGCACAAACCAGCATTATTGCAGCTAGTATGGACACAAAACAAAGTCTTATGGCAAACACAAAATCAGTTTAGCCAATTCTTCTGATGTATAGTCACAAATGAAGCAAAATGGCAGGGGAGGTGATGTGCAAAGACGTGATTGCGGGTTATTCCCCACTACAACAATTACCTGATGGCTAACTGGGATCACTACACTTGTGTTAGCACTGGAAATAGTTTTAATCAGCTGTTATACTATGGTACCGACTCATGGAGAATTCAAAGACAAAACTGAACTTCCAGGACGTGAAAAATTACTGAATTGCAGCACAATCTTCACTGGTTTAATGGAGCAGTTTTCTCAGAATATGGGGGGAATGACTCATGCAGTTCCCCACCTCCACAAGCAATTTTTGCCAACCCATCTGCCGCCCTAAATGTTGCAGCCAAGGCAACCCCATTGGTGGACTTCTGCTCCCTCTGCTGGGGCTGCAGAAATCCCATTCCCAGGCCCAGGGCTGGCTCCTTCAGAGGCAGGAGCGCCACTGGTTTCACCAAGGAGGAAGACTGTGCCCCAGCCTTGGCTCCTGAACGGTGTGAACACCATTGCTAAGAATGACTTGCAAATACATAGCAAATCAACAGCTGTAATCCTTTGGCACAACAAAAGCCTTAAAACCACGGGGAACATCAGTTTAAAGTGTCAGAAGTAAAAGATTATGATTTTTTTTTTTAATGCTGTGAAAAGAGGTGGAATCAAAAGGAAATGACAACACCCATTTAAGCCTTCAGTGCTTCTCTCTGGCTTCACCAGTTGTTCCCTCCTAGCACACGAGCGTGCTGCGACGCAACAGGATGGCTCACTGCCACATGTGATGGGAGAAAAGACAAATACCCTTCCAATGGACAACAAAGTCTTGCTTCTGTATTCCAAGCCAGAAACAAATAAATACAGAATTCCATTAAAACCTCTGTTCAAGTGAGCTTTCCGGTAGCCTTCTCTATAGGTGCTTTCAGTGTCTGGCTACTTAGAAATCACAAGAGTGTTGAACTGTTCAGTGCCTCTGACCCTCTTCCCATCAGCATACTGATCTGGTGATAAAACGTAAAGGGCTTGTGTTATTTGCATTTTTACTCAGTGTAGTCACAGTCACACACAAAATAAATCAGTGAACTGAGCTACAAGGCTTCCAATGTGCAGCCACCAAACCTTCCAAATAATCATCTGTGCTTAAATACACAAATCCCTTCAAATGCAGTAATTTCTTTGTCAACTAAAACAGTTACAAAAATTCCATACCCCAAATGCTTCCACACACTGATTGCTTTAAAGAAATCAGACAAATGAAAGTGCACAATTTCTCCTTAATATACTCCAGAGAATTAAAAATACCCAATGAACTGAAATGCTAAAATCACCCATGATATTTCCTTCCGAGCTGTCAAACGCTCCAGCTTCATAAAAGAGAACTGAGAGCTGTTTTCTTGGTTTAAAAGATCACAAGCCCTGACGTGGTCCAGGTGCCAGCATCACTAAACCCGCCGCCACGGATGCCAGCAATTAGCATCGTTCCTGGCAGGCTCTGAAAAGCAGCCAAATGCATGAGGAGTGAACAAACCTCCCGCTGCTCAGGTCACTCTGCCAGGGCAGGGCTCAAGCACCTTGGTGCACCTCGCAGGGGAATCCTGTTACATCCTTTATCAGGCCCCTTGAACAGCTCCACAACATTGTACCCCCATGAAAATACAGGCACTCAGCACATGGAATACCAGCTCTCTGTGTAATGTGAATTATTCTGTTAGGTATGTCCAGGATAACAACTTATGAACAAGATTAACTATGTCTGCATCAGAATTAAGTCACTCAGATGCTCAAATTCCTATTAATGTGGTCTTGAATTGCCTCTTCCAGTATAAATTTAGTCAACACAGTCAAACCCTTTTCGACAAACACAGATATAAATCAAACATACATTTGAAGCACGTCTCTGTGTTGTCTTAGTTGGAATTTGCAGTGTGTTAGGACAAATGTTGCAGTTTCCCTTGACCTATGTGAAAAAAATATTTAAGTGTTTAAAATATGATCCCTTTCATTCACATGCTAATAGCTACGAACAGTGCTCCAGTCCACGCCAAACAAAAGCTGAAAGAGATTTCACTAGGACTTTACATCTTCTTAGTAAATTAGGTATTATAACAGTTAGTAAATGGATGCACTGAGGGCATTGTAAAGTTGCCACTCGGCTCTGCACTAATAAAGGGACTGCACAGTGCTGAAAAACATGATAAATGTGCCGTGGGAGTTTAAAAATAAATAAGTAAATAATAACAAAATCAGAGAAATAAGAATTCCAGCGGCTACAGAAATACTTTAGTGGGGATGTATTTCCTTCCCGTATCACAGAACTATTAGAGAGGAAGTGTGTGGTTTCAGTTTGCAGTGCTTTGTTTCTGAGTGTGCGATTTGCTCCCTGTCACTGCTGCAGGGGTGCAGGCACACACCGGCTCCATCCCTGCCCCTTCCCTCTGATGCTAATCTCATCCCTCCACTCTGGTATTTCCCAACAACAGTGGTCATTGGAATACTGTTAATCCTTTCAGCAAGCACCAATAATCGAGCATTAGCAGAAATAATATTAAAGCTTTTTTCCTAATTATTACTTATATAATGGATGTGTCTTTAAAAAGTTGTTTACAGCTACTTAACCCATGAATAATTGGTTTCTCATCTGAAAGAGAAGAAAGCTTGTCTTGGAGTCCCAGTTACAAATGCTTGCTCCCCCCCCTTCTTTAAAAACAGTTCTACAGCTGTTGTTAGCAATTAAAACTGTTAAACCACTATTAAACCCAAATTTCTTTATTAAAGGGATTACTCAACCCAGCTGAATTGGTTTTTTAAAGTATTGGATCATGTCGAATAATTTCCAATTGGAATGATCAGTGAATGGTCTGAACGTAGCAAGACCCTACTCTAAACAGTTCAGCTCCTCTACTACCCCAGCACAGGCTGCTTGTTGCTATATGACTAGTTTAATTGTGGGCTGCAATAAAGGTCATAATTAATATCCCAACACAGACACTAACAAACAATTTTAAATTGCCAGCATAATCAAATGATGCAAACATCTATGAGCTACAAAAGTTCATTGCCGCAACTGACAATTTCTTAATTGTATTCAGTCATTCATGGAAATTTTATTAACATCGAACTGATGTATCCTGCCCTTACTCTGTCACAACACCAGGGATCTAATTTCATTATTTTCCACAAGATTTGCTTGACTACTGCCATGATTCTAATATTGCTTTAGTCCAGATGTTTATGCTATTTAAATTAGGAAGAAAAGGCTTTTGGGTAAACACAATTAAAGAAGTCCTTTTTTTTTTCCCCCTCTTTTTTTATCTCCCTTTCCCTTTTTTTTTTCCCCTTTCCAAATTTAGTTTAACAATCTTCTTTTAATTAATGAATATAACTGCAAAGAAGATGGGCTTTCCCCCCTCATTTTTTATGCTCATTCCCCACTGCGCGCAACATACATCGGGTGTATGGCTCCAGCTAGTTCTAAATATAACAACCTTTTAATTTTTCACTTACATTTGAGTGCTCATTAAAGTGAAGGATAGCCGTGCATGACAACTGCACTTTTCCTCCTTTGACTCTTAAATCAATCCCCAATATATTTGGAGCATCACAGAAACAGTTTGAATCTTTCTCCTTCCTCCCCTGGCGTTGCACCCCTGAAGCGGGTCTGTGACTGAAGGATAACCCGTGTTTCTAGTGTCTGGAGTGTTCAGCATCGACTCTGTGTGACAGCAGAGGAATCAGTGCAGCTGGAACACCGACATCCAAAGGAGGATTCTGCTTCTGCTTTTTGATACCACTCAAATACATTCATTTTCTTCTCCTGTTGGACACCAGCATTTCATTCATATCAAATCTCTTTCCTAGGAAACAATGCTATGATGTCTGAAGCAGGACCCCCCTCCTTTTGTCTGTTGTAAAGAAGCTGATTTCACAGAAAAATACGATTTTTTGCAGGAAAGAGCTAATAAAAACCAGCCCACATTTTTATAACCCTCAGCACTACTTTAGTAAGGTCAAAATGTGCCTGAATGGGGGGTACACGCCTCCCCACCAGAGCACATACACTTGACTATTATTCCTAAGCGTAAAACTTGACAACTCCAGTATTCACAACACAGTCTTTCAAAAATAAACTGTCTTGAGACACTGTTTCGAAAGGCTCCCAAGTAGATTTTCAGCCCAGCTTTTTGTCAGCGTTTGTAAAGGAGACTGAATAATTTGTGTGATTGCAGCCGAGTGAAGATTCACACCGCCCGGTGCCAGACAGTCGTCAGATGCACCGAAAACTTACTGCTGCAATTAGTTAGCAACTGCTTGTAGAATTCACAAGCACAATGGTATTTATAAATAGCCTCCCTATCTGCTGTCCTTATGAAATGGTGTTTAAGCAGGGTGCAGATGGGGTCATTAGCACCTTTTTGCTCTGCAAATTCCTTTCCTCCCCAAGAACCTGGGTGGAAGGATGATACAACTTGATTGATCGACGCTATTATTCTTTTTGTGTGTCTTACATTGCGACAAAGAATGGGGGTCTCCATCCATCACCCACCAAACTGTCCTGGGCAGCACTTGGGAAGGCAAAAGTTACACTCGGCTGTTGTTGTGGACACTGTTTTGTTTGGACAGAGAGCTCTAGTTGCTCCCCAAGCCCTCGGGGAGCCGTGAACTGAGACAGCGTGTGCGGCTTCCCGGCTAATGCTATTCAACACGACCCTTGTGCTTCTGATTTTCACTATTACTCTTTTGTGTGTGCCTTGGAATAAGAATCTCGGCAGGAAGTTGTGCTTCCACATGCAGAGGAGACACTGGAAAACTTTCTTTCTCTTTCAAAGAACATGACTGAAGTGGAACACACCTACTAGCAGATCGCCAACCCAATTCCTGCTCACAATTCGCATGTATTTTCCATCAGCCCCTTGCAAACCTGGCGCTGTAGCTTTAAGCGTGGCTCTACTTCCATCATGTGCTAATAGGGAGATCTGTGTTTGGCAATCTTTCCCAGTATACCGTGTCAATTTTACAAAACCTAAAAATATTGTTGAAAAAATATTATCCCAAGAACATACGTAAAATTATAAATATTCAGCACATCAAGCTTTTGATATACTTTAGTGCACATGAACTGAGTAGCTGTCAAAATTACAACAGGCAACTCAAGTAATTATGCAGATTTATGCAAAACATTAACAAGAAGAATTAAATGCACAAATGAGGTGGCTACACTTGAATTGTTAAGATTATGAATAATTACCATGAATCTTTTTGCTCTTAATATAACTTGTTTTTGATAAACAAAGCCTTAATTATCAGAATACTTTTGAGAATTTTGGTGACCTTCATTAATCTTACAAAACAAGTCTCTTGTGTTCTGCATTGTAAAAGGCACATGCTTAGAATAAGTACACAAACCATGGGAAAAGCATATGTTAATGGCTACTACAAACCAGCAAATGATACCTCAGGTCTGGAGCAGCCCGCATTCCGCACACGTAGGTGAAATAATACGAAGTATTTGGAAGTACTCTAGGCTGAATAATATCTGACAAAGGCAGGGAGAAGGCTGCTACATGAGAAATTATTTCATTTTGCAAAAGAACAGGTTATTTTAGGAATGGAAGTGAAATCTCAGCCCACTAATTCCTCATCTCGACGATACAGGAGGTGCAATAAATCATTTACAAAAGCGATAGAGAAACCCAAACACCCCCCTCCCCGCACCCTGCGTCGCAGTCATCTCCACCACGGCTCCGCTCGCTCCAGGTGAGCACGGAATCCCGGCTGCCGGGCGGAACGTGGGCAGCGGTTTCCCCCTCTGCTTCCGGCACTGCCCCCTTCCATCCCGGGGAACAGTGAGGCCTCCTCACGTCCCCTCGGCTCGCTTCAGAATTCATTTGCAGCGCTGTCATCAGCAGTACCAATCCGCAGATCAACAGTTGCAACTCTTCGTGACACTGTCAAACTCCCAGCTGCCACCGTGGCAGCTGCCTTCGCCCAGGCCCAGCCACCCTCTGCCTTGGGACTAGTAGTAAAGAAGAACTTTGGAAGCGTTAAGTCTTTAATGCCAGCCACACTGTTTCTTCCCAAGAGAGCAAGCTGTCAGATCAATGGCGGGTTTGTCATAAAATCTCTCCGAGGGACTTGAATTTGTTTTGACAAATGTCAAATAGCTTTGATGCATAAAAATTAACTTAAGGAGGTCATAATGAGACAAAACACAAGCTTGCATTTTGCTGGGACTTGCGTCGCTTTAGAGCTTTGCAAAACAACAATAAACCAAACGCCACCCGGATGTACTGAAGCCCTGTACAGTGAGAGCCTCTGCTGCAGATGAGTACAGCCACAGAATTCCTGTTCTCCATGAACATGGTTTCCAGAAAGGCTTTGCCCAGCATGGCTCTATGTAACACAGCCAAGCCTGGGGTCACCATCACCATCCCATCCCCAACTCCATCCAAGCTCCTGCAGGGAGGAAATCCCTCTCACAGGTAGGCTGCTCTGTTCCCCATGCCTTATGGCCATGCTGGCCACTGGGGACAGGCTGCCTGTGCACACACTGCCCAGCACACACAGAAGGGAAGTGCCAGCTCTTCTCCCCTCCATACCAATACCCACCAAAGGAGCTCAAACCTCTCCTTAAGCCCACGCCCAAGCACACACACGTGGTTTGGTGCATTGCTCCCCATCACTGCTCCCTGGCTTCCTGCTCAGCACCTCTTAAAAGTCCATTCGGGTGATATCTGGAATGGGATAAAGGATATCAAGCTCACACACCCACTGATAGAGGTGGGTTTGTGGTCTGTTCACAGAGCAGACACTGAGTGAGATGGCAGCATTTGCCTCCTGCCCCCCTTCCTAACCACTCAGTGCTCCTCTTCCTTGGAGGGGTCACTTTTGCAGCTGTAAGGAACGATCCCTTTTCAGATCCATTCAATCCTTGGTTCCTTGTCCCAAAACACTGATTAGAATATCAACTACGAGGGCTTTTCTTGCTCGACAGCTGATATTCAACAAGTGGGTGTTGCACCAAGACCTCCAAATAACTTCCCAGCAGCCAGTGAGGAGCCAACACACAGTTAACACTTCCCATTCATTCACAAACATCACTCCTCACATGCGACAAGGCCATGGGTGCCTGTTTTGCTGTTGCAACTCTGGACTCCCAAGGGGCCTGTGTCAGTCTCTAAGAATACAGCGACATTTCACTACTTTTACCAAATAGGGTAAATATTGTAATTAGCAGAGTAAGAAACACTGTAACTAATTCCAGCTGAACTGCATGAATAAATAAGCAAGGAGACTTTTGCTGTGTATTCTCTTTGCTTTATGTGCTGCTTATAACAACTTCAGTCAGTCAGAATCCCATTAATCAACACTAAGCTTCGTCAACAGAGGAAAATCCTGACGTCCAGTGATGGCAACAGTGAACTCCAGTTGACATCAGCAGGGTCACATCTTTATCAGCCTGCCTGTGCCACTGCCCACAACATACACACAAATAGAATCCAGCTTAGGAGAGGAAGATAAGAAAGACAGGCAGAGATCAAACCCAGATGAAAACAGGGAAAGAGGTAGATCTAGTGTGCTATTCTGTTTCACAAAGTAAAACCAGGCTGTTCAAAATCCATGCCTTAACATGATCATTGGACTCAAAGAACATCTACTTCTGTGGCATCAAGTTATTTTTCAGGAGCTGCTCAAAGCAAACACACTGTGCCAGCCTCAAGACCTTCAATGCAAGTTTCCCGCACAGCCCAAAATCTTACAGTCATGTAAAAATGAACACAAAAATACTGGGAAAGAGGAGCTTTCCCACGAAAACTCTGACAGAACCTTAATGGAAGCAGCGCTACTGGGAGCTGCTATAATAATAATCATATTCTTAGTGGTACTCGTGCCTGTTTTCCGTAGATACTCCACTAGCAGCAGTCGTTTCCCAGATAATGAGCCTGTTTTGGAGAAGAGCTTATTTAGCAAACCAGAACGGGGTTACCACCAGCAGACATTGTTTTCTTAATAAATGATCATTTTATTTGGAATAAATACGTAGTTATACCCTGTCAAGATGCTCTTGCTCTACATGAAATTTCCCAGTACTCAAAAGGTTACCGTGTAAGATTTTTCCTTAAACAGACAGTGTTGACACAGTTTTTACTAGTTCCTTATGTGCAAGCATGAGAAGTAATCAGGTTTATTAAGGAGACAACATTTATTTAGACACACAAGAAATTGCTAAGCAGCTACTGCACATTCACTCCCCACTGGAGCTCGTGTACAGTGACCACAAAATATAACGTGTGTTGTATCTAAGGGAACAAAAAGTCACACAGGGCATGACCACGTGAGAGGGACTTTGGACACGGGCCTGCAATGAGAGGGCAAAGGGAGATTGCCTTATGATGACAGAAGGGAGACTGAGATGAGCTCTTAGAAGCAGCTCTTCCCTGTGAGGGTGCTGAGGCGCTGGCACAGGGTGCCCAGAGAAGCTGTGGCTGCCCCATCCCTGGCAGTGCTCAAGGCCAGGTTGGACACAGGGGCTTGGAGCAAGCTGCTCTAGTGGAAGGGGTCCCTGCCAATGGCAGGGGTTGGAACAGGGTGAGCTGTAAGATTCCCCCCAACCAAAATCATTCCATGATTCTCTGACCATACAAGAACCACCACTTTGCCAATCTAATGTTGACTTGCTGAGCTGTTTAATCTACACAGAATAGATAGGGTTGTATCACATGTCAAATTCATAGTGCTGCTTGTGCTTGAATATGGATCATGGTCTACTATGGAAGATTCTATCCCTGGCTGTGTTCGAGATCAGTTTGGACAGGGCTTAGAGCAACCTGGTATACTGGAAGGTGTCCCTGCCCATGGCAGTGGGGCTGGAATTAGATGAGCTTTAAGGTCCTTTCCAACCCAAACCATTCCACACTTCCTCAAATAATGCAAGTGTAAAGAAAGGAACAGACTTTCTTAAAAGATGGAGATGGAAGGAAGCAGCTATTTCCTATGATTGCCTGGGACAGCTTCCTTAGAGATATGAGCAGCATGATGTGCACGCTGTGCTGATTTCAACCCAGCAAGTTTAGCATAAGCTAGAGTGATCCAGAACTGCAGAACAGCTGCGCTGCTGATCAAGCTCCATCACAAGCTATGCAAATCGTCTGCTGTTGGCACCTGGCTCTATCATTAAGGACAAAAACCCCACAGCAAACAAGAAAAAAAGAAATAATGACAGATTCTCACTGAAAGAAAAAAAAAAAAAAGGAAAAGCAACCATTTGAGTCATTCGCATCTCTTATGATTTCTGGACAACTTCATCTTCCTCACACTCAGCCTTTTCTTGAACAATAAGGTTTTATTGCCAGAAAATGAGTAGATGTTTGCTTTAGACAGACTAAGTCTACTTTAGACCCAAAGGGTAACTGAATTCAAACCCTGAGGTGCCAACACACTTCTTATCGATGCTGTCTTGAGCTTGGCTATTTTATTATTCAGTAAGTGCCAGCAGCAACAGTGTTAGCTCGCAAAGAGCTTTTGTCTTAGGGATGGCACACCATTATCTAGATGGGTGCTTAAAACACAAATCCAACATGTTCAGCCTTACCTAGAAAGAGAGACCAGCCCCAGGGCAGTGCATAACTTGGGCAGGCACTCACACCATGAGGTGTAATCTGACAATTCACCTTCTTCTCTACCTTAAGTTACTGAGTGACTTTTGTGAGTGGCCGCAGGTCTTTGACCTCAGGATCATGGTGAAAATACAGAGCCTGCTCCCCTAAGCTCAATATGAAGGTCTGGGTGAACTGAAAGAAGGGGGAAATAGTGCAACTGTGTTCTCAGCCCAGTCAGGAGGCCCCTGTTCCAGACTCACTTTGGAGCATGGGATAGAAACATGAGTGACAGGAGAAGAGATAGCTGTGAAATTCCCACAAGCCTTCAGGATTGCACGTCTGTCTTTTCACTCATCACCCACAACAGCGGTGTCATTACACCAGGATCATGCTTCTCCAGGGTGATTTCACAGACCCAGTTCTGTAGGGACCTCTGTGTGTGAGATGTGAGATGTTCTCAGGCATGTTGATGGGAGGCAAATATAAAACATAGACAACCAACTGTTTTCTGAAGACCTACAGTCTCCAGAGGCTTTGGCTGGTGCAATGATCACTAATTTCCTGCTCTAAATAACCACACTCACATTCGGCAGTTGCACATTAAAGGTGCAACTAAGCCTGGAGACAGATACTGGGAGATAGAAAGAAGTGTCTCCCATTGTCAAGCCTTTCCAAAAATGCAGATGTGTTAAGTTCAGAGAGAAACCCAAATGTCAAGAGCAACTTAGCTTTCAAGTTCCCTTTCAAGCCCTTCATCAAAGCTTAAAGCCACTAACAAGTGGACTAAATGCTCTCCCTTTCTTTGGCAGATGTATAATTGAGGTTTGCTCTTAAAATAAGGTAAAATAAACAAAGATTATTAGGGGGAATTCATTCCTGGAGAGCTTTTAAAGCTGAACATTTATCAGTGTAGGGAAGATGTTACAGAAAGGGCGTTTTAATCAAAATCCTCTTGATCGCCAGCCACGATTTCCCAAGCCTCAGAGCACACTTCTCTCCGGATCTCTGCCGTTACACTTTCAACTTGAGCCTTTTTGAGCATTAGTCTTTTGGTCTTGGTGCAAGTGAGAACGGCAGTGAAAGGGACTTCATACAGAGTCATGCCAGTGAGAACAGCAGTGAAAAGGACTTCATACAGAGTCATGCCAGTGAGAACAGCAGTGAAAGGGACTTCATACAGAGTCATGCCAGGCTCTGCTCCCACTCCAGGTATAAAAAACATACACGAGACGAACTGAACACCAGCTGCACTTTGGGTCAAACCAGAACAAATCACTGCTGTAAAGACATCTACAGGAATACTACTCCATACAGCTCTAGTTTGAGAACATGAAGAGCTCTGGATAGCAGTTTAAGGACTCGCAAACACTTATTTTTCCTTGACTGGTAATGGGTGAATATACACACACGTGCACACCACAGATCTTCCCACTGTTCCTAGCAATAATACATTGGCTAATTGCTGTTTGCTAATGCCTTTTCCTTATTTAATCTAGTCAGACATTTTGGTTTAGGGTAATACAAAAATCGCACTTCTGATATTAAAAAGAGATTAAAATAGAAAGTGTTGGTTTTCCAAGCCACTGACAACAATGACTTACACATCTAATCCCATTAATTACTAGCAGTGATCATGGTTTAGTACTGCTACTGCACTCAAGTGTCAGGCAAACAAATATGAGGGTTCTCTATCCTGTGCATATGCATTCATACAACGTAGACGTCTGTTTTGAGATGAAGGGGAGATCTGCATAAAGGTCTGAAACTTGCTATTTATTTCTTACTTGAGTTTATCCAGCTTCAGCTTCCATTCCTTCAACTCTCATCACACCTTTGTCTTCTCTGTGGCATCTGTCATGCCAGTATGGATTCACCATGTTAATTAAAGCACTAAAATTCAATGGAATGATTCTGTACCAGGATAACATTGGAGCTGTATCAAACTGTTATCACATGAAGACAATGCTGCAACACACTGAGATTCCTGGGGCTCATCAAGGGGTTTCCCGAAAGAAATAATTCTCTGTGAAGGGAATAAGTTTGACCAGAAAGATTCTCATAGCCTGGGACTCGGCCCCTTTTAGCATCCCCTGTACAGAATGAATACCCAAAACAGATAAAACAAAGAGAGCTGCTCTAAAACTTGCAACCTATATTCTCTCCACGGTTATGTCCCATTTGGTTTGTAGAACTACTCAATATGTAGGAAAATACGCAATTAAAAGCTTTAAAATATGACATGTTAGAGAACGTGTCTATTAAATCCTCTGTGCTAAGCAGGGGGCTTTATTCCATAAGCATTTGATGAAAGAGGAGAGATAAAGAGATAGAGCTTGATCCTTGTTTAGCAAAACTGCTGCATACAGGTGACCCTTCCCAGACCAAAATGCAGTAGGTAGGCTCCATATTTCAGGATGTTCTCCGTGCAGAAGGAATTAGTGAATGCCCTAGACTGGGGAGAGCTCTTTAAATCTTTCTGTAAGAACCAGTTTGAGGACTCAAAACTCCACAGCGACTTGGGTAGCATCAGTCTCTATTGGAAGCTGACGGCTCTTTGACAGGCAGAAAGGGGAGTGTGAAATGGTGCCTAATTCAGAAAACTCACACTGCACCAGTGGGTTGTTAGCCACACTGGGGAAAAGATGTAGAAAAGTGCTTGTATTTATTCATCTCCAAAGATCCAACAGCTTCTGCTTGAGAGAGAACTTCTTTTTCCTCGCAATGGCTCTCTCCCACACTTCTGGATCTGTGGATCCACACCTTTTAAGGATACCATTCCCACTACCATAAATACTCCATATGAAGAAACTGCTGGAAGTTTGACTATATGAAAGTCTTAAGTGCCTCAGATAACACATACAAGTGAACACAGAAATAGGACAAACCTTGAAACACATCATTTTACTTAATATCACTTATTTCAAAGCATAGAATACACATGGAAATGTAAAGAACTCACAGTGATGCTGAAATAGGTGCACAATTCCTCAGCCTTAGAGGCTTTTTGTTTTCAAATGTAACAGTTAATTTTTTACATCAGTCATTTGAGCAGATGATAAGTGGGAAGGGATTTTAGTCATAAAAACCATCATTTGTAAAGGCCTCATTTCAATATGCCTTCATTAGCATTTTCATAAGTGAGTTATCAGGTTTCCATTAAACTCCGAAATTCTCACTTCAGTTCCCACTGGACAGATGTCCACATTGCAAAAATAAAAACTGTACAGAATCTCACAACACCATCGTTGGCAGTCGCTGGAAAACAGTCTGAGAAGAGAGAATGAGTGGAAAGAGCCTATCTTTTACCACTGCCTTCTGCACCGAGTCCAACCATTAAGATGGTGTGAGAAAGTTTGTACCATTGGTAACTGTATTTCCTTGAGCTGGCAGGAGACAGGACTCGTGTCCTTTTCTCAAGTCAATCTGACATCCTCGGTCTGTGCTATGTAAAAGAAGTGGAAATAAACTGAATTTCTTCAAACTTTCTTTTCCCCTCCAGATGATACCACATGTAAGAAATGAAGATGACAGTCCTGGGCAGTCTTGGAATGACACAGATCCAGCAGTGCCTTATGGAACTGCTCCTTCCCAAGACGGAAAAGTGCTGAACTTTCTGCCTTCACTGGAACTAAAAATCCCAACCCAAATTCAAAAGGAATAATCTACAGTCCACCTAAAAGCAGAAGCCTAAATACATATAACAATGCTTAACAATTGTATAAACAACCTTTTTTCTTCCGTAGAGCTACACTACGGAGAATAATCAGCTCTAATCACTGCTTTTGAAAAGGCAGGATTTACACTGCACAAAATATTTCAAAAAATAAAATACAAGAAGCCCTCAAAATACATTTTCTCCACCCAACAAAGAAAAACCATCAAGGTAAGTCAGGACATGGCAGGACTATTTGCAGCGATCCTGGTAAGTCAAATTTGGCTTAAGCCATGCTTGTTATAGACACTCACTAAACACATTATTTACCAGATGGCAATCTTACTCAGGCAAATACATCCAACTTATGTTTCATTATTATCAAGTAAGGATGAACTTGCCACTGGGATGACCTCCAGGAGTTAAACAAAGACTCCTCTGTGAAACAGGCATTCTGGTTTCTGTTCCTTGAGGAGCGTGCCCTGCAATGCACTTCACCAATGCCTTCTCCTCCAGTGCCAAAACTTTTCTTACATAAATACTCGGTTACCTTACAAAGTTGAACACTTCACAAATGGAGGAAAGAGCAGCAGAACATGGCAGATGCTGCTTTGGAAGCGTACTCGGGATCAAATGTGACTCTCAGCAATGATGCTGTGAGCTGACTGAAGGGCTGCAGAGGCTGGAATAAAATGCAGAGTTGCCTTCAGCCATGATGCCATGTAGCAGAGGTAAGCACTAAGATGCTGTGGACTGAATTACTTACGTACACTGAGGCAGATACAGACATATTTATGGGTTGGCTACAGCACAGCAAACTGCCTGACTGAAGAGACTTGACTGCTGATGCTGACTCTGCCACTGATCCGCTCTGTGACCGCAGGCAATCCACTGAAGCCAAAATCTTCGACCTTAGGCACCTTATTCATATTTAAACCCTTAAAGAGTGACCTGATTTCCAAGGTGTTGAATGTACACCCCCCCCCTCCCCAGTGAAGTTACAGGTAACTGTACGTTAATATATATAATATAGATATATAAATACAGGAATCTAAATTTACATTCCTTCTTGAAAAATTCAGCCATGACCATTCTTGTCTGCACCAACAATGGTCACCAGGGAATCCAATTCAGTAGTGCTTTAGAAGAGGAAAACTCATATCAGGAAATGTAGAGAGATAAGAGAAAGGTAACGGGTCTGCATTTCTTGTTACAGAATAAAGAGATGTATGCATACACACAGAGCTATAGAAATACATATATATGCATATACATCTGTATCTATATATGAAGACAGCCTAAAGGAAACTATTTTTTCTCTCTAAAAAGTAGACCATTGGTTAAATAATAATTAAGATAAAGGCAAGTAAATAAACTAGATGACTAAATGCATGTAGTACCACAGAACACATTAAATGCCACAAGAAAGCATAGTCCTATAGTTAGATATTCTAAATGCTGTGCTGATAACTACAGTGTTTCATGCCTGACCCTTGTCAGTACTGATACAGTGGGCTGCAAAGCTTTATCTTTAGGTGTAGGAGAACCTGAGAAAACCACATAAGTCACACATGCATTAGTGTATGCAGTGAGCTACCCGGCTTGGGATCAGGCCTGTGCTGAAATCCAAGCACTGGACTTCATTTGGCTTAAAAAAGTCAATACCAGAGCTCCCACTGACTTCACTGGTACCATAATAGATATGTATATTTATATAATTTATAATATTTCTTTATAATGTAATGTATATATAAATACATAAATTTATCCTGGTGTTTCTGCCGAGCCATGAGGAAGAGTGATGCTACAGAGGCAGCAACATACGAAATCAGTTTTCTTCATATAAACTCCATAGAGGAATGAGCATCAGAGGAATCAAGGTCCACTCTCCCGGTTTTCACAAAGCACCTCCCATCTCTAGCTCAGCAGTCAGTTATTCTTTGCCTGCAGTTTGTTTCTGCAAAACAAATACCTATTTTGAGGCAATTATGAGAAACAGGATGTAACGTCCAACAGAACGTTTAGGACAGAGAGAAGCACAGTGAAAACCCTACTGGGAGTCACAAGGAGGATAACAGCAATGTTGTAGTTTGCTTTCTTTTTCCCTTGAATGTCTTCCAAGATTTTTTTTTGCTATCTGATTAATAACAGGGATGAAGACAAAACCAGGAGGCCGTGACTTAACTTTCTTCCCAGCTGGATGAAATTCTTCAGGCAAATTATTACCTCTGGGCTTCACATTGCCCCTTTTTACGGCATGACATGGAAATAAGGAATGTCTTCTCAGGAAGCTATAGCTCGCATGCTGGGAAGCAGAGTGTAAAAGATGTCTGAGCAAGGAGGTGGACATGGGTGTCCCTCCAAGTTCCAGGGATAAGGCAGCTTAGGGGAGTGTGCCATGCTTCCTTCACAGCTCATCAAACCAACCTCTAACTTCCCTTTGAGCCCCTGCCTTTCTCCTCCGAGCATCACCATGCACGCATAAACCAGGCTGTAGATTAAATGTATATTTTAAGATCAATTAATCCTTATCCTCTACCGTGTGTTTTAAAAGGGCATTTTACCATAGTCTTACACTTAATACAGAAATATCATCAAGTAATGAAGACTCCAGTTCAGGGACTCCACGCTTTTAATAACATTTATCAAGCAACTACCCAGACACCTTGGCTTCCATTTTAAGATGTGCCAGTGCCTCTTGAGAGAGTTATACTCACGGAGTTGTAAAGACACCCTAAGGACATTGTCTAAAATAGTCATTACATATAATTTTTAATCCCAGTATTCACAGTTATAAGTTTAATAGGCATTAAAGAAAAAATAAAAATGAAATTCTTGTACTCCTACAGAGAATTAAAATGTGAGCTCCTCAGTTCCTCTTATTTCCATTTCCCCCTCCTCTTTGGACTCAGTCCTGACGATGTAGCACTGGAGTCCTAGTCAGGTGTGAAAACCACCTCACACCAGTGCTTCCAGCAGACCTCTGGGAATGTACCACCAGTTCCCAGCCACTTCCCACAGCATTTCCAAACAACAACAAAAGTACTTATGGAGAAAACAAACTGTTCAATCTTTCAAAGGAAGGACACCGGGATTTCTGATGGCTGCTCTGCCACAAAGCTGGTAGCCTCCTGAAGCAAGTGGGATTGTGCAGTGGGACTTTATTTATAAGGGGGATGGAGCACTTCCCATACAAAGACAGGCTGAGAACATTGGGGCTCTTCAGCCTGGAAAAGAGAAGCTGCACAGAGACCTCAGAGCAGCTTCCAGTGTCTGAAGGGGGGCCATAGGGATGCTGGGGAGGGACTCCTCATTAGGGACTGTAGTGATAGGACAAGGGCTGATGGGTTCAAAATGAAACAGGGGAAGTTCATAGATAAAAGGCAGAAGCTCTTCCCTGTGAGGGTGCTGAGGCGCTGGCACAGGGTGCCCAGAGAAGCTGTGGCTGCCCCATCCCTGGCAGTGTTCAAGGCCAGGCTGGACACAGGGGCTTGGAGCAAGCTGTTCTAGTGGAAGGTGCCCTGCCTGTGGCAGGGGCTGGAGCTGGAGGAGCTTTAGGGTCCCTTCCAACCCAAACTGTTCTATGAGTCTATTCTCTTGCATACACTAAGCAGTGGGACTATGTATATGCTAAGTAAGTGGGACGATGTATATCTATTCCAGGTGAAAAATACCAAAGCCACCAACTTAGTTCAGTCTCTCTAACGTTATCCTGTCGCTTTTAAGCTCTTCCCATGGCCTAGCTGTCTTCCTGAGTAAACTGCATCTTGAAAACCTAAATATTCATTTGAGCTGGAAACTGTCATCACATCACTATTCAAACTCCATCGTGAAATGAACTCACAACTTTGATTTCGCTGTGTTATGCTCATCTTTGATTAAGAGTTGCTCATGCTGAAGATATGCTCAGCAAGAAAAATTAACTAAAGTGACTTGCATTATTTATCAGCACTAATTCGGATGTACATTAATCATACACCAGAAGTGGCACCACTGCAGAGAAAACAACTTTAAAAATAAGACTTTGCTTCTCAGAAGAAAAAAGACGTTTACCTTGTTTGTCACCTGTGTATGATATTTACCTTCTGCAGCTAACTGCTTTGTATCAACTTCTATTACACTGATTTCAATAGAGCTATAGCTATTTAGTGTGTGTTCATGTCAAACAAGTATCACACCTCGAGTTGCAGGACAGCTTCCACTCTCTTCAATGCAACGGAAACCAGATTTAACACTAATAACCTCATGGCTCTTTCTAAATTTCAAATGGCTTTATCTTCCTTTAATTTCATGAAGTACCATAGAGATATATTCACATCATCTACCTGAGCAGGAGGAGGTCTCCTATGTAATCAATAAAAGTAAGTGGGGGCCCAGCTGGGGTCTCTCAAGACTCCTGTGGATGCTCTGCGGACTTTCATAAACAGCTCAGGTCCCACCTTTAAGTACTCACGTTAGCTGCCTAACAGGAGAGAGTGTGAACAAGCCGTTGTGTGCAGGAATCTTCTCCAGCCAGTTCCAAACTCTCCAAGAATGCAGATTTCTTACTTCTTTTAAGATTTAAAACCCCAACTTTGTTCTCACAATGTGATCAATAATTAATGGCTGTGGAAAGCCTCTCAGTAGCAGCATTTACATATCCGACACAGGATGCAGCACCAACAATAAAAGTATCACATATTAATTCACAAGGGTCCTTTGCCATTTTGTACTTGGAGTTTAGTGGGAACCAGTGCAAAAACCACTGAAATAAGAGATCAGATTGGCAAGTTAGAGTCAAAACAAGCTTATGCTAACAAGTGATAAAACCCTTTTCCAGGAGCAGGAAAATCAAATATATATATATATATTTGATCAAATATATACACACATATATATGTGTATGCATATATACACACACACACACACACACACATATGCATACATATATTCTAAGGCCAGAATGCAGGTGGCAGCTTAATCAGTGATATATGTATTAACAGATTTTGGTGTCAAGATTAGGAACATTTGAAGGCATTTGCAACCCCTAACAGCCACTGCTTCATGCAGCGTTCCAAGATGAAGAGTTGGACACCCACCACCACAGAGCACAGACTGGCTGGTCTCACAACAGAATGGAGCCTGTCTTTAAGTATTCTGTCCTAGAATAAATAACTCCTTCAACGGAATGGCTGGTGTTTGAAAAGCCTGGCTTCCCATTGAAGCAGGGATCATCTTTTGGGGTGGTTAAAAACCTGTTTTCTTGAGATGAATCCACTCCTTTTTTTAACTGCACCCAGGGATTTGGCTGCTGATTTTCTATGGCTGAAAAGACGCAAGCTCAGACAGTGACTGCTCACTGTGTATGTACATCAAAACCAGCAGTGCCACCACGACCACAGCCGACAGTTTGGACATAACTTCTTGATCTGCATGTGAAGTATCAATCACCTATCTCATCATATATTTTCACCATACATTATCATACTTTGCCATCATGTCTCACCATACATAATCATACATTTCACAAATATGACACATAAAAATGACAATCTCTTCCACCAGATTCAACTACAGTCATTTCAGGAGCAAAGATAAGTCACACATAAAGCATAAACTCTTCCAGAACTTGTTTGATGGGGCAAAAGCTACAGTTTTCCCAGATTTATACATACGCTTCCCGGTATCTATCGAGGTGCTTTATACTTTAGGTAGTGTCAGTTTGAGAAGAAGGCAACAGGCTCAGGGATTTGCATTTAGAAGAGGCAAAACCTGTTCCAGACACTAAAACTGCGCAGCAACACAAGTTTCTGATTTGAGAAGGTGAACGCTAGTGCATCCTTACCCTAAAACAAGGGGCAAGCCAGATGAATCCTGGGAATTACAAAGTAAAACTATGTGGCACCTTTATAGCAGACAGCAGAGGTAGCTCTGCTGAGGAGGAATGTAGTGACCTCTGCGCATAAATACATTTCAGGTCATGCCAGCTTCTTGTTTCCATCACATTTTCTATCTTTCCGCACCTTCTGTTAGGTAGGAAGTAGCATCTTCACTCTCAAACTTCCCAAGGCCTTTTTTTCTGTCAGAAAAGCCAAGTTCTACCTCAAGAGCAGTGTTGAAGCAGTGCATGGCAGCTGGAGCTGGAGCCAAGAAGCTGGCACATGGCTTTAAATCCCACTCACTCCCATTGCACTCTATAATCTCCAAATACAATGAATCTGTTCACAAACTTCACTTCAATAAAGGACGAACCTTCCTCCCCACTGTGCCTTGCATAGGCTCAGTACAGAGCAGACATGAAGAAGAAAGGTGCTGGGCATCTTCTGATGCACAACTCTCCTCTTAGAGAACAGAAACACCCAAGGGGTAGAATCAGGCTACTGTGGGTGCTGCTCATTGCTGGTCGCTCTCCCAGCCACAGCCTTTTGCACATGTGGTCTGGAACATCGCTGTAATGGTCTTCTGCATCAGCACTGCATCTTCCAAACAGCTTAACCTGTGAGGCCACCACAGTCTTGTCACAAATTCAAGCTAAAACAGTCTAACAAATCTCTGTCTCCAGCTTGTGCCAATATGAGCAAATGGCCTTACTTAATTTCTTATAAATGGCCTCTTGGTACAGATCTGTGCAGAAGCTTGTATGGTCCTGAGCTTAAGTGGTAAGACTGGAGTGAAAGTATGTCTTTACTAAAATAAACTTCATAATCCTAAAGTAATTAGTGATCCCTTTGTGCTTTAGATGGAGACTATTCCAGTGGAAAAGCATTTCAGCAAGATACCTCTTTCCCAACACAGGCAGCTATTTTGTTCCACGGGTTTTGGTTTGATTCGAATCATCAAACAATTACTATTTAGGATAAACAACTGAAGGCAAAAGTCCAATATGTCACATTACATTAATGGTAGAGAAGGGGTATTTCTGCAGGGTTTGTAGGTTGAAGAAGAAGGAATATTCTCACTAGCATCCTGAAAAGGCTGACACTACCTTACCCTTATAAAATCTAGTATTTATAAGGGTTTGCAGTATTAAGTATCTGTATCTTTTCCTCCACCATTCAAATATCAATACTGCACCATTCACAGAAACACTGGCACTAAAATTAACCCACCCCTTTGGCTTCCTAAACTTCTTTGTTACTATTTATCGGTGTAGATACACAGCATCAGGGTAGCTCAGCACATACAGCCTAGGAGCCTGAGGTTTCAGAATGTCTTCATGTTTTTAATAGATGAGAAAGTTAAATAAAATAGATCACCGTTCTCTACTGCTATCTCAACCATAATTGCACTGAAATTCTTATCACTTCAATAACTAACAGTATCTTATCATGTAAATGCTTATACACGACAATTAAGATCTCTGTTTGCCTTCAAGTAAATTTAAAGGGTTGTCTTTAATAAAACAGACTAAAGCTAAGAGATGTCAAGTATCATCTCTTAACT
This sequence comes from Pezoporus wallicus, assembly GCF_028554395.1. Taxonomy (NCBI): domain Eukaryota; kingdom Metazoa; phylum Chordata; class Aves; order Psittaciformes; family Psittacidae; genus Pezoporus; species Pezoporus wallicus. The sequence continues at coordinate 1,350,726 of NW_026637486.1, forward strand.
ACCAGGCACCCCTATGCCTGCACAAAATTATACAGGATTAGCTTGCCTGGCAGTTTTCAAGCTATGATCAGGACTTTTTGGCACTCAAGTTGAAATGCAACCCAAGCAGATTACAGCTGGCAGGGTCATTGTAATAGCAAGTTTGCTGAATAGCTTTCCAGACAGGCCAGCGTCACCTGAGAGAAACCCCTGGACGAGAGAGTCTGCTCGCTCCATGCTTGAGGACTGCCGAGGACAGGGAGGCCGCCTGCTGCAACCACTGACAGCACTTCAACACCCTGCCTGGCTCCCAAAAACCAGTGCCAAAGGCAGCAGGCAGTGGAATCACAGAATCAACTAGATCGAAAAAGACCTCTAAGATCATTAGGTCCAACCCTTACCCCAGCACTGCCAAGGCCACCACTAACCCATGGCACTGAGGCCTCATCTCCACGGGCTGTGAACCCTTGCAGGGACAGTGACTGCAGCCCTGCCCTGGGCAGCCTGTTCCAATGCCTGAGCACCCTCTGGGGAAGGAATTGTTCCTCAGCTCCATCTAAACCTGCCCTGGGGCAGCTTGAGGCCTTTTCCTTTTGTCCCATCCCTTGTTCCTTGGGAGCAGAGCCCAGCCCCTCCTGGCTCCATCCTCCTGTCAGCCACTTGTAGGGAGCGATAAGTGGGCAAGCGAATGGGGTGGGACGGAAAGCCTGTGACCTGACTGTGCTGTTTGGAGACCTCTCCCTTATCTATTGCTTTGTTACTGCTGTGAGAAGTGCCTGAACTGGCTTTTTCTTTCTGGAGCAAATTCAAAGAGATTCCCCTCAGCATGCTGTAAGCAGAGGAAAACCCACTTTTCTGCTTAGGGCAGCACAGACGAGCTGGGCAGACACACCAAGGAGGCAAAGGTAGAGCACAGAAGGGACGCCTGCTGCATCTCCTGGTGGCATACAGCACAGACCGCGCTCCGAAACTGCCTCAGAAAACTCTGGCAAAACTTCTCCTCCCGAGAATTCTGCCTCTATTTTGGACTTGTGCTTTAAAAGTAAAACTGACAGCAGAGTGCTGGCTGCTTCCTAGAACAGTTGGTGTGACTTCCCAAACAGGGTTACAGCGCTTCCGATTCAGGGCCAAATTTTGTTCTTATAAAACTGTTCCTCGTTTCCCCAAACACTCTGAGAGAGGAACTCCAGCAATGCCCAAAAGGAGAAGGATGCAGCAGCTTCCAGGCTTGCCTCGCAGTCGGCTTCACAGTGTAGAAGGGAGGGGAGCACACATCACTTTATATACACCCCCCTACCCACAGCTTGGAATTGGAGCTCGCTGCCTGAATCCAGGCTTTCTATAGTATCTCGGCTGTCCTTAACACACACAGGCACTGAGGAAAGGAATAGAAACAATACACGTAGTGGTAGAAGGATGAAAAAGAACACGGTGTAAATGGGACAGCAGGAAATAGTTCTCCCAGCCTAGTGCCTGGCCTTAGAACAAGCGTAAAGAGGAACTTCTCATTTGAATCTATGTTGGATGAAGAAAATTAAACACTTTTTTAAAGGCAAGTCTACACAAGCTTCTAAAAGGCTCTCTTAGAATGAGTTCCGTGAGCAATAGATCTAAGAAGTCTGAATTTCCACATTTCAAAACTATGTATTTTCATTGCTATCCCAAATAAGTGCAAGAGAAATAGTTACCAAAGGAAAAGATAAACTAAAAAGCAAAGCATAATGCTTAATTCAGAGTCAGAATTATCAGCCTTTGCTGACTGGACAGCACAGGAATCTCTCCAGTGGCTTACTCGGAATTTCCTCAAGTGAAAGAAGGCCGTTTGTTACAAATGACACCTTAGGGATGCATACATAATCCCTCTCTGACTTCCGTGCCATGTTTCCTCAGTTTACTTCAAGGCAAAATGCATTCTTCCCCTTGCTCCTGCCCTATAGGGTCAGCCCCGCTAATGAAAATCAAGCTGTCTTTTGTCTGCTCTCAACAATAGTCAGATAATGAAGCACAGGTACTGAACTTGGCATGTTTATTGTTGATGATGATGTATAAGCTGAGAGCAGACAGCTTCATTTTCCTTAAGCTGGGCTGACCCTGCAGAGAGAGAATTGGAGGAGAAAAACAACAAAAAACTGTCTAATTTTGACTAGTAGTAAAACAGTTGAGCAAACATTGAGCATACATAGAGACTGCAGTGACAGGACAAGGGGTAAGGGGTTAAAACTTAAACAGGGGAAGTTTAGATTGGATATAAGGAGGAAATTCTTTCCTGTTAGGGTGGTGAGGCACTGGAATGGGTTGCCCAGGGAGGTTGTGAATGCTCCATCCCTGGCAGTGTTCAAGGCCAGGTTGGACGAGGCCTTGGGTGATATGATTTAGCGTAAGGTGTCCCTGCCCACGGCAGGGGGGATGGAACTGGATGATCTTAAGGTCCTTTCCAACCCTAGCGATTCTATGATTCGATGATTCTATGAAACATGACGTGACATGGATGTCAGAGAGCATAATAATAATGCATGAACTACAGCAAGAACTAGAGAATATACAGAAATCATAAAATCATAGGATCACAGAATGGCTTGAGTAGGAAGGGACCTTAAAGCTCATCCAGTTCCAACCCCTGCCACGGGCAGGGACACCTTCCACTAGAGCAGCTTGCTCCAAGCCCCTGTGTCCAACCTGGCCTTGAACACTGCCAGGGATGGGGCAGCCACAGCTTCTCTGGGCACCCTGTGCCAGCGCCTCAGCACCCTCACAGGGAAGAGCTTCTGCCTAAGAGCTCATCTCAGTCTCCCTTCGGGCAGGTTCCAGCCATTCCCCTTGGCCTGTCCCTACAGGCCCTTGTCCAAAGCCCCTCTCCAGGTTTCCTGTAGGATCCCTTTAGGTATTGGAAGACACTCATGTAAGTAACATCTGGAATACAGTTTATGATCTTTCATATTTTAATTACAGGTATTATTATACTGATCAGAGACAAACAAAACCTGATAGTCCACTACAGAAGATGCCCACACTGAACCCACAGCTTGTTTTTTTTCTCTTCTATGTAACTTCCACAGTACACTTTTACAGCTTTATAGCACATGGCACAACCTACACGCCAATCAGAATAAAATCCCATGCAAGTGCTGCAATTTGCACGTTCCAGGCTATGTGGAACAAGCAGCACGGGTATGGTGGGTGACCCATAAAACGGCAGCACACCCGTAACATTTTTAGTACCTCACTGAAACAACTGTGCAATTAGAGAACTTTCGACAGCAAGCGGGGTTTCAAGTTAGCCTGTAGCAGCGTGAAATCACACAGAAATTACAGCTTAGCATTGCTGCTATTTCACAGCCGATGAGGAGGCCTGTGCCATGCCTTCCAGTGGGAAAAAACGGTGCCATGGCTAATTATAACCCCAAAACTTGGCAGCACCCTGAGGCATCACTCCAGTGGTGCTTTGCTTCCCAACTCAGAGCAGCCAGGACCAGCAATCCATCACCTCTGCTTATACACTGAGACCCACAGTGAAATCACGGTTATCACCACATGGACCGCAGGTCTGGGCTTATTTGGGCTGCAGCCACATTGCTTTTTTGGGCTAAAAGGGCAAATTTCAAACTTCCTACCCAAGCTCAAAGCACATAGAGAGCACGGGGAATAAGAAACATCTTCCTTCCTGCATTCATGGGACTGCCAGAAATACAGGTCAAGGTAGAAATATAAACATCCAGCCCTAACAAATCAACCTAACAAAAGATGTTGTATTAGAGACCTATATCAATATTGAAGTATTGCCTCTAATCATAGATTCTCAGCCTGGTTTGGGTTGGAAGGGACCTGAAAGCTCCTCCAGCTCCAACCCCTGCCACAGGCAGGGACCCCTTCCACTAGAGCAGCTTGCTCCAAGCCCCTGTGTCCAACCTGGCCTTGAGCACTGCCAGGGATGGGGCAGCCACAGCTTCTCTGGGCACCCTGTGCCAGCGCCTCAGCACCCTCACAGGGAAGAGCTTCTGCCTAAGAGCTCATCTCAGTCTCCCCTCTGGCAGGTTCAAGCCATTCCCCTTGGCCTGTCCCTACAGGCCCTTGTCCAAAGCCCCTCTCCAGCTTTCCTGGAGCCCCTTTAGGTATTGGAAGACTGTTATGAGGTCTCCCTGGATCCTTCTCTTCCCCAGGCTGAACAAGCCCTGCTCTCAGCCCGTCACTACCACCCTACATTTTAGTTCTGGTTTTCATTCATGCTTCCTCTGGTAAGAGCTGGATAATAAGAGGAATGACCTTTAGGAAGAATTTAGGTGGACTCCAGGAGCTAGGACCCATAGTTCCACAAACAGCAGATACTGCACCAACACATCTCAAGAAAACAGGCAGCCACAGTTTAGAAAGAATATTCAACTGCTGTCTGTGGGCACTGGAATAAGGACAGGAGCTTATTAGAAAAGATGAAGCTCACTGGTGTGAACTGATGCACATGGAAGTCTCCAAGTTTGTAGGGTGAGGCATTGTCTTCTTTAGACATCCAAAATGCTGCTTAATTTTATGTAGGAGAAGAATCTGATTATTTTTCCTTTGAAGGACTATTCCAACTCAGCTACTTCAATCTTCTGAAGCCAGAGTGCCAAAGATCTGGTGGGGTTATTTATCGATGCTATCCATTCTATAATAACTGATATTTATTTTGACTCATTTTATGACAGTCTTGGACTTCCTCCAAGTGTGACATGGCTTTTCTTTAGTCGAAAGATTTGCAGGGAATTATAAGACACTTTTAAATGAGGGGCAACGAGAGGCCCTGTACTCATAATAAATGGTGGGAGAGAAACCTCTTACAACCAGCTTGTGTATAGGATGAATTAAGGCAGGAATAACAGAAGTGTGCATTGTATGCCACAGTTCTTGTAAGTTATGATGAATTGTCTCTTGCTTTCTATGACTGCCAAGAAATCCTTATTTTGAGTTAGCCCACAGTCGGATCTGAGAGCACATGACTCACCCGTACAAGGTGGCAACCATGTGAATTGTACTGGTGATGCTCTCTCAGACAGTAAAATCACACTGGGGGCTCAGATTTTTCCACTCCAGCATATCCTGGCCTCTTCTCTTCTATCCATTGAGGAAAAAATAGCTCTGACATCTCTTGCTCAAAAGTTCCTTGCTCTTCAGGTCTCCTTCCTCCTGACCCAATGCATCCCTGCTGTGGAAGTTCTCAGCGGGACGTGCTGATACCATCTGACAAGCTTTATGCTTATCAACAAGACTCAGTGACCTTGACTAGCGAGGACAGAGCTCCTGTGCCTTTCCCACAGAGTGGCCTCAGATGCCTTGGAAAAGTCTCCTCTTGTCTGCCCTTTCCCTGGCACTGCATGAGGACTCCCTTTGGGCTACTGACATGGCTTGCTAAGAGCCCAGACCAACATTCACTTGGTCAAGAAGGGCTGAGTCAGCCCTTAGGTTATTAAATTCAAAGCAAAGTGGTACCTCTCCATGCTGGGATATGTATTAGAGAAACTGGGATTTCAGTACTAGGTCAGAGGAAGTCATTATCAGCCCCAAAAGTCTCATTAGCAAGTGTTCTGAGGATAGATTTTTTCCTGGATTATTCCTGTTCATTTTCCATCTTTAATGCAAGATTCTCTATAGGCAAAATGAGTGGAGCCTTTTGACTCTCTAAATTAGCTTGACTGAAAGCAAGCCTCTTGTAAACTTACCTCAAACGTAAAGCAGTCAAAGAGGTACTAACTTTATTACCTGGTTCTATTTTTATTTTCCTCTCCAAACTGAGCACCAGGAATACTCAGCAGCAGTATGCAATGGGAATAACATCCAGCTGGAACTCTTTCCCCCTTAAAAGAAGCAAGGTTTCTACACTGCTTGCTTGTCTAGTAGAGCTTGGCTAAGTATTCAGCACAGTAGCTCAATCTCTAGGAAAGTTGTAACCAAGTTTTGCATGAGAAAACTGGGAGTTATAATGGAAGTACTTTGTAAAACAAACTGTAAACTTTATAAACATTATATGTTCTGTTATATATGTGGTGACATAAACATTATACACATGTGATGATATATGCAACACACTCACGCAAAAAAAGCTCCCTTTGCAGTTGTGGAACAGGCTGAACCGGAGGCAGCTTGGCTGTGATCTCTCTTACTTTTACAAAGCCACGTTTCCTTGTATAAAATGAGTTTCCAAATGGGCTTGTTTTTACAGAACACTATGTTGTGGGGGAACAGCAGTGTATGTAGAATGACCTGACCCTCAGAAACACATCTCTAACACATCGCATAACACACATAACATCACATCACACAATGCAACCGTTCAGTCACCACAATACAGACACTAGCAACTTTATCATGACAATTGCCTAAATATGAAAGAGCAACACAAGAAACAAGAGGAAACTCAGGCAAACTCGCCAGACTCCAGCTCTAAGAGGATTGCAGTAACCTTTTCATACTTCGGGGAGGGATTTTACTGTCACTTCATTCAGACTCACTGAATGCTCTCAGGATACACATTACAGCACTATCTGCTGAAGTGTTAGCATTGCTTTAAAAGCATAAATGGCAGGGATTTGCTGTTTTCCAGCGAGTATCACCATGGTGAAACTCTGTCTAGGAATCACGCTAACAACAGGCAGGGCTGGCATAATGTTTCACCTTGTGTTATCACCGGGATCTTGTAGTTAGGTCAGGATCGCGTGGAATTGCTGTGAGGAGGTCAAAGCGGTGTCTTGCAATACTAATTCAACATCTGGTACAAAACAGGGATGGAGCTGGGTGGGAATACAGCAGGGAGCTCCTCAGCGGCCAGGAGAACAAGACAGTTAGCCTGGATGCAGACACTGAAGCAGGGGAATGGATTTCTACACTCTGAATGGAGTCAGTCTTCACACCAGTGAGTTGAAGGAGTCCAAGTGGGAAAGATGAACTTTGTATGTTGCCCTTCTCTGATCTAAACCCCTCAGTATACATTTGGCTGATGGTATGACCTGGTCAATCCCTGACACGCACATGGTACTTGATAGCTTTTTCTAGTAAATATACATCTTTGCAGAGGCTCTTTAGAAGGGAAAGAGCCCATCCTTTTCTGTCATATAGAGGAGCAATGAGACATCCCATCATCCTCCTTTGAAACTTCACTGCTCCAACTGTCAAGTAAATCCATGTTTCTTAACATTATAAATGTGCAGCAAATGGCGTAAGTGGCATTGCTACAAACACAGAGCTCTGCAGCACACTCAACACTGGCCACATGTTTATCAAAATCAAACCGTGGGTGAGTATGGCTCTCAGGGAAAGTTTCAGTTCAACTTTTACAAGCCATAGATTTTAACTAAGCACTAATTCTCTAAGGATGCTTCCCGTATTGCTACACGTCCCTCTGTTCCCTTGCTCCAAACCCTTTTTCCAAGACCATTTTGAAAGGCATCTTTTAAGTCTCCAAAACACACCGCCTTTTCTCAGCCATTTTTCACCCTCAGAACACACGCACACCTCCACTGAAGGCAATGGGCTTTCTATGCTCTTGTGTAGAAAGGAGTTTGCTGAACTTCAGGAGCAATTTTAAGCTTTGCAAGATACTGTGCAAAGGCACTAAGTGTACTTACAGTGATTCAGGGAGCTTGAAATTGTTGTTAATGGTAAAGAAAAAAGAGAGCTGCCTTTCCCGTTCTTTTAATTAGGAGAGGAAAAATACACCTTCAGACACACAACAAAATGACATCTTTTAACATCTGCTAATTCAAACCACATACTGCATGTTGCATCCAATGTGGCAGTTAGGTTAACTGCATATTTTGACTGAGTAGCAGAATAAATACCCACCTAAAACCAGCATATAGGGCCAGCACAGAAACTAAGTACTCTTGACTAAAATTATCTATATTTTTATAATATCTACATTTTTATTCTATAATTGCATGACAAAATACATGATTTGTCCAGTTAAACATTTTTTTCTGTCCTATTTTTTTTTAATTATAACAGAAGGTATAAAAATATATTCTGCAACAAAAATCTAACCCCATTTTTTTCAGTTTGGTACTTTAATAAGTAAAAGATCCTGGAGATGAACTTTGGACAAGGGCCTGGAAGGACAGGCCAAGGGGAATGGCTTGAACCTGCCAGAACAGGGGAGACTGAGATGAGCTCTTAGGCAGAAGCTCTTCCCTGTGAGGGTGCTGAGGCGCTGGCACAGGGTGCCCAGAGAAGCTGTGGCTGCCCCATCCCTGGCAGTGTTCAAGGCCAGGTTGGACACAGGGGCTTGGAGCAAGCTGCTCTACTGGAAGGTGTCCCTGCCTGTGGCAGGGGTTGGAGCTGGAGGAGCTTTAAGGTCCCTTCAACCCGAACCATTCCATGATTCTGTGACTCTGTGATAACTGCTATCAAGTCACTACTAAAAATCAGAATGCAATACCTGCATTTTACAGTTCCAGCTTTATACCTGGAATGGAAGCTAACACACAAATCACCACTTCCCTCCTACCCCAAAAAGCCCTGTGAGATGATTTCCTTTCACATGCACCACAGCTCTGCATAGAACTGAGGTCTAAGGGCTTCTTTTCTTTTATCACCTGGGCTTAATAAGGGTGAATGTTCAGGAGGCAAAACCAAAGAGATTTAATTGTTTTCAGAACAGAACTTGTTCTAGTGTAAGGCTATTGCTGATTCCTGCAGATAACACCAGAACTGTACATCTTCATAGGCACATTTCAATCCTTTTCCACTTCCCAACACAATTAAGAGGTAGGTCGCCTAACTTTTGAAATAGAACATAGGGACTCTTGTTTTCCCCATCCACATTCCTACCTGGAATGATATTCCAAGCCCGAAAGTCCAAGCTCAACAGGCACACGTATCACAAACTTGGCCATAATGGGCACGCAGTCACCCATTGGATCAACATCTTTCAATTTATTAGCATGACAAAGGACACAATTATTTTGGATATGCCTGAATGCAATTTTCATTAACTTTGCAATGATTTATTAACAAAAGTGTCAGGAATGTAATAAAAGCAGCAGGAGTCCTCAAAATGCCAAAATAAGAGGAAAAAAAAAAAAAAAAAGAAGAAGAAAGAAAGAAGAATACAGCCGAATTTCCAAACATGCCTTGCAGCATCAGGTCAATAAGGTTGCTTGATTCTATCAAAAGCATCACCATGGTGAGTGAACTCTGCAATTAACAAAGACTAAGCACAAAAAATGCTAATATCTCATTTGAATGTAATTATGCACAGATTACTGTTCACTGGAACAAGAAAAGGGATTTTAATTGTCACCCAAAGTTGCGTGCAAAACCCAGGATTCTGCTGAACTTGTTTTGGTCAGGAGAGTTTACATGACACTAAAAATGAAGAGTTCACAAGCGCTGGGGTTCGGTGGCTTTGCACAATGACTGCACTGGCTTTGTATCATCCAGCGTGCAACTTCCCGGAGTCCTTTCTGTACCATCCCTCCATGTATGCTGGCAAGGTTAGTTTGTAATAAGTTTCCCCATCGTTTGCATTTTAATACTATTTGATCTCATTTACATGTTTAAATTTGTTCCTGTAATAAAATTCATTAGTATGTTTATCATAACCACATAATGAATATAGCCCTTATGTAAAATAAAAAATTGAAAGTACATTAGAGACATTACAAGCTGTTTGAAATGACTGTGCTTTGCATATTATACCTTATTAATTAAATTATAAATTATTTATTTATGTATGTCTTTAATCAGGGGCAAGCACTAGAACAATATTGTATTAGTATAAGGAACACAATACAACTCCAAGCTAATTCACATGTGGACCGGCTTTCACAGACATACTCCTACAGATTCATTTTGCCACGGGATGGCAAATGCCATCCCCCCGTGTGCATCAGGGGATGTGAAATAGCTATTTAAAGGGCAGTGAGGGGAAGATGTTTCTTGTGCACGTTAAAACTTCACTTGTTCAGATAATATCTCTTCGCCTTTTCCTTCGGAAGCGAATAATTAAATCAGATATGCAGATGGAATGGGAGAACGCATCGTTATTCAGGCTAATGCCACGTTCATATTCTAGAGTCCACTGATTTAAAAGAAATAAATAAATGAAGAAGAATTAGATTTTTTTTTTGGTGTTTTCTAAAGTTCAGCAGACAATATTTAGCACTACAGAATCATGGATAATGTTAGAAAAATAGCGCAAGAGCATCCAGACGGTTCTTCCAGTTCATATTCTTTTGAACTAAGCTGTTATAAAGAAAAATTAATCCAGCCATGTGCAACATTATTACTGTAAGAAAAACAGAATTTATCAAAAAGAATTAATAGTTGGTAGAAAACGATTAGGCATCAAAAGCAAAACTCACAAGATTACAGAAAAATGAGACTGGTATATTTAAAGGTCAGCGGAATCTATAGAAAAGATGAGGGTCTGAAGAAAGTGAAAGAAATTAAAACAAGGAGCCGAGAATAAAGTTTCCAAATGCATAACTGAGAGAGGAGATGGGCACAGAACTCGTTCTTATTCTGATATCTGGTTCTGTTTTAATTTGAATCCCACTGGGAACTCAAAATGGGTCACTAAAGGACGTGCGTCTTTGTCATGGGGTTTGCTTGATTCAGTCTGAATCCTGAAGAGTATCTGGTACTAAGAGTAAAAATGCCTTAAAAATGCATATGCACACACACACACACACACTGGCACAGCAGAGCAGAACAACTGCAAAAGCTGACATTTTCAAGCAATGGGGAAGATTATGGACAAAAATCCAAACATTGACCCTCATCCTGTAGCAGCACTCAATGAAGAGGCATTCAGGAATAAAGCACAGGAGACACCAAGGAAAACCCCCAACTTTTAACTCAAATTCTGAAGCCCAAATACATTCTTGAATACTTCCCAGTGAGCAAGGAAAAGCTGTGAAATGGCACTCCCAAACCTGACGACATCCTGCACTCCCAGCAGGAAATCCCAAAACAAAACCCAAGCAACCAAACAGGCGTGTGCCAAAACTGCATTTCAGTTTAGAGGATACAGAAGCTGCTGAACACTTGGATTAGTCTGTGCCTAACTGGGGAGAGCCTGACCAGGCTGCAGAGTTAAGGAACACGGATATCAGTCCACCCCTAGCCATACACTGCTTGAGACTCCAAAAGAGAGATGGCCCAACTCAGAGAAGTAACTCAAAATCAATCAAGAGGAGCCCTATGGTCTGATAACACAACCAAGACAAAGCCTAAACTTTAGAGGCAATGGATTAGTTTGGTAGGCAAGCATTTAAACCAAACCACCGAGTGAACAAGCTGTGAATAATGAATAGTGTTGGGGCATAATTTCTACCAGTAGGGAAATTCTGCTGCTCCAACAGAAGCTCAAATCATTCCAGGAATCGGGAAGATGAGAAGGACCAACAGTGGAGATGCATTTGTTTACCCCCATAACGACCAAACAGAACTGTGTATTTCTTCCTACACCAGAAGAAACTCAAATATTTGCAAGCATATGCATGTGTATATGAGTAAAAAAGAAGGCTACTTCCATCCACGGACAAGGGAATATTGCTGATGGGGCTGAGGTCACACCAAAAACCTATCCTGATGAGTTTCCAAGAAGTGGCCTCAGGACATGCCTGGATCCATGCCCGTACATGCAGTATTCCCTCAGAAGACATCTTTCTCCCACAGACTAGTATCTTCAGTCATGTTCATCAGGAAATACACTTTTAATGAATACCAGAAATTACAGTTTACCTGAAAGATGTTTTCATTTGGGGTCACACAGTTGAAGACAAAGGGCCCTAAGAAGCTTTAGAAAGTGAAAGCCATGCTGTTCTAAACATAATCAGACACAAATGTAAACTCTATTTAGAGAAGATCAAAACAAAACCAGAACCTCGAAGACACCAAACCACAGCAGTAGCCTGCAGTGAGGCTGTGGTCATATCACCACTCCCAACAGAGAAGAACACTCAGTCTCTTAGTAAACTCAAACTAGGTTGGGAAATGAATCCCTATTTGAGAGGCCTGGAGGCAGTGCCAGGTTAATGGCTGGACTCAATGATCTTAAAGGTCCTTTCCAACCAAAATGATTCTGTGATTCTATTATTTGGGCAGAGGATATTGTCACAGATTGGACTTGCACAAGGTATCTTTGACAGCACCAGACCTTGGCTGATCAGTTGGCGCGATCTGTGGTGCCTAAGGCACAATCAGCTTCAAACCTCAGCCCTTCCACCAAATGCTTCACCTTACTAGGCTATCTAGAACCAGAGAACACAGGGAGCCAGACCAGTGGACTGCTGGCTGTGGGTCCTGCTCCCTTCCTTCCACAGCATCACCTTGTCTCCATGCCTGCCCGCACTCTCCTTTCTTCCCCCAGCCCATCACAGATGTCTAGTGGGCATATGGAAGATTCTTTACGTGTCTAAGGATATCAAGGATATTCAAGAATCCCTCTTGGGTCCCTGTAATGCAGGTGTAAAATGTACAGCACATCTACTTCAGTGGCTGGGCTGCAGTGTAGAGCTCTATTGGATGAAGAGAAACCACCTCATCAGAGCAGCACGGGGCTGGGACAGGCTCTTCTACTGTGCTTTGAGGAAACATTAACTCAGGTAGGTAAATACTAAGGAACAACAGACGAAATCTTCCACTTCTAACTGTGAAGGGCAGAAGGGACACCTCACCTGCCCTTTTGCCCAAGAGGCTTCATTACAGACCAGTCTCAATGGATTAAGACAGTGGTGAATCCAAGGATTTGGAGTTATCAGAATAAATGAATTTATCACCTCTGTGTTCAATAGCAAGGCTATGCAAAAGTGCAAGGTGCTTCAAACACAGGCTGAAGGCTGCTGGAAAACTTCACAGATTAAAATGTGTATTGGTTTGGGACTGGGTTTTTGTGGGGGGGTTTGTTTGGTTTTGGGAGGTTTGTCGCTTGTTTGCTTGGTTCACTTTGGAGTTTTGGGTTGGTTTTCTGTGTGTTTGGGTACTATATTAGAAGTGCCAATTCTCGTCAGCAATAACACACTGAACAATCCAAAGATATCCTGACTCCTCTCAAGTTTGGCCAAACAGAACACAGCACGTTTCAATAATACTTTCATTAGCATTTCACCAGCACCATAGGCTGAACTATGGTATGACACAGAATCACAGAATGGTTTGGGTTGGAAAGGACCTTATGATCACCCAGTTCCAGCCCCCTGCCATAGGCAGGGATGCCTCACACTAGATCATGCCATGAAGCAGTGGTTTGAAAAGGGAATGAAAATCCCAGGTTAAAATTAAACCACAAAATCATTGTAAAATAACTAAGAATTAGGGGCTTTCACTAATATTTCCAGGTATTTCCTTATAATATGGATAATAACATGAACTGCCAATGGCTTTTTCCAAGCAACAGGCAGGGTGCTAGTGCCCATTAAGAGCTCAACACTGCAATTTAACTTTTGCAAGGATATTCAATGTGAGATTTGAGTTCTGGCTCTCATCTTACAAAGTTACAACATCCTCAATCTGTATCAGGCACATGATTCCCCAAACAAGCCAGTTCAACTCAGTGACCTGCTTTCCTCCTCCTCCTCCTCCTTCTGCTTCATTATACATTATAAAATTAATTTTAAATGATGATTCCTCTAGACATTCGATAAGAGCTTATTAATACCTTAAGCCATGTCAGGATTAAAAAGAAGAAAGATAGATCAGCGTTGATAAAATTACTCTATTTCAAGGCAGGGAAAACATGCTTCAAGAAAGAAAATCTACTCATTAATTAGCCTGGAGATGATGGAGCAGGGAGGATACATCTGGAAAAGTTCTTTGCATAGAGGAAAAAAAAAAGGCTAAAAATATAGAATAGACCAAAGCTGAGATTTTCACTGAAAAGTGATTGCACAGAAAAAGTGAAACGTTTTAAAGTATTAAAATGGGGAGGAGGAGAGGAAGAGTGATACATTTGCTCTTAACTTCCTTCCCCAGCGTGCAACTATTTAAATAGGCTGTTGAGGACTATCCTTACCGAAGTGGTCTATCAAGAGAAGGAACGGTATCATTTTCTAGCTCTGTGTATGACAAAAAGTACAGGATTATTCTCTTCAAAGTCCCTGGTCAAAGTCAGAAAGTTTTCATTCCCAAAGTACAATTTCAATGCAGGAACTATTTCCTGGAAATTTATATCACAGAAAAATATGGGAAGAGACATGTGAAATGAACATTATTCTAAATCCTGCTTCTTTTCTAACATGAAAGGTATTATTCATCCAAAAAAGACTGGATCCTTTGAAACCATGATATAACATTCACATTCACCTCCCATCATTGGAAAACTTGTCTGGTTTCTAGAAGTGTTTTCATTTTGAGAAGATCTGGGCACTGTTCTCTCAAGGTCCTAGCAGGCCTTACTGTATAACCTATAAACATCCATCCCCCTATGCATTTCAGAGGGGTTCTAGTGAACCCCTATTGAGGTTCAACCTCAACCCATCTTTTGCACCAAGCTAAGCCCTCTCAGGAGGAGCCACAGGCTCCCTCCTGCACACATCTGAGCCCCGTGTTTCACTGTGTGGCACCAGTGCTCCTTGCAAGCATGCAGCAAGTGTAACATGTGCAAAGCCCTAAGCCAAACACCGTCCTTCCCTCCTCCAGCCCCTGAGATGTCAAAGCTGCACTTGTGCACCAGCAAGTCTGTGTTGCCGATGGACTCGCCCCAGTTCACTCCAAACTCGGAGCAATGGGAAGATCTAAAGTCCTTTTCCACCTTCCTTCCCAAAGGCTGCACCACTTGATGGTTACAGCTGATGGCCCAGTGGGATACTGAAGCTGGTGGCATACAGAAAGCGAAAGAGCAGGGATTCAGGTTTGGCATCTCTATTTACACCTGCTTGCACACCGGCATTTCTGCGTGGACAGAAACCCTTGACTTCTCAAAGGGGATGCTCATACCATCAAATTCAAACTATAGGATACCCGAAAACCGTGCCCAGTACAAACATTTAGGAATCATTAATGAATTTCCTGACATTAAATTCACAACAGTAAAACTGCCTTCTAAGCTTCTTTCAACTGAATTCGTTGTAGCTATAACTCACAGGGAGCACTGAGCTCAAAGCAAACTGGTTTTGTGGGGTTTGGTTGTTTTTGGAGAGATTAGAATATTTCAACTCAAGGGATGTATGTTTAGGGAAGTTTCGAGTGTGAGAGCAAACAGGGAGTTACGACAAAAAGTATTCCCCACTTTAAACCATTGCAGAAGATTCTGTGTCTGCTGCAATAAATCCTTGAGTGTACTAAGTAGTAAAAATCTATTCAACTGTCCTTAAAGTATTAATTTTAGTGCCATGATTACAAGACTGTTATTACCTTAATAAAATTCATTCCGTTTACAAGCTAAAAGGTCTATGGTCTGAATACTGGAATAATCCAATTTAATCAGGATAACAATGTGAAAACCACTCACAGAACAATTGTGAACAATTTTCTAATGGACTTAAATTACGTGCTTGTAAAGGACACTGACAGATGATATATTTACTTTTCCTGGGAGCACATTAGAGATCTTTAAAGGAGGAATGTCTAAGCCACAGCAGATTGAGATACCTCAATATGTCTTAAAATCAAAGGTCCAACCCAAAGGCATTATCCAGGTGCCCTTTGGTGACTCAAAATTAATATGAATAGAGACAGTCCATCTCTCCCATCTCCCTTGAAAATAAAGAACAATTATGTGTTAGAAAACAACAACAATTAGTGTCTAGATAGCCTGAACTTTTTGAAAGTCGTATCCAGGCAAGAAAAGAGAACAAGCAGTTGGATACCACTGTATGGGGGGTTAGTTGGCTAAGCCCCTTTCAGAAAGTTTGAATAGCTACAGATATTAATGATCCCAACACTAGTCAAGAAGCATCCTTTCAATGATGTGCAGTTCTGGTGTCCTCAACATCAGAAGGACATGAAGCTGTTGGAACAAGTCCAGGCGAGGCCACAAGGATGATCAGGGGCTGGAGCACCTCCCATATGAAGACAGGCTGAGAAAGTTGGGGCTGTTCAGCCTGGAGAAGTTGTGTGGAGACCTCATAGCAGCTTCCAGTGTCTGAAGGGGGCCTATAGGGATGCTGGGGAGGGACTCTTCATTAGGGACTGTAGTGATAGGACAAGGGGTGATGGGTTCAAACTGAAACAGGGGAAGTTCAGGTTAGATACAAGGCATAAGTTCTTCCCTGTGAGGGTGCTGAGGCGCTGGCACAGGGTGCCCAGAGAAGCTGTGGCTGCCCCATTCCCGGCAGTGTTCAAGGCCAGGTTGAACACAGGAGCTTGGAGCAACCTGCTCTAGTGGAAGGGGTCCCTGCCCATGGCAGGGGGCTGGAAGTGGGTGAGGTTTAAGGCCCTTTCCAACCCAAATCATTCTATGATTCTATGATAGGAGAGGGTCTGAATTTCAGCCAAGTCAGCTTACATTATTGTTCAGATACCACTCTCCAGGGCCAGGAGACTCTATACTCTAAATTGTGGACAGAGTGCTATTTAAGATCAGAAGGAATATTACTTTTGATCTAAGAGGCCTTGGGCTTGGCTCAGTCTGGAGCAACACATGTTCTGAACATACTGAGCGCACTGTCAATGCTTGAAAAATTAGTAATAATTGTTGAAACCTTTGCAGGACTTTTTCCTGTGCCATAGAAGAGAGTTACTGCAATCTGCTTCATTTTCAATCCCTTAAAGAATAGCTCCTGGCAGGCTACCAGTTGGACCCTGATTTTGGCAAAGCATTGGGTCTTATGTGTTACGCATAACATACAGCTTGTAGGGATGCAGTTCCTGATGAAGTTCCCTCTTCTCTCAAATATCTGAGGGCAAGAGTTAACCTTGGTTTAACTCCACTGATTTGAAGGAAATTGAGCTGAAGGGATGAATTTGGAGCAGAGTCAGAGCCGAATGCCACCGTATTGCACAGCAATTTATAATTAACTGTCTCTCCTTACATCCTTGGTACCTTCCACAGTGAGCAAAGGCTGAGCACTGAGAATTCTTGGACTTATTAGTGAAATCGAGATGAACAGGAAAGGAAGGTGATGAAAATCATGATATTCAAGCAAAAAGGAATAAAGAGTTCACCTGTAAGAAGTTTTATCACAGAGCAAAACAATCCCCCTCCAAACAATCTATGGATGTCTTTGCTTCCCAAAGCTTTAACCCCCCACATGTGAATTTAAAACAATTACTCAGGCAGGCCCTTACTTCAAAAGCTGACACACCAATGCAAAGTAATAATGTAACAACTGATTCAATAATTGTCTGCATTTAGATGAAGTGTGGTTCTGTATTTCATCAGCAGATATTTCTGAGCATGGTGACAAGAGAGAGATAAAGAGCCTCAAGACTCTCCGCAGCCATAACCAGAAATGAGATTCTCAAGAAAAGAAACAGAAGATGCTTGGTGAAATGAAGATAGAGGTAGTTCAGAATTAACATCCATGGGGGGGTTACAATCAATACACATATAAATACGTGAGGGGTTGTGTCTGTGTGCGTATATCCATATAGACTGTCTGCATAAATGTTAAACCCATGTTTGCATTCCGGGTGCATTCGGTAACACACACATTTAGGAATTTCCACACAGATGTATGAATTCCCAATGTTTTCCCCCACTGTACATTAAGGGTTGATGTGATCAGTTTGAAAAGAGCAAGTTTTAAACTGAGCACCAAACTTAGTGGCTACTATTAGACCTGGTTTGTTTTCATCTTCAGTGCACAGTGGCTTTGTGAAGCTAACAGCAACTACTGTAATATTTCCTCTTGCAAAGTCTGTTTGCTAATCAGTAGTGGATCTCATCAAGGACCTAATAAGTGCATAATGGTACATTTGCTTCCCAGGAGAAACCACTGTTTCTCATCATACCAGAAAATACCCCCTTGCAAGGTGCAACCAGGATCCATGGACTCACTGCAACAGTCTAATAATTTAATTGCAAGCCCTTAGGCAGGGATAACTTAAATTACAATTAGAGAGCTCGAGCGCTGCTGCTCGCATCTGTGTGATGAACACTGGACTGATTAAAGGTTTTTAAAAGAGAACTCGGCACTTCACACTCCAGAACAAGTCACTACACTAACTTTGAAGTCTCCTATCTTACTATTTTAATACTTGCGATGCACTCTGCCTAGTCTTTTCTGCGGGGATTCAAAGGATCCAAGCTCAGTGTGGTGTCTGCCCTCTGAAAGGCCTACAGGGCAGTGCTTCCATTAGGAATACCTTTTCTGCAGGTGGAATGCACACAACAGAAAGCCATTCTAGAACAGCACCACGCACAAATACTGCAGTGGCATCACCTCCAAGAATGCAGTAAGCTTTGGAGGAATGCAGAGATCCTACAGCAGCAGATTTTGGAAGCCTACGTCCATTCCCTGCAGAGCTACAGTGGGATTCTTCAGCACATGCAGAGCCCTACCTGCTGGAGCAGTCCAAGCCCTAGTAGAGCTCACCCTGGTTTTACACTCACATCCATATAACACATAACACATAAAGGCTTTTTTCTCGGACAAACCAGTGATTTTCCTGTTGGCCTACAGGACTGCAGCATGTAATACTGTAAATCACAGCAATAACAGCACACATGCAGCATGTATGCCCAAAGAGTTATAAGAAAGCACAGAACCTTTCCCAGGTGCTGCTAGGCTTCTGGATGGTCCAAAGGGAAAATCATAGCCCACCTTACTTCATTTTGTGCTACATGTAAACATATATAAATAGTTCATACTTCATACATGCTTTTCTACTGAAAACCTTGCACTTAGCAATGACCATTACAGAGTAGAGTTTTGTTTTGGGGAAGGCATGTACACCCCAAAAAGAGAGAACACGGGTATTCAAACTATTCCTCTGCTCCCATGCCCCATACAGGCCACATATTTGGATGACTTGTACATGAAACACCAACACCCAGACTCAGCCTTGGCAAAGTCAGTTGTACATTGACATTTCTTTAGTTTTCCCACCTTGGCTGATTTAATTGAAGTTGTGTTTGAAAGCCACCAGACTCCTTTTAAACCCTGAACTGATGTTTTGTAGGTTCTAATTTGCTCTTTCTTTGCAGCAATATAAAGCAGGTAAGAATTTTATCAGGTAGGGCTCAGCACGTTTTACAACTTTCATGAAGTGGTAACAACCAATACAAAGCCAGCTCCCTATCTGCTGACCAAGCAGAAAGATACACCCTTAGAAGACAACAGAGCAGTCTGTTTCCATATAGACAGTACATCTAAGAGGTACTTTATCCAGTGCTAACCTAAATATTAGTCAATCCTCCAAGAGTAATCTGGAACTGCCCCAGCAGCAATGCTGCGAACCTATGTACACATGGAGTATCTATTCAATAGAGCTTTTAAAAGCCATCTCCCCTTTCTCACATTGATGCTCTTGAAGCCCTTCATAAAACAGTCCCCAGTGGGTAAATTAAGAGAGACCCTTGAGGGACACAAATGGTGTCACCTCACCAGTACCATACAAGCGACCACAGTGGTCAAGGTCTGTATTTTAGAGCAGGAAGACACCCAAAGACCCAATTTCCAGCCTATTATGCAGGTACAAAACTCAGTGAAGGTCCGAGTACCAACTGGGCCATGAATTTATTCCAGTCCTGCCCACAACGACATGGTGCCCCAATACACCGTTTTCCATCCCTAAAGTAGGAGCCTCTTCCATCCCAAAAGCAGGAACCCATCCATGGATGGCAGTACCGTGAGCTACTCATTCTTCATGGCCTGTTTTGAAGAATCCCAGCTTTCCCAGCCAGCTTGCAGAGCACATCAGCTCCTGTTAGACCCCCAGGGTGATTACAGCTTGAGAAGCCACCTCCTCTGCCGGAGAGGGCAGCAGGCCTAGAGAAACACAAACATCACAGGCATGAAGCAGAAGAACTCAATAGGTAACTTTGACTCTGTGAAACACGAGGCAAACCTCCCCAGTGCATAAGGGTGACAGCTCCACAGAGCCTCAATATGTGAATAAAAACAGTTTCCTTTTTCTGACAGGAAATTCCATGGGTTGAGACAACAAAACAGAAAGAGCAGCAGCCCTTAAGACACAGCCTGCACAAAATAAACCAGCTTTTTTTTTAAAGGAAGAAGAAGAATCTTGGCATATGGTAACAAAAACTATATAATTCTCTTGATCTTTAATCTCTATGCCAATGTCTGTTTTACAGATTATGGCCCCAGCTACTGACAAATCTGCTTAGTGAGTTTTTGGCTGACAAATCTGGCAACACAAATGCTGTCTGAAATACATTCAAAAGGCTAAACATTTTCATAATAGCTACTTTACACAGCTTAGTAGGTTTCCCTTTAGGACAGCAATTTGATTTTTTTAAAGTGACAGTGTTAATTTTTATGATTACACACAGAACTGAGATTTTTATTTAATACAGTGGGTCTTCTAAAGCTTTTCAAGGGGATCAACCACTTTGCCAACAGACGGGTGTTACAGCAGGGGTGATTATAGTAATTTTTCATGTAATTGGGAGTCACCATTTGGTTGCTATCTTTCACATGCTTGTTGCCTCATCATATAATCCTTCATAATGGGGGTTTGTTGTGTGTCACAAGAACGTGCCAAGCAGCCGGGAAATAATAAACAGAGGAACCCCCTGGCTTGTGGGTAGCACGAGTGTTCTAACATCTGCCCAGCTTCTTTCAACTGCAATCAATCTCAGCTGATAGCAGTGACCCAATGCGAAGGCATTTTGTTGTTGTTGGTTTTAGGATGCGATCTTCAACATCACACTTCATTATCTCAGCTACGGCGGAGCAATCTGTAAGGACCCAACTTGCTGACAGCTGACACGGCCTGATGTGAAAGATCATGATTCATCAGAAATTAGTGGAGATGTCAAGTTCTTGCCCCAAGACGTCTGGGCTCTCTGTGAAGAGCAGGAGTTGTCCTTTACAACTATTGGCTGCTGTTTGCTCGCATTAGATTATGAATAATTTCACAGGGAATTCTGAAGCTCTGCCACCTCTGGTTGTGAACTCATCAGCTCTCCTCCAGCAAAGAAAGAAGAAACAGGGTCTGTACCCTACAACAGAAGTTCAGCCCCACACAACAAACCACGGAAGCATCTGCTTATCACCAAACTCAAGAGCTGCTCCATCAAAGTTAATAGGACCACTCACTGGCTTAAAGCCAAGGAAGTAGAAATACACTTTGCTGATTCCAGGCCTTTGAAGGATTTTGGAAGAGACAATTCTCTTTGGCCTATTTATGCTATATTGCTCCATCAGGTCACAGCGACGTGTGGTACTACCTGAAATAGGACATGGTGGTTTTATGGTATAAACGGATGGCACATGCACCAGAAACAGACCTGGTATCATGCTGCAAACTTTCCTCTATGCCAAAAAGAGACACCAAGACTCAGGAATGGATAACCAGTAAAACTGCAAAACTGGTTTCAGTGATTTACTAATATTATGACTCAGTAGGAGATGAATGGCCTAGAAAGGAGAGACCTCCCTATTACATTCTAGATTATGAAACCAAGACTTTGTCCTTGCAAACCCTATGCAGATCTGCAGATTCTATGGACCCTCTGCAGCAATGCCAATGTGCTACCATGGAACGGTTTGGGTTGGAAGCAACTTTAAAGCTCATCCAGTTCCAATCCCTGGCAGGGACACCTTCCACTAGAGCAGCTTGGTTCAAGCCCCGTCCAATGTGGCCTTGAACCCTGCCAGGGATGGGGCAGCCACAACTATGGGCCTGGGCAAATCCAGACCTGGGAGTAGTGGTCTGCAAAGTGGACTGTAGATCCAGCTATGGTTGCTACAGAGATACCATTGTTCCAGTGACATGTGAAGCACATGAAAGCCTCAGATATCAGTATCTGGAATATTTAGCTCCCATTAACTTCATTAACTTTACTAACTAAAAGAAAGCCATTTACCACACTGAATTCCTCCTCTGACTTTTAGATTTAGGGGTTTATATGATGCCTTTTCAACATCCACAGGGGGGCTGGTACACATAAGCCCCCTGTAGCTCTCTACCCTAAAAGCAGCGGAACAGCCTATATCACACCATGCATTTTACCTGGCCTGCAGTCACTCACTGGAGTTTCACGTCCTAGATCATTATAATGAGAGTGCAATTTCTCACAGCTATGCTTCAGTGAAATCTTCTCCTATTACATCTACCTCTTGTTGACCAAGAACATGCGGATAAACTCCCATTCCAATTCTTGCCAAGCTTTCTAAAGTATGCACAAGGAAAAAGCACTTAAAGCTGTAGAACAAAGTCCTTTGCTGAGGAATAGTTTCAAAGGCCATAGGTGACTGCCCTACTGGAATATCTGTCTTTCCCACCCACCTCAAGAGCAAGTTTTGGCATGACAAAGCCCATTTCTTCATTACTTGTAAATTAATTCCATACCAAAACGCAGTCCATGTTTGGCCTCTTTCATCCTTCATACAGACACACTGATGTCAGTAACAGCAATACAGCATCAATGTATGGATGGTATTAATTATACCAAGCAGGAAACTAAATGAGAATCTAAAGTCCAAAAGGCACTATTTTGCAACATGAAAACAGACACAAAACTAGCTAATGCTCATGCAGCAGAAGCAACCAGTATATCTAGGGAGAGGAAGAAAAGCTTATGCCATATCCCAAGTGCTTTGCAGTTGGTGGAGAAAAATTAACTGATCTGTGGCTGGACATTATTCACTTTTGCATTAGAAGCAGACAAAAGTGCCTTCGGATCTGAAACAGCACTGACTTGCCCTGCTGCTCTCACCTAACCTTTACAAAGCTGCTTTTGGGTTTTACTACTGTAGTGTTTTCAAACATGGGATTTTATATACAATGCTTTTCCTTTTTAGTGTTGATACACACTAACAGATACATGCCCATATGACGATGTCTTTTATCAAGAAGGATGTCCAGGATACACTGGAACACATGCATTCAAACCAGCAAAATGCTATTCACTGTAGGAGTGATGATACCACCTGTGAAGGCACTGATAAGGTGATGTTAATGCATGTGAACAGATCAAGACAGTGGCAAATTCAGGCTTTAGAGTCAAATAAATGAGGGAGCTTGTCATGCAGTGCAATGTACCCTGGAAAAATCAGCACAGAACAAAAGGAGGGTCAGAAGAGAAATCAAGAGATGGCTGTGTAGGGGTGAGTGCAAACAGACCTGTTCACTACTCAGGTGGATCCCAAGGAGATGGGCTGGAAGGATGACCACGGGGAACGTAATTCCCGGAACAGAATGTACCTGTCACACAGGGTGCCTGCATTGTGTTAGAGGGAAAACAAAAGTTCCCAGGTTGGAATAACATGCTCTGCCAGCAGTGCCTTTGAAATGGACAGTTCCTTGAAACAAAACACTTTCAACTCCAGGATGATCCTATTAAAATTAAGAAATCTAAGTTTTATTGAATTTGGTAAGTTCAAACCTTAACATCATAAACCCAGCAGCATTCATCTTGGAACCAAACTGCTTTTTATTTCTCCTAGTCCCACAGTTTCGATACTGAAGATGCCAGAAAGTTCTTGCACTGATTTTTGACCAGTCCTATAACAGAAATAGTAGATCCCAGCAGCAAATAGCGTTGAGGCTTTCCCTGCCAGAGCTCCTGGAAGGTAGTCTGGGACAGCAGGACAAACACATTATCTTGATGTTCCTGGTAACTGATGGGTTGTTATTAACTGTTGAACTGCTTAATTAGGTTTTATAGTTACCAGGCTGTTATGATTAGAGGGGACAATGCCTGTGCCTTGTCGAGCTATTGTTTCAAACCATTTGCAGATTCAGGAGAAGCATCACTCAATTCACGCTCCGGAGGCTCTCAGCAGCTTTCTCTGCTACAGAAGAAAACTCTCACTTTAGGCATGAAGTGCCTGCATTCCCCAAACCAACTCCACATCCCAAAGGATAAGAGCACCCTGTTTTGGTACAGGGGGGCCCTGACAGCTCTCCTCCACCATCCTCATCCCTAGCTCTGACCTTCCCTGCATGCAGGGATCACTGACCAGCCAGCCAAGGATGAGCATGGATTCAGCAGAGGGATTTCACCAGACTCAGGCATCTTGGGTTTGTTTCTGTTTTCTAGGAGTTAACACTCACTGGGTTCATCTGCTTTTGAAATGACATTTTCCCTATGCAACTCAATGGCACAGCACAGGCCTTCCCTGCTATTTTAGGCTCTTTCATACTGTTTTTAGCTCCTACAGGAGCTCCTTGCTACACTTTCTCCTACTTACCTTTTCTAGTCACCAGCTGGTACTTTTCATCTCTTTCTAGAAATTGCTCAGTCTCCCAGTTTAGCCACACGTTCCCTCCGTTCCTCCTGGCCTGCTGCCACACCTTCCAAGCTCACTTTGTCATTCTCCTCTTCAAGGCATTAAACCCTTCACACCATCTCTGCTGGGTTGTCTAGCAAACCCATCCTCTCCGGAACGACTGCAAGCGAGGAATTTCAGAAGGTACCATTGACTGCCTATTGAATCCGTCACTGCTTGTCATCACCCTTCCTTCTTACTTCTTGCCTTCATCATTTCTCCTCCCTTTTATCCAGCCACCCAACTGAGGGAGCATAACTGCACTCTTGCTGTTATAATTATACAAACGGCACCTAACTACACCTTGTGAAAACTCTCAAGGAAATCCTGTTAAGCGGAGATATGATCGTAGGCTGCTCGGGGGAAAATCAGGTCAGAGCACATTCTGCACAACCTTCACAATCCTCTTTGCTTTAACACATACACAATAGTGAGTAAAGAGTATTTCAAGCCATGGGATTCTTCCCCTCCAACTATTCAGATATGTTACATGGCCTTTTGCTTCAGTTTTACACAAGCATAGGTCAGCAGAATCACCATCTGTACCACGTTCCATGGCCCTGGAACACCCTGTTCTAAACCCCTGCAAGGGCACGTTCTCTCCTTCGTGAGAAAATGGACTTTTATGTAAAACACACACTGCTAAGGAGCAAATTCCTCCTATTCACAGCCTAGCCACAAAAGAAGAGCTCAGTTTCTTTCCACATTGAGTCTTGACCTTTCTTCAGGTGGAAATTATGCATGATATGAGGTAGAGATGTACCTACTGCAAGACAGAAGGACTCTTACACATTATTTCACTCAGCCAGCAAAACACAGGTGGTAATAATTTTCATTAACTACAGTCCATGCTAGAGTTGAGCCCACAGCCCAGCAGTGAGATGATCTCAATGCAAATTCTCAGCTGCTGCCATCATTCCATTGGCTTAAGTATTGATTTTGCGCCTCATGTCTATGCTTACGTGTCTAAATCCTGTTGTCCGAAGTCCTGAGTACTGAAAGTGTTAAAGTTGATATAACACTAACGAATTCTGTTGTTTTCTCTCCGGTCTCCAAATACCACCAGAATTACTTTAATTAATACAGTCATATAATTACTTGATGACATAAATTCTTGGCACAGAAATGCTGCACGCTTCAGCTCCATAGGAACGACACAGAATGGATTCCAGACAAACAAGGTCTGCCAGCTTCTTCAGGACACAAGGCTGGTAGTCCTCCCTGTCCCACTTGTTGCTGTCAGAGACACGGATTTCTTCAACCAAAACTGAAGTCAGACATTCAATCATTAGGAGGAGTGTTGGCAAGTTCAAAGCCTGTTTCACCAGTCCACCAAGTGATACAGAGGCATCAGGATCCATGAGGTCCCTGGCCTGGAGAATGTTAATCAACCCCAGAACAACACAAGTTACACCTCTCACTTCTCTGACAACCTTCTACAACTTGGTTTGTATTTGTTTTTACAAAGCACAGTCTCACTAAGCCTTTCAAGTGATGCTTTCACACTGGTGATTTAAATTAGAGCAAAACCCAGCAGATTCAGAGCAGCCCTGTGGAGAAGGACTTGGGGGTGTTGGTTGATGAGAAAATGAACATGAGCCGGCTTCAGTGTGCGCTCGCAGCCCAGAAGCAACCGTATCCTGGGCTGCATCAAAAGGAGCGTGACCAGCAGGCTGAGGGAGGTGATCCTGCCCCTCTGCCCTGCTCTCATGAGACCTCACCTGGAACACTGTGTGCAGTTCTGGTGTCCTCAACATAAGAAAGACATGGAACTGTTGGAACAAGTCCAGAGGAGGCCACGAGAATGATCAGGGGCTGAAGCATCTCCTGTATGAAGACAGGCTGAGGAAGTTGGGGCTGTTCAGCCTGGAGAACAGAAGGCTGCGTGGAGACCTCAGAGCAGCTTCCAGTGTCTGAAGGGGGCCTACAGGGATGCTGGGGAGGGACTCTTCATTAGGGACTGGAGTGACAGGACAAGGGGTAACGGGTTCAAACTTAAACAGGGGAAGTTCAGGTTAGATATAAGGAAGATGTTCTTTCCTGTGAGGGTGGTGAGGCACTGGAATGGGTTGCCCAGGGGAGTTGTGAATGCTCCATCCCTGGCAGTGTTCAAGGTCAGGTTGGACAGAGCCTTGGGTGACATGGTTTAGTGTGAGGTGTCCCTGCCCATGGCAGGGGGTATTGGAACTGGATGATCTTAAGGTCTTTTCCAGCCCTAACTATTCTACGATTCTATGATTCTACAAATCTAGTAACTAAATTTCACCAACTGCAATGTCCCTGCTACAGGTTTTTCTGAAAGTTCTAGAAGGATATTTGTTGCAAATTATATGTTATTTATGAAGATGGAAGACAACCAAAACGCTTCAGCTGGCAGCCAGTATATGCGACTTTGCTTCCAAATCAAGTCTGGCTTAAAGCACTCCCTTGGAGAAGGCAGGAGTTCAGTCACATTGTCAGGCACCAACTGTTAGTGACCACACACACATCGAAGCCTGTTTCCACATGTGCAGGCCAGACAGTCATTCTTCTGAGCTGTAAATTAATGCTCCGGGTTCTTGTCAGACGTGATTTCTTTTTTAAGGTGCTGATTTGCTTGAGCAGCCCATTTTGTTCTGTGCCAACTTTAAATGAGGACTTCAGAAGGGGTTTTAAGAGGCCCTCTGAAGTAATTATTAAGTACCGCTATTTCCTCAATAAACTGGATTTGCATGGCAAGCCAGGATTGCACGTGTGGATCTGCTGCAGTCCAGAGACCACCAAATGATCTGACGAGGAGACTGAGTGCACCCTCAGGAAGTTTACAGACAGCACCAAGCTGGGAGTGATGATCTGCTGGAGGGTAGGAAGCTCTACAGAGGGATCTGGACAGGCTGGATCAATGGGCTGAGGCCAGCAGTGCCAGGTCCTGCACTTGGGACACAACAGTCCCATGCAACGCTCCAGACTTGGGGAAGAGTGGCTGGAAAGCTGCTCATGGAAAAGGACCTGTGGGTGCTGACTGACGGAGCTGAACATGAGCAGCTTGTGCCCAGGCAGCCAAGAAGCCACCAGCATCCTGGCCTGTACCAGCACCAGTGCGGCAGCAGGGCCAGGGCAGGGATTGTGCCCCTGTGCTGGGCACTGGTGAGGCTGCACCTCGAATCCTTTGCTCAACTCTGGGCCCCTCACTACAAGAGAGACATTGAGGGGCTGGAACAGGGCCAGAGAAGGGCAGAGGAGCTGGTGCAGGGCCTGGAGCACAAGTGTGATGGGGAAGGGCTGAGGGACCTGGGGGGTTCAGTCTGGAGAAGAGAAGGCTCAGGGGGGACCTGATGGCTCCCTACAGCTGCCTGACAGGAGGATGGAGCCAGGTCTGCTCCCAAGGAACAAGGGATGGGACAAGAGGAAACGGCCTCAAGCTGCACCAGGGCAGGCTTAGATGGAGCTGAGGAACAATTCCTGCCCCAGAGGGTGCTCAGGCATTGGAACAGGGCAGGGCTGCAGTCACTGTCCCTGGAGGTATTTAAAAGACATATAGACATGGCACTTAAGGACATGGTTTAGTGGTGGGCTTGGAGGTAGCAGGTTAATGGATGGACTTTATGATCTTTACGGTCCTTTCCAATCTAAACAACTCTCTGATTGTATGAAAATTCACACAGAGCAGTGCTGCTCTCCTGCTTCTGGGGCAAACAAAATCTTTTCAACTGAGACATGTGAAACAGTTTGTCTGAAGTTTGTTATCATCCGTGTATGATACTAACTGCAGCTCAGAAAGTAACTGCACACCAAGAGCTTGTTGCCTTGAGCTCCCTTCTCTGGGGCACAAGCAGCTTGACAAGTAACAGTAGCTCTATTTAACCTAACTGGAGACGATCAGGAAACCCCAAAATGAGGTGCCACGTGTCAAAATTGGCCAAATGGTGCAAAGCGTAACCTAGCTGCTCTGCAGTAGGGAATTCTGTGCTGCACAACAGCACAAATGCTGAAGTGAAGTTAATCTCTTATCCAAAGGACAGGGAAAAGTAGGGGGTTTATGATGTTTTTACCTCAGTAGTCCTACAGTCTGGGATCTGAAATAGTCTCTCAAGAGCACAGGTGAATGGAATAAAACTGCAGCCAACTGCTGCTTCATCAGGAAGAAAAGACTTAATTCTGACCATACAGCAATTGGTGCTACCTCCTACCTATCTTGTTTCTTCTACTACATTCCAGTTTATGACTATGAATACAAACATTGTCCCTGGGTTCTCAGGCTCCATTGCTTCTGCTTTCTTCAGAGCTAGTCTTGGTAGAAATCATCTTGTTGCTGCTGCTATAAAGGCTGCATCTGCCAGACACAGACACTGCTGACAGCTACGAACAGGTCAAGAGAGTGAGTCAGTTCCTATAAAGTGGATGGGAGTCTTGATGCTGATGTTAGTGGGGACTGGATCCAGATCCAGAAGTCCCAGTTTTTCCGCTGGAAGCCTTCCAAAACCTCCCAAATGTCTGAGCTCAGGCTAGAGGAATGAAGATAGCCTCACTAACAGCACACCAAGCACAGATGCAAATCCCTTTTGAAAGGGGAAGGAGGGGAAAAAAGGGAGGGGAATAGCCTTTTTGCCCTGCGTGTTCTCAGTCATCCTTTCTCCTACTCTTATCGTGACTGTCAGGTAACATCATATATGTAACAGAAATACTCATGATTAGTGGATGTAAAACTCTACTGTTCCGTGTTGGTGCTGCACCCACTGAGTACTTACTTATAGGATCACAGAACGGTTTGGGTCGGAAGGGACCTTCAAAGCTCATCTGGTCCAACCCCCCTGCAGTGAGCCAGGACATCTTCATCTGGATCAGGTTTCCCAGAACCACATCCAGCCTGGCCCACCATGTCTCCAGGGTTGGTTCATCCATCACCTCTCTGGACAACCTCTGGCAGTGTTTTACCACCCTCGTTGTAAAGAATTCCTTCCTCACATCCAGCTTGAATCTCCCCTCTTTTAGTTTGAAACCATCACCCCTCATCTCATTTGCACAGACGTGCATGATGATACAAAGGGAAAGACCATGGTGACTCAAAGAACCACTGGGCACTCACACTGGAGTGCTGCTGTGCTCCATGCTCCAGGCATGGTCTGTCACAAGCTCCACCCTCACTACATAGTGTGCAGACACTGAAGGGCATTCTCTCCCCACCCTCTTTACAAGAGTCCTGGCTGCCCAGAGCCCTCGCACTGCTCCTGCCAGAGCTGCTTCTTCCCTTCATTCTGTTATTTCCTCTCATGCCTTAAGTCCATAACACATTCCTGCAGCAACAGGAGGAATGTTTCACCATTTTTATGAGTGGAGAATGGACAGCGTTGGTCAGCAGCTTTCAGAGCTCATGCCACATTTCGTTTTGTTTGCCCAGCTCCAGCTTCCCCAGGACCAGATTCTGGTCCCACAGACATCCCAGGTGGATGCAGGGATGGAGCACTCTACCGGGACCTTGCTGCAGCGCTGTGATCTCTCTTCTGTTATAGGCATCTACAGATTGCTGCTATTTTACATCCTTGCTGCTACCTTTGTGCACCTGCTGACCATTTTACACTTGCTCCCTCCATCAGAAGCTTTCCAAATCTGGATCTTCTCACAAGAGCAGGCTCTCTTTTCAATCTCAAAACACAACCCCTACAGCCATCTCTAATTGCTCCAAAGTTCAAAACCACCCATCCTCATCATGTAACAAAAGCAAAATGACACAAAAAGTGTAAACCCCGCATTTAACCAATGCTAATGGCCAGCACCACAAAACCAAGCAGATCTTGGGAACCAGGAGGCTCATTTGTCCTTTACTGTGGGCGACCTCATGTTCTGTTGATGGGGATCCATTACGTTCTCAGCATTACTTGAACTCAGGGGTGTCTGTCTATGAGTGCATAACACAAAGCCTTGCAATCAGTCTTGAAAGGACAAGCAGTCACACTCCCTGAGATCCAGTGAGCCTGCAGGGAGCAACTGCTTCACTCTGAGGAGCACAAAGTCTTTCATGCCAGCCGCCAGCTTTTCCTGCTCTTAAAATCAAATCCAAATCAATACAATGGCACAACTGCACCGTGGCTGGTGCTAAGAGGATCAGGCCCCTCTGGTGATTTCTGATGTTGCTCATTTACTCAGAAATGAATCCTCCCTCCCCTCATATTCAGAGCCACTTAACGCCAACCAACAATTACGCCATCTGATCACTAAAAATAAAATAACTTTTCTGCTTTGTCTCTCAATGTATTCCTTCAGGACCCATTTTTTTCTGCTGTTCAGTGAGCCAGAGAGACTGATATTATGAGTTCTGGGCGTTTAACAAACAACATGACATGCCACACTCTTGAAGAACGCAAGTGCAGGTCCTCAGCTTTCACAACAATGGGTATCATTTTGGGGGGACAAAAAAGAAAAGGCATTATTTTAATGTGCTTAATCTTTTGGGTACGAAATGTAGTGATAGTCACCATAACAGCATTGCAATCCAAGTCATGCTCTGTCTATGTTATGTTTTAGGAGCAGGGTTGAAAAGAGAAACTGCATTTTAAAATAGGCAAGAAAACTGCACAACAAAAAAATCCCCCTCTCACGAAAGGCCAGAACAACCCTGATGTTCCTCTTGGTACATATGTAACAATTAGGAGCTAGGTCTAACAACCTTTATTCCCAACAGTCTCAATAGGATTACTGAGTAATCCTCAGAGGGTTTCAGGATCAGACAATAGTGTTCTGCTCAGTTTTCATATAACAACATATCTCAACACATCTTTCAACGTCTTTAGCCAGGAAGCAAATTGGTCGTGGAGCAATTCTCCACTAAGGTAAAACAGCAAAAAGGCTGTCGTCCCTCTCTACACAGAAAAGGCACCTTAATACTTAATGTGATTAATTGAGGGGAGATTAATGACTGAGTCAACAATACTCCCGATCGGGAGTGTTTGCAGAGTGTGTGGGTATGCTCTGCAGTAGTATACTTGTGTGCAAAAATCAAACACAAAACCTGATCACATGTTCACAGCTGGAAACAGTGTTCGGCTTTATTCAGTAAGGTATAAGGCACTATCATTTAGCTCTCCCACAGCAGGAGGAAAAATGGTGCCACAGAAGAGAACTATCACATCAGACACACTCCAGGGGTCTCTTTTACCTACATTGTTCCTCTCCCAAATGTAGCTCTTTAAATTTTAAATAGAAAAAGACGACACAGAAACATTGTGCGGTACAAAAATGTCACGGCGGAAAAAAAACCCGGAAAACATTTCTCATTAAGCAAGGTAAATACCCCAAAGTTCACATGGGGCTTTGATGGTGCAGTGTGTGCCTTTAAGACTTAAAGAAACACCCACATCAAAGTGTTGTCTTAAGATGGTGGGGCTTTAGTTCAAACATAGCCAAGTTGTACAATAGAGGATGTGGTGAACGTCTACGCTATTTTTATACTGAATGAGAATATGGCAAAAAATCCTGGCTGGACAGCACAGGTTAAATTTGATTCAGGGTTTTAAATTTAGAGGGGATAATAAGTAAGTGTGTGTTCAGGTTTTTATAGTGAGCTGTGCCCAAAACATCAGCTCAGCCTTGTACTTCCTACTTGTATTTAAAACCCTGCCTGCAACGTTCAGAAGCTTGAATGCACAGAAACACTGCCAAAGCTCAGGAATCTCACGCCTCTACAGAAATACACAATGTATATATTTTATTCTCAGTGTATTTTTCAAGGTAGAAAACGTGTGAGAATTCAGATCTGTATCACTAAGGAAGAAATTTCCTCTAGATGATACTCTCATTATCTCGCGCCTATTCCGTATATCCATTTCCTAATACGGCTTCACTGTGCTTGAGTTAATTCCCTCTGAATCCCACTGCCAGGGATGGGGACCCCAGGATCCCCCCACCTTGTCCCCATTGTTGTATCAACCCTGGGGAAAAGCTATGCAAAGTCAATGACGGTGCTTTGGAAAGCAAGCGGGACATCACCCAACGGAAGATTAAATGCTTACCATATATAATCCAGAAGCAGCTTTATATATTATATATATGTATATATATAAAGATTATATGTAAAAAATATATAAAATTATAAATAATATATATAAAGATTATATATAAATATATATAAAATTATAAATAATATATATAACATATATGTATTTTATATATATATATATATATATAATCCAGAAGCACTCAAAAACCTTTGACAGTACTTTAACCTACAAATTTCAAGTGTTAACCATTACCAGAGCTTTCCAGCATTGGCCCTAGTTCAGTGAGAACAGGCTTGTGGAAACCATGACTGCTTTTGCAAACCCCACCTCTAGAATATCTCACTATAAGCATTAACACCCTGTCTAAGAGATGCCCAGGATTTAATGACAGTGCCCTGAGCAACTATTGGTTATTTTTATATTCATCACATTTAGTGGGGATTGAAAAAAGCTGTTGTTCACACTGCCTAATACACTTGTTACATATCAATACAGGCCACTCAAAATGATAGACTGTGCAATTAAAAATAGAGATAAAATCATGCAAAATTACTGTTTAGCTAAGATTGCTAAGAAAAGTTCACAAGAGAAAAACAGTGAGAGAGCGCAAACAGGACCTGTCAGACCCCACCTTCCCTGCTACCCAATCCGGAATTAAAATACATCCATTAAACAAAGGTTTAAAGATAAATTATTTAAAAATACATCAATAAAACATTAAGCAACGCTGGTTGCTAAAGAAATACATGGTGAGGCAATCATAGCATGAGAGACCTTCCTTAGCCGTGATGAAATCATAGGAGGGGAAAAAAAATACATAAACCACTTCATGTAGCTCAGCGATGTATTATTTGATAGGGAACACTTTACTGCGAGTGTCCATTAACTGATGCTTACACTGTAACTCACTGTATATGACATCCATATGAATCTCAAATGAATTTACTACTATCAATGCTGTTTAAATGAATACTATGTGGATTGGGGCTCTTTTTTGAACAGATGCAATCTGTTCATGTATGATGAGCTATAGCTGAATTGAAGGGGTTGCAGTGTGCTGGGAACAAGGAAAATACAGAAACTGCCATCAGAGGTTTAATCTGGCAGTGTAGGGAGATCAGCAAGCCTGTGTACGTTCTGTGCAATGGGAGGGGAAAAGCAATTGCATAAGATGACAGAAATCAGATCTTAGCAATGATATTAAGAGCACCAGGAATGCATACACAAAGAATAAGAACTGTTCGTGTGTTCTGACAGAAGAGAGAAACAACGCACCAGAATACAAGAGAAAGATGCTGTGTAAAGATTAGGTAGTGACTGAGGACATGCTAAAAAGCAACCTGTGAGGCTGAGTAATTGTGAGCAAAGATAAAGATAATAAAAGGACTGAAAAAAAATGGCAGAAACAGATAGAAACTCTTGTTTCAGAGGAGAGCACAGAGCCAGGCTAGTGTCCCGTAACAGGAATTCCTCTGGGAAATCAAACAGGTTTGCCACACAGGAACAACCTGGGCTTTTTCACAATTAGCCAAGTAGAGAGCAGAAATAGTAAAGCATAGAGCCAAAGAGTTAGGGTTTAGTCCCATAGAAAACTACTACTTCTCAATCAGAGTGGCTGCCAATTGGGCTAATCCTGTACCCAGCCAGGCTGCAGCCATGATCAAACCCTATAAAGTACCATTAGAACTGCTGCTGTTGCCACATGCAACTCCTGCTGCTCGTTCTTCACTTCATGGTGACACTAAAATAGAAGGTCCTGGGCTTTGAAGAGTTCCCTCAACAGGGAGAACGAGCAAAGAAGAAGGAAAAGATGTTTTAATTCACCTATTGATAGGGCTAAGAAGTAAGACTGGTTTACTTGTCTGCTGGAATCAATACCACACTTTTCAATGAACGTATCATATCGGCAATTTATTCCCCATCAGTGCTGGCTGACATGGAAGTGGAGCAGGTTGCCCAAACAAGGCTGAGCCACTCTCTCCATCAATGCAAACATGTGGGGACACACACAAGGCTGAACTGCAGCATGAAAACGGCAGCTGCCCAGGAGATGAGCCTTTGCACTGTCTTGACCTGTCCTGGCCACAAGATATTTTAGTTTTACATCAATCTGCAATGATCAAAATAAACATATTTACAGCAAAGGGCAAAAGAAATACAACACACACAGTAGAGTGGTATTCCCTCTTGCATTATTTTTGGGGGGGGGGAAACAAGAAGGAGCCAGATACACTTTATCTTTCCTGTACCCCTCCAGAAAAGCACAATTTGTGCCTTTCTCTTTTGATGCTTTCCAACCTTTCTGCTAAGGTAGCGACTTTCTCAGAGAGAAAGATGCCAATCTTCCCTCAAGACAAACATTCCTTGCCAGAACAATAAGTAGAAGTTTTGACATTGCCATAAAATAAAGCCTGTTCTAAAAGAAATAGTGTTTGATACAGAGTTCAGCAGCTTAAGACCTGGACATCACTGGTTCAATCTGAACACAGTTCTGACATGCTTTGTTGCCCTGCTTGTAAAGACGGCAATGCTGGATCATTGTCTCTTGTATACTCTGTTTTACGGACTGTTCAGATAAAATATACACTTAAGTTATCAGAAGAGCTTTACATAAGGTCTTCCAAGACTGGGACACAGCAGCCACATCGACATTAGCAGGTATCAGAGTCCACAAAACGCAGCAATCTGGGATGCAACAGCTGATTTCAAGCTTCCAAAGAAGCTGTGGCTGCCCCATCCCCGGCAGTGTTCAAGGCCAGGCTGGACACAGGGGCTTGGAGCAAGCTGCTCTAGTGGAAGGTGTCCCTGCCCGCGGCACGGGATGGAACTGGATGAGCTTAAAGGTCCCTCCAACCCAAACCAGGCTGGGATTCTCTGATGCTGAGGACCTCAAACCATCTGGGGACATTTACTTGAAAACTGGTCTCACACCAAACGCCCGTTAGTGGCACACACACCCATGGAGTGCACCTTTGGTCCCGTCCAACTTGCTCTGCACCATGAACCAGCAGGGGGGTTGTAACTGCATGATCTTAAGGTCCTTTCCAACCCAAACCATTCTGTGATTCTGAGGGGCCAATGGGAGATGCACTTTAACAGCACATTCCTGACCCTCATTAGAACCCTGCAGCAGTGACACTCTGGTTGGGCTGACAGCATTTTGTACAATTTAGTTTGGATTTTTTTCCATGTCCTACGTTAAAAATACATGAAGTCACTGGGAAAAAAAATGAAATCTAGAAGGGGGAGGAGGGGAAAAATAAACCCCGAACTGTTCCATGGTTAATGTTACATTCAACAGTAATTACTTAACACACACAAAGCTCAATTGCATAACCTACAATTCTCCCACTTTGTGTAGGCTCCTTTGCTTCTACTTTAAAGAAAAGAAATTCTTTTCATTTTGTCAAGAAAACTTTTCTCTACCTCACTACTGCATGACAAGGGAACAGATGGCAATTTAAGGGGAGAATTTATGAGAGCCACAATCTTAATGTTGCATAAAGAAAAGAAAAAGACTCGCATCAAAACCACTGACAAATGTACTTGCTAATATTAATGCACTCCCCATTCATCCAATATGCTTCCTAATTGCTTTTCTGTACATAATAATGTGGCACCTGCTGCTCAACATTGCAAGCGCATCAGGATTTCTCCAAAGTCAAACAGCTCTGCAACTGGCCCTCTCCCAGTGATAAATGCAGAGCACTGTATCACGCACAGTTCCTGTCAGGGCCATAATTAAAATTTTATACTTACAGAAAAAGATAGTAAACAATCAGTTCTTAAATGGATTCACAAGAGGAACTCTTGTTCCAGCCAACTTTATAATTAGTATGCATCATGTAATGCTAATATAGCCATGACAAGAAAATAGGCAAAAAAAAAAGGGGAGGAACTTGGTTGTTCTCTTTAATGCAATGTTAAACTCCACACCCCAAAAAATGAAAGCAATCAGCCTATTGTTATTTCAGCCTTCTATTTGTGCTCTTCAGTCTTCATTGAAAAGAGCTCGGCACATTTTGCACTGGAATGATGGTCGCTCCCTTGTGCCACATCTCTGGAATTTTCAAGCAGCCACCAGGATAGGCTTCAGCTTTATGATGTTTATTCATTTTAATTTTACATTAGACACACACACACACACACACCAAATGTAATTTATTTTGATGAGAGTTAAGGCCAAACCACACCATCTTTATTAGCTGACAAAACTCCCACTGACAATGATATCCCAAACATTTCCATGGGTTTTCCTGCCGATGTGGTTATGCATCATCCAAAATGTAACGTGCTATAAGCAAGGAAAAAAAATAAGCATTCACATCAAGTGTCCTAAATTAACTCCTGAGCCTGACAGGATTAAGCAGAGCTG
The DNA here is from genome assembly GCF_028554395.1 of Pezoporus wallicus. Taxonomy (NCBI): domain Eukaryota; kingdom Metazoa; phylum Chordata; class Aves; order Psittaciformes; family Psittacidae; genus Pezoporus; species Pezoporus wallicus. Next base: position 1,387,364 of record NW_026637486.1, read on the forward strand.
AGATGCCATATGCTTTCTGCTTCGTAGGGAGATTATTCTATAGATGGCTGATATAGAATCCACACGGATATTTGCATAATGCATGGAGACTACGGACATTTTAGATTATAATCTGAATATTTATGATAAAATTGCAGTCTGCATATATGCACCTTGCAGATATTTCTGCTTACAGATATGCTGCTTGCACTCCTGCATGCTCAAACGCAGGCACAGGCACACACTTCTGCTTCGGATTTTAATTGCTTTAAAATCATTTAATAGAACGATTTGGGAATAAAGCTGTGTGTCTGCTCTGCCCCAGAAAGCCATACACGGATATGTGCAAGTCCATAATAATTTAGTGCTCTGAAGTTGAAAGTAATATGCATCCCAAGACATGTATTTTTAACTAAAGCAGTGGTTTGCATTTTTAAATGCAAGCTAGGTAGTATATTTCAGAAACTTCTTTTTCCATTCACGGCTTCTATTACTTTGCTTTGTAATAATATTCTCATCTTCTGAGAAACAGGGTGGGACAATTATCCTATAGCCTATTAAAAAGCCTCATTTTAAAATACTATTTATGATTTTAGCAGCCAAATCACAAGCCTGGGTTTGCAAAACAACGCTTCCATCCTTTTCTGAATTGGAACAATATGCAAAAAATAATAATCTAGAGGAGAAATCTTTCCTAGAATGAAACACAAACCCCAAAGATTTACTTTTTGCAAATGTCAGGCAAATAATATACATGCTTGGAATATGTGCTGGCAGGGAGACAATTCCAAATGCACCCGATTCACAAAGACACACTGGTAGCCTGCTTAGAATATAATAGGCAAGATCTAAATCTTCTTTATCTTCACTTGGTGTGATGATGTGCATGCCAAAAATTAAAATACCCTTCCAAATCACTGCTGCTGTGCTCGGCAGAGGTGAAGGCTGCCGAGCTGCGAGGCGATCCAAAGGTCTGAGGCAGACTTGCATTTACACAGGGTTCTTTTCTCTGTGCTTTTCCAAACAAGAATTGGGGAAGATTATCTCCATTTATAGCCTCAACATTTGTATCGAGAGTCCTACTTCTTCAAAGGGATATTGCAGGACATCTCTGAGAAATGCTCAAGAAGCTGCAAACATGAATAACAATGAAGCCATTTAGATATAAACACGCTCAGTGTCCGTCTAACTAGTGCTGTGCAAAGCTTCATTCTTAGGAGCAAGTGAAAAATTCTCAAGTCAGGCTGCTATCACTTAGTTACAGAAATGGCCCCATTTCAAGGGTGGGAATTGCAGCGTCAAAACAAGGAAAAACATATCTTTTTATTGTATCCTTTTTTAATGTCAATCCCCATGAACAAGATGGGCACAGGGAGTAAAGGAAAGCTGGAGGTGACTTGCAGGATTATTTTCCTGGAGAGAAACAGAACAACTGCTGGGTTATAGATATTGGGGAAAATTCATCATTGCAGCCTTCAGTCATCTGGGAGAATACAGCTATGGGAAAGGAAAAGAATAAACCCCACAATCCTAAGAATTCAAACAAGGAAGCAGCATAATCTGTGACTGGGAAGAGCTTTTGTTTCTAAAGGATGAAACTGGCTCGCAGCATACATCAATGTGATCGCCTCCACACTCCTGAAGTTTTCACTATGGATTGGGACAAGGCAGACCAGGTGTTGGGAGTGGGCACATGGTGCCTTCACTAGGACCAGCTGAACTCCACCCAGAGTAACTTTAACCAGGAAACATAGAGAGAGGATCCCTTTTCAGTAACCCTGTTCTCAATGATGTTAAACCCCAAACTCCTACTGTCTTCAGTGGTGCAGAATCCTGTCTTTTCTAGAGAGAAATTCCCCTGAAATTCCCCCTCCCCAATATTCCACAAGTGCTGTAATCACGGACAGAGGGGAAAAAAGTATTTATGGATAGAGGAAAAAATTACTACCGACAAAGGCTTTTCCAAGTGACCTGGAACAGGCAGGGAACAGCATCCCTATGTAAATAACAGGGAACGGCAGTGAAGAATTGAGTCTTTCCCCCCTTTCCCGGATCCCTCTCAGCAGGAAACATTATACTTTAATGCAGATTTCCTGGATTTCCAGCAAAATCCCTTGTCGATTCCCCATACAGAGTACGAAGGAGTCAGACAGCACTTGCAATTCTATTAAGCACCATTTTAGATTAACCCAACTTCCATAACCTACATAATATAACACATAAATATTAATACACTATGGTTATTTCATCTAATTAGCTTTTCATTGTTTTAACCTAAGTGCAGGCTCACATCACGTTCCTCAGTTCTCTAATACTAGATGTACTCGGCACAATATGATAAATGAAAACATGTACTAAGCTAATTAAAACATAGTTAAAAATCTGTCTTAGCAGAAGCCAAACTGAACCCCTCAGTCTCTGGCAAGGACCATTTTTTAATCCTGATGATATGACTTCATGTCACTGAAAACTTCTTCAGATGGAAAAAGCTCCAGCTTGTATTGAATGTGGCAGCCTGCCTGCTTAGAGAACAAGCTGGTAGGAATGCAGCATCCCAGATCTCCTCTGGAGAGAGATTCAGATGCAGTGTCCCTGCCTTGATCTTCAAGGCCAATCGTAACATGTCAGGCTGAGACTGCAGCAAAGAACACTTGCCCTTTCCAAACGGGACCTTTCCTAATGAGAACTCTTGTGACTAAACTGTGGGTTCACCATACCTGCAGGTTTCCTGGTGTATGGCTGTCCGTCCCACTGCAGGATGAGCAGTTCATTTGCTTGGGCTCGGCAGATTAGACATTAGGCAAATGTGAGGGTGCTGAGGCGCTGGCACAGGGTGCCCAGAGAAGCTGTGGCTGCCCCATCCCTGGCAGTGTTCAAGGCCAGGTTGGACATAGGGGCTTGGAGCAAGCTGCTCTAGTGGAAGGTGTCCCTGCCTGTGGCAGGGGTTGGAACTGGAGGAGCTTTAAGGTCCCTTCCAACCCAAACCAGGCTGGGATTCTGTGGTACTTCACCCACCACAGTCACAGCACCTGGCTCAGACCTGCTTGCACAGGGTTTGCTTGAGCATGGGCAGGACGCTGCTGGTGCCCCTCTGAAGATATCCCATTGACCTGTATTTTCTTGTTGGAATCTGTTTAATATTATGAAATTATAATTTTCCTTTAAAAGATGAAACAAAGAAGTGGAAAATCTTCATCCCTCCTGGTTACAAGGAAAAACTGCAAGTATTTCACAGGTATTTCATACGGTTAAATAAAAGCAGCAAAACACCCAACACCAACAATATATTCAGGTGATTTGCAGCCCTACCTCATGTTTTTTTAATGCTGGGGTTTCCAACAATACAAATGAGCCATAATAACATTTTAAAGCAGCCACAGTGATGCCTGTGAAGAACAGGAACCCCAGATTTTTTGGCAGAAGGGCCACGGCTACGGAACACGCTGTCACAACTGATGAGAAAAGTCACCCATCTTGCCACATTCAGGGCAATAAGACCCATCACTTCACTGTAGGATCAAATACCTCCAGGACATGGGTAAGATTCTATGGTTCTAAGAAGACATAAGAAGGAGAAATAAAACGCCTAAGTAAATGAAATAGTTCAGCTGAGGGACTGAGTAATCATTCTACAGAAACAGAGATAAACCATCTCCTGCAGCTTCTCACAGAGAGGAGATAGTGCAAAAACATGAACCATGTGCTTTCCTTTTTAACAAATAACATTTCCTTACAAATAATCTCCCCACCTTGGAGAGCATTTCAACTGTTTAAATTTAACTCATCTTATGCATATACATACACTGAAGTCACCATCTAAATGTGAAGCATATACCTAAGGCATTGCTCAGCACTGCTACTCCTCCCAAATAAACTCACTGCTGCGTATTAAATACCTTCCTTTGCTGTGACTTTGGCTTCTTTTGGTTACTTTCTGCTGGTACATGCGACTGACAACTGATGGACCTTCAACAGGACTGCTAGGGAGGGTTTAAAACAAAATGAAATCTATTCTCTCTTTCTCAAAGCAAATATATTCACATAAGTAAAATTATTACTCACTTGCTAAAATTATTCTTTGGCAATTCTACTCCTTTTAAGATTTTCTAGATTGGATTTTTTTAATATAATCCTCCCCCCCCAAAAAAAAAACCCACAGCATGCAATGGGAATGTGAGTTCACGTTTACAAGATATATGACAATAATGTGGATGCATTTAGAAGTTTCATCTGCAAAGGCTTGTTCATCTACATTGATGGGGACTTTCTATATGAACAAAGATCTGAGGGAAAAGGTCTTTACTTCTGATACCTTTCAGCAGTAGGTAGAGCAGAGAGAAGATTCTTCCCTGCTCATCTCTGTCTAAGCTGTAAATGAAGGTTGGAATACACTTTTCTTGTCCATTAAAAATATGCCATTAGTCAATCATATTTTAGTGTGCCAACAGGGAAAAAAAGGCAAGGAAAAGCCCTACTTGGCAGATATTTCCCCCCACATTACTCGCAAAGCCTTGAGAAATTCCGTAAGAGCTGCTACTTTCAAACTGGTTCAAAACCTCTTATAAAATCATTAGAACACATAAGGAGTGTGGTAATTTAAGGCAGAGCCTCTCCCATCAAACAGTGTTCCCTGTTCAAGCAGGTGAGTCCTCCTTTAGGTGTCATACTAATAAAATAAACTGTAGGATATTTTATAATTTAATATGGACAATGCCTCAGAAAAAAATGTTTTTCATATTATTATTAAATCCATGTTAAATGGATTATGTGTTATATGTCATTTTCTACCAGCTCTGCCATTAACTCCATAGCAGCTGGTGCCAAATGTACTAAAATGTAATATAATTAGCTCCTACATTGACGGCAATTACAGAGTTAAGCTGAACACATCCTCTGAGTACAAAAATAAGTCTGCTTTCTACCTAGCAATAAATTAAAGGTAACATCTGCCTTAATTTAAAATTGCCAGGGTTTTACCATTATATACATAAAGATATCTAATATATATATATATATAACATACACACATACAACAGCAACAACAAAGCAAAATCACAATTGAAAGAGCGTCTCTAAATGTGATTTCACCACCCCTCTCTCATGGTTGACACATGCATCAGCACAGTATTTAGACACTGGTTGCATGTTTCTGGCTGATGTCGTTTGGTAACTATAGAGTTAAAAGCTAAAATCCCTCAAAAAGTAAAGACAGTGCAATGGTTGGGTGTTTTTTCCATAGCTTTGCAATACAGTTTCTAGATCTTGTGATTTTAACATCATTTTAAGATGCGATGCTACTGCTGGATGCAGTTCAGGAAACTCTTTAATGTTAATTGTGGGCACTGATCCTTCTCACACTTGGGTCTTTCAGCTGCCTTTATGAAGGAGACAAAGGATAAAAGCACCATGTCTCTAGAACGGTCAGGTCAGGGAGTGGTGAGTGTTCCTGGACACCCCAGGTCCAACCCTGGACACGGAATGGAGACAAGAGGAGGTGCCCCAGCCCATTTGGGGGAGCAATTCATGGTCCCCATCAATCCTGCCTGCAAAACTGGGTGCGCAGGCTCAGCAGAGGCAGCAGCTCCCAGCCACCAGTCACATCCTGAGACCCTCAGAAACATGAGGACAAGCAGTAATTCTTTCACCTGCTGTTTGTGATACTAATACATCCAAATGGCACAGCACACATTTATGATCTCGCAGCTTAGGAGTCTGCTTAAGGCACATACAGCCACGATAAGGCTCAGAGATTTACAGAACCTAGACATACTAGTGACAACCATTAAAGGCACTTGGCCTTTCACCAAGAGGAGTGGTCCACAGCAGACCATGCCATGTGTAGGCTCACTACGGATGCTGACCAATCGGTCAGATGAAATGTCCTGTTGTCCACCACAGGCAGCCTCTGCACCTGGCATGGAGGGCGATTGTTCATGTTGCTGCACGCTTTACATTACACACTTTGTGTTGCTTGGATATTCTACCAGCCACAAATCCAGGTTATGTGCTAGTAAATGGGTTTACCCCACAGCTGTTTACATCAAAAGTGATAAAGTGCTCCTGAAAAGAACAGTTCTCCCAGCTCCACACCATCCCTCACTGGATTCTCTCCACCCTAGTGATGAGTTAAACCAAGGTCCCATGTCACAAGTGAGAATGACAACTACAGAGGAATTGGACAGCTCATGCCAAAACAGAATGGACATGAGGAGACACTACGTCTGCATGGTAGTGAAGCAAATACACCTCTACTGCTATTAAAATATTACTTATTAAAGAGAGAGCAATGGGTTTGCACAAGAAACATTCTGAATGCAGACAGAGGTTCTCTACCCATACCAATACTTTTCTTTATCTTGGGCCATTCACTTCCAAACAGACCCCATGTGAAATAATACGGAATCTTCCCAGAAGAAGTCCAGCAGGATCAGGCCCCACTGGACCCCTCTATTTAGGGCATCGACTGCTCTTGCAGAGTGTGACTGCTCCTGCTTGAAAGCCGCTCTTGTCCTTGTGCGAGGAGTTTATGCGAGTAAGCAAAGTTATAGTGCATTTAGGGTAGAGAATAAATTTTTGATGACTCTAAAATGATACATCTGTGAGTAAGTATATACATATGCACATGCTGGAGTGTTAGTCTGTAAAACACATAACAGCATCTCCTTCTGGATTCAGCCCCAAAATTCAACAGTCCTCAATGTTACTTCACACATGGAGCATTGGGTTAAACCTGTTTTAAGTGGTTACTGACTTCACAAACCTCAAAATTTAGGGGCACCACCAAAAAATGCTGTTCCTGCTCCTGACTTCTGAGGTGGGGTCAGTGCTGCCAGGAAAAGGCACCTTCTGAAAGCACCCAGACTGGGTGTCCCAAACCTGAAGTGACTGAACACATTGGCCGTTCCACAGGGTTGTGGTTACTGCAATGGTTCCCAGGTTACTGCAATGGTTTCCAGCATCTCCGGACCAGTCTTGGCCACTCCCAATGCTCTTACCAACTCGTGAAACAAAGCTCACGTGTGGCATTTGAGATCATGTTTCTTATCCATCATTATCAACTCATTAAATCTTTATCTGAATCATTCCAGCAGTTTCCCTGGCATCATCACCAGGAATTAAAGCATTTTGCCCTTTCTTTGATGGAACTTCACAACTCTGGCTCTTCCCCATCCATCTACATACACTGTAATGCATTGCTGGCAGGCTCTGCAGCTTTGATAGCTGTGACAACTCCTCAACTGCAAGGCCACAATCTCCTCTCTCACATCCCTCCTTCAGATCCCACTCTGACACACTGTTTATAAACAACCACCTAGTTCCTTACAGCCATACGGGTGGAATCTGGCTTTTACTGCATTCACACATATAAAATATTTATTTAAATAAAATGTGCATAAAATAAGGGAAGGAGGGCTCATAAGGAGAAAGAGTATGTTTTATTTAACCAGTTGATATGGTTTGAAAACGTGAACATGTTCATTCCTTCGCTGGATCAACTCATTTCATAAATGGTATTACCTAATCCTTCCATCTCTCACATCCAGAGGGCAACTAGAGCAGCAGCCCTACTGTAAAAGTGTATGCATCTTACTGAACCCCTCCTCTTAAACCAGTTTGCTGTCAGTTATGCTCCTGCGACATAAGGAATACGCGGCAGGAAATAGTTCTTCCCATATGTAGTGCCCATAAGACAATCAACCTCCACTTTGGTTTGAACATCTAGATGGTGCTGAAGTAATATAGGAAAAAGCAAATATTACACCAGCCCTGCTACTGCAGCAGCATTCCATAAAGAGAGGGATACAAACATATGAGCACATATTAAAAATATACACCTGCATATTATCCCCGTACATGTATACGTGCTCAGATCATTACCTAAAGTGACATGTGGGAATGCTGCAGTAATGATGATGATGAAAGAAGGTATATTATGCTGTGGGTAGAGGGCTATATGCATGTTTTATTTGCTTGAGTTACAGCGAGTTGGGACTGGCTGTGACATTTGACCATGCTGCAGTCTCCAATAAACATAAAACAAAGTCTATACTGCCCCTTTAAAGACATGATTTTCATTCGCTCCATAGACTGAAATGCGTTCTAATGCTTCTGAAGGGTTTTAATAAATATGAGTATGTATAAAATGCTGCTGCTGATTCAATTACTAAATCACAAGTAACAGCTGTAGCACTGTGATCTCTTTTGAAATAAATTATGTCACGGCGATTACCTAAAAAGAAAGGTGCATTTCTCACATGATGCTGTATGATGCATTATAGATTAAACAGCCTGCATACTCTGTATTTATTCTACAGCTTGCATTTAGTGGAAGTGGGCAGAATATACAGCTGAGATATACGGGTGTCATTTCTATTATATCATACACACATCTACAGGGAAGGGCACACATATACTCTTTTGATTCCTATGCTAAATTTGCTCATTTCATCAGTCAACATTTCCTTTCCTTAGGACTGATCAAGGCTTTAAGGAAAACCAGGGGTTTAGTCTCTCTGTTTCATCCAGTGCATTATCATTGTAACATTAATCTTTCTGGAATGGATTTCATTTTATCTGGTTGCATTTCACGGCAATGTAAGAGTATAAAAAATGCACTTTGATTTTCTAGGGGAACATTAGCACCTAACATTAGTAAAGGTAGAAGTAAAGCTCTTGTTCTACATAAATTTAACAGGCATGCTGGCACGAGAAGGAGGGCCATAATAGGAGGATGCTTTATTTTTACATTAACTGATTATTGTTCTCCAAAAAAGAGATTCTATGCCAATAAGGATACAGAGCTGAGGCTTCAGGAAGGGATACTTCTCACTTAGTATTTTCATTATTAGAAGTAGAAATGAGAAATTTCCCTCAAAACAGTATTATTTATATGTTTGAAGTATTTATATATTTTTAGAGACGTAAGAAAGGAATAGGGCACTGCCAAGGTCCAACCGAATATAATACAGAAGCCATTAAAACACAGCAGAAGTCTTCCTTACAGTGAAAAGATGCAAATATACAGGAAAGAATTCAAGGAGAGAAGAAGAAAAAAATCCTCCATCGATGTGTTACTATTGGGGTTCTTCTGACTGTGTTAAGGTCAAACACTGAGGACTCCGAACAACATAAACCCATCCTTGTAATGTTATAAACAGAGTTTCTAACACTCCGTTAAACTTTCCAACCAGTGGCAAAAAACTTTTATCAACTTTATGTCTTAAAAATGAGACTTTTTGTGGCTGGCCTCTGCAGATCAGTATAAATTCAATCCAATTTAAAGCACAGTAACGATGTGGGCAGTCTCAGACTATTACTTTCAATGGGATAGAGTCCCTAAGGATGACATAGACTTAGTCCCATTGAAAGTAATGGGGTAAGCAATCACATGCCATTACTTTCAAGGAGACTCAGTCTATACTATCCATAATAACATGGTAATATAAATCTGTACTGACTCATCAGCATGAAGAATGAAAATGTAAAAGAATGGCAAAGCGGCAAACGTGCACCCTGAGACAAAAAACAGCCCCTTGGTTTCTCTGCATCCATAACTCATCAGTGTTGAAAGTTTATTACAGGAGAGCTAAAAAGGCATATGAACACAAGGTGAGACATTAAAACTAAGATGAGGCTTTGGTATTTTATAGTATTGTCAGTCTTCACTGTCTCTCCCCATCTCCCCCCCTTTTTTTCTTTTTCCTTAAAGTCCTCAATTGGATTTTTCTGTTCCCTAAATCCAGCAATAAGAAAAAATATTTGTTCATGGAGAATGTGTCTCTATCAAGCCATTTATTTTTCATTTTCCCCCTCAGTGTACAACAGAGACAGCTACAAACGGCCTCTGCAATCTTCCACTCTGCAAATCAAAGGCATTAATAATATATTAAAAGGATAGATAATTCTGAGCAGGTGGACAGGGTGGTGATTGATCCATTACTGTGCAAATACCTTGGTAATGGCTTGTAAAAACTTAAGATCCACAAAACAAAGAGATAACAAAGCTCCGCCGTTACAGCAGACACCCATTTAGGGCTAGTAAATTTTATACAGATTAATAGAAAAGACCAACTCAAATCCTCCTCTTGAGCTAACAATAACACTGCAGTTAGCAAGGCTCAAGAGTCCAAGCCATTGGTAGAAAGTACAGCAGATCCCCCTGCCTTGTGCCTGGGGTAGACAGGACCATTCATTTGGATGAGGGAGCTGCCACGGTGTTCAGTAACTCAGCCAAAAGCATTTCCACAATATTCACACAATCTCTCAAGTCCCTCTGCTGACCTGCCAATACCTTTATAATATAAAACTCCAATAAGAGCACCTAGTTTGCATATAAGCCAACTTCTTCCTTTCTATTTCCTGCCACCTACCCGGGGAGTTAAAAAACATGAATATAAATGTTTATATATACACACACATATATATGTATTAGAACATTCCCCCCCGATGGAGTGACGGAAGAGAAGTCCTCTGGCTACTGAGCAGTAATTGAGAATATTGAATCTTTGCACTGCAGAAATTGTTTAAAAGATAAAAGCCAGAGCAAATGACAGGCACCCGAAAAGTTCAGATAAGAACCAACAGTCAGCGATGCAGTGAATCAGTTGAGTGGTTATCAAGTTATAATTGTCAAGGAAAACTCTTAATCTAAGCCAGAATGGATTTTGACATAGGGGTAAGGGAATTAAACCATGCTTGGAAGCTAAATACTTGCTCTGAATCACCAAAAATAATTACAACACAAAATGTAAAATAACACAAAATAGAATATGAAAACATGAATACATAAAAAATAGATCGCTAAGTATTATCTGAAAGTTGTTCTATAATGGTAATTCCTGCTTTGCAGAAGAAGTGGACAGGAGCTAGATTTGGCTTGATTTCAAAGTACAGAAAACCTCTACAGCTACCAGTGCAGGTTTGCTGCAAGAACTGAACCCTACATTTTTCATCCCACACTAATTTTTCCACTGTGACACTACTTTATCTGTGGCCTGGTTGCATCTTTTAATGCAGCCTCTGCAAGTGCCATTTGCTCTGAAATTCCCAAATCCCGGTGGTTAAGCGGGATCTCTGACTGAAATAACTGTTGATTTGACTGTTGACACTTCACCAATTTTAGCTTGCTCTTGTAAGTGAAGAACTAGGCCGGTTCTCAAAAGGGCATATTTTAAGGTATATAATCATAACAATTTCACGGGCATAATATTGTTAGACTTACACTGTAAACATTTTAATACACTACCAGCTTCCTCTGCTCTTTCCAACAGCACAGAAGATGCTGCCTTGTGCATTTCATAATCCTGAAGCTTTAAATGATTTCCACCTTTCCTTCTTACGGCTACAGCCACATTTCAGCATCACAACACTCTCTCAGTATAAGTAAGAAAGAACTGACGGATTAAAACAATCTTGATACAACATTTCCCGTCTTGCTATACATCTATATATATATTCATTGCAGTCTTTCTCCTTTCTCTGCCTTTTTGGGTTTTTTTTTAGTAGTAGTTTCATTTTCTGAAAAATAAAACTCTTTAGAATTAAAAGCAGAAGAAAAAAAAAAAAAGCTCCTTTCAAGGGAAGGAAAAAGAAAACAGAGAATAATCCTTAAAAAATCATTTTAACACCTTTACTGAAAGAAAGAATATTATCTCACCATGTGAAGTACTGAAATCAGACTACAAACAATTGTAATGCTGAACAGGACCTGCTTACTCCAGTCTCTAACAGTGCATATGGAAAACACAGGTCGTAGTAGAGCAATAGGATCTTCCAATAAATATCTTTCTGTCTATTTGGGCACATGCATCTTTGTAAATAATTTTTCAGCTATGAAAAAAAAAAGCTCTGATATGCAGGGTCATATTTATAGAAACAGTTTGTACTCAATGGAAATGTATCTGGAACATGGTAAAAAGAAAAGAATATATATTGTACTAAGAAAATGAAATGATGGCATTTTAAGTGATTTAGTGTTATGTCTGATTTCATAAACAATTAGTAATGACAAAGGTAGCATAATGAATGCTGCGAACTTGCTTAGAAAACATGCTATAGCATATGTATAGTTCAGCACTGCCGTACAATTCACTTGTGTATTGCAGAACACCATAAAATTAGATTAAAATGTTATAATGCTCTTAATTTTTTCTTATAAAGTTATGGAAATGATTGCACAAACACAAAATTCAAAGCCCTTCAAAACCAGTTTCCCTGAAGCCTTCTCCCTGCCTTTTAAAAACAGAAAATGAAACCAAAGCACACAACCAAACCAAAACCCAACCAGGGGGTGACCCCAAGCTCCTAGGAGAAGGTGAACACCCACATAGATACTGTTTTGATGACTTCTGTTTTCAAAATGTGCTTCCACATTCAAAGGGTGGGGGTTTGAGTTATTCCCTTGTTTTTTAGCCAAAGGTGCTGTTTGATCCCGTGCTCTGAGTACCAAGGAGTACCACCTTGTATTAGTGGTACTAGATAGCGCTACTATCTGCAGTGAGCACACAGAGTAACGGAGAGTATAACACCCATCAGGCAGGACGCCCAGGTGTCCAAAACAGGAAAGAGCCTCTTGAGCACCTGCTGACAATACTCACTGCACCCACCTCTTCCTACATGGTTACAACAGCTTGCATTAAAACAGTACAGGTTATAGCACAAATCTTTTCTTGTTTTCAAACAGAAATCCAAGATATTTTCTCCTTTTCTTGGTAGATGTGAAGTATAGCAATAACAGAGAGGATTTTGGGGTGGTTTGCATATTTTAGATCATGAAAAAAACCTGGAGTAAATAAATCATTCCTACATTAAGAATGATTACCAGCGTGTAAAGTGGAATGTGGAATCACCTTCGATGTGTTACCCACAATGCCGCTCCAGGCTGCAGCTAATTAGCAGGAGAAAGGTCATGCAAAAAATAATGTGATTAGAAGAGGTTGAAAGGGAAAAAAAAAAATAGCCACATATTTGGACACAGCCCAGATTTCCTTTTTGCCACTGTAACTGAAACCCATTGCTTCAATATTTAATGAAATGCTTATGTTGCAGCACCTGGTCACATTGTCAGCATTGCCTAAGCACTGCCTCCCCTGTGGGTCATTACTGCAGCCATCTGAAAGGGGGCAAACTGTTCATCGACTACAATAATGCCAGTCTTTAAGAATCTACAGCTACAAAACAGCAGGAGACAGAGTTACTTTGGCTCTGATCTTGGGAAAAATGGCTGGGGGCAAAATGCTGTTTCCTACCATCAGAGACTCTCCAGTTGGCAATAATTCTGGAAGTCAAAGCCCGTGCGCAGGACCCAGCCTGGCCGCCCTGTTCTGCCTTTTCTCCCTCTGCAGAAAGCCAGCAGCTCCTGGTGAGAGATCCTTGTCAACAGGAAAACAGGAGTTCACACCACCCTGCTAATGATCCAATGCATCAATAGCTCAAACAATCACATCAAGCAGATGTCCTAAGTTAATATAGACTTTCCTGGGATTTTACTTGTGAAACGTGGCTTTAAAAGGCATTAGTCTTTTGTCCTCACTAGAGATCTGCTAAATCCTGGCACCAATTCCTTGGGTATGTGAACCCCAGCCTAATGGAATTTAATTACTTTAGTGGTATTAATCATCTGTACAGTAGAGTAAAGAGTATTTTATTACCACTTTTAAGGGTTATCGGCACATTTATTTCAAATGAACTGTCAAACTGCATTACGTGTAAAGCATGCCAGGTTTGAACAGTGCAGCGCAGGTGAACAGATATTTGCTGCTTAAACCTCTGCCATAATGAGGAAGCCTCTGCTTAGCACAGGAAAATAGGGATGGGGTTATTTAAAACGAGAAACAAACTTGCATTGATTTGAATGATTTCTTTTTGCTGTCATTGGTTTTGTCAACTTCTAATTTCTCACAGTTTCACACCAAGTGGAAAGGCTGCTCTTTGCTGGGGAGAGCAGAAACACCAGTTGGCACCAAATGACCTGTGACACTATTATAGGATTAGTTCCAGAAGAGCAATGCCAGGCTTGTCCATTATCTAGCAACAAGCATTGGCTCAGTAACACAAGGTTTTTCTCTAATTCACTTTAATACACCAAATCCTTCGCATTCACATACATGGAAGGGTGTATTTTCATTCAGTATTCCTAAAAGATGCTCGTCAGGGCATCAGCACCTTACATGGGAAGATGGACACTGACAGGACTTCACAGCCCCACCAACCTCAAACCAGGTGAGATCTTGGTGCTCATCTCTGTTTGCTGGGCATGTTGCAGCTTATTTTGCATACTGCAAAGTTGCAACTGTAGCTACAATCTAGCTGAAATTAATACCTGATCAAAGGTCTTTTGATCCCTTTAGTGTGAAGTTTGGCTCTGGACTCTCCACAGGTTTTAGACCTGTCTTACACCTGGTTAAAACATCTTGGTTTGCACTCATCGTCTCTCAGACATTTTGCACTGAGTAGCAAATGAGAGCAATTTGTGACACAAGATACTACGACATGTGGGAAAGACACATAATTAGTGTCAGAATGAATGCATTTGCTTTTTAAAGCCTATTTGTCCTAGGATTTCAAATGAATCAAGCTGCTATGTCTCTCTCAACAGCTCCATACTGCTGTATAATGAATTAAAAGCTAGTGTTGCTAAAATGTGCAAGCTTTAGAAATAAAACGACTACTGTATGCATCTCAAAACCAGGGATGAGAGGATCTTAAAAGGCTCTAAACTCTAATGTAGCCCATTTTAAAGCTTTCCAAAAAAAATATCCCATTTTGCTAAACAGAGATTTCTCAATGAAATCACCCCTTTTCTGTGACCAATTACTATGAATTTACAAAGATACTCTGAATCTTGTCTTTTTAAAAGGAAAATACCACATGTAGATCCTCCTGCCCGTATGTATCATTCAGGTTTGAGTGCCCAGCGTGCTGCATGCAGCATACACAGTGGTGTATCTCAGTACCTCATACATAAACAGTTCTCCAGCCCCCTCTAAAATCTTCCTTGCTCCTTGCCTCATCCATCACCTTTTCCTTCCTCTCCTATACAGATATTCAGACCATTTCCTGCCAGGCACTGTAAGTGACACTCTGGTGCCAGTGTCCCACACCCAGGCGCAGCTGGGGACATCCCTGAAGATGAAAGGGTACTTGGGACTTTTTGCCCACTCTCCGTATTTACACCTAGGCTGAGACTCTTACAAAACAGTTGAAATCTGTGCCTTTGACCATGGACCACCCCTACTAATATCTTACTGGAAAAAGGAAATTGGCTTTTGACAAGTTAGAATAGAACTGACTCAGAAGACAGGAAGTTTCTCCTTGGGATTACATGTCTTTTTTGGTTTCCAAACCCTTATCATATTGTTCGATGCCATACAGCCTGTATCAGAGAATCCAAGACTGGTCTGAGTTGGAAAAGACCTTAAAGCTCATCCAGTTCCAGCCCCCTACCACAGGCAGGGACACCTTCCACTAGAGCAGCTTGCTCCAAGCCCCGGTGTCCAACCTGGCCTTGAATACTGCCAGGGACGGGGCAGCCACAGCTTCTCTGGGCACCCTGTGTCCAGATAATGAGGTTTTGATGAGAGGAGTAACACATTAATGACAGAAGACAGGGAGTAAGCAGAGCATCTTGTTGCTGATGCCACCAAAGAGGACCGATGCCAGCCTGTTTGACAATCCACATGTGGACAGTGTGTGTGTTTTCAGCTGTTTCCCACAGAAAGCCACCTCAGACCTAGGCAGCGTGTCCTGCAGCCCAGACCCATCAAGTGTCTTCAGGATCCCCACTGCAGCTGAATCCTCCCCAGCTGCAGAGGGGCCATGGGCTCCTTAGCAGCTGCACACACAACAGATGACCTCACCAGGAGGAAAGCCCCATTTTTAAATGCCACTTCCCGATTAGGTAACAAAACAAACACACACTCAAACGTTGCAGAGATAAATGTCTGGAATGCAGGCTGAGATACAAGGTACAGCCAGATGCCTTCAGTGACCCTGAAAGAATGTTATCTTAATATGATGCACACCTTTGACTTTCGTGTTGTGTTTAATGCATAAAGTAGCCTCAGAAGTGCCTCAGGAATAGTTGTGATGTATCCCACATGGTAAGTGCAGCACAAGTAAGTTCTTCATTTCAGTATTTAGGAAGACACTGCTAGGAAATGAGTCAGTTTTACCCCTTTATTTGAAGCATCCTGTGTTGCACAGCTCAAGCCCTACTACGGTGCTCATACAAACACATCTCCAAATCATCTCAGAAGGTGTTTTGCTCATGGAAAGACTGAAGAATCTGACTTCAGACAGGAAAAGGAATACATACTGTAATTTAAAGAAAAGATTCCATTTTTAAAATAAGAAAATAACCATGTATCAGTCTTCCGATACCTAAAGGGGCCTATGAGAAATTTGGAGAGGGACTTTCTACAACCGAATATAGTGACAGGACAAGGGGAATGGCTTTAACCTGCCAGGGGGAACACTGAGATGAGCTCTTAGGCAGAAGCTCTTCCCTGTGAGGGTGCTGAGGCGATGGCACAGGGTGCCAAGAGAAGCTGTGGCTGCCCCATCCCTGGCAGTGTTCAAGGCCAGGTTGGACACCGGGGCTTGGAGCAAGCTGCTCTAGTGGAAGGTGTCCCTGCCCGTGGCAGGGGTTGGAACTGGATGAGCTTAAAGGTCCTTTGCAACCCAAACCAGGCTGGCATTCTACGATTTATCAGTGTAACAATATGAAACTTCAAAACTACACAGTAACCTCAGTCTTGCTCTGATTAAAGCCAAACGTTTAGTAAAAGGCAGCAGAATCGGGCCCAGGTCTTAGAGGATTTGAGACCAATTTTCTCTTACAGCACTTACTGGAAAGAAGCAAGCCCATTTTTTCTGGGAAGAAAGGGCATGTTTCTTGCCATGTTCTCAGCACTTTTGTCTGCACTCCAGTAAGTCTCTGACCATCATTTTCTGCATCCATGGGGCTGCACAAGCTCAACACAGGGAATTATCACTGTGAAGTTCAAAGTACAGCTCTATTAGCTTTCAAAGGAACTGTTAAAAGCAAGCATCTGATGCGCCAGGAGTGTCAAGGCTTGCAAATAAGCTGAATGTGACAAAAATGAGCACTCATGGAAGTCAATGGGAATACTTACAGTGCAGAAAGTTAAACATGTGCATATATTTCGGGAAGCCTCATGTACGTTACAAACTCACACCCCTTAGTACTGTGCACTGATGAACTTCCTTATAGCATTTCCAAGCTGGCAAAAGTGTCCTTTGACTAAAACCTGAGAGTAAGGCTAAAGTCTGATGCTGTATAGTTCAGCCTAACCTATGGATGCTTTTAAAAGGGAACCCACATCAGCCCAAAGCTACCTGAAAGCAGCTGATGCAAGCAGTTTCCAGCCTTCCCAAAGCAGTCTTTCCTTTCCAGTTAAGGTTTGAGAGGGTGCTGGGCTGGGTTTTTTTAATGTACACCATTAGTGTATCTTACAGGCTCCTCTTCTCAATAAGGAGATAAAACAGTGTTTGGTACTGTAGAGGATGCTCTGACTTGCAGAGGTTACCTGAACATTGTTGCTATTATCATCCTATTATTTGCCTGACACCACAGAGATGTGCCTCTCATTGCTAGGTTACATTCCACATAACCACCTGGTTTCTCCACAAATAATGGACTATGAAACTCAACTATACTAAATAATAACCATGTGTTTAGACAGGGCAGTGTTACATGTTTACAACATGGCTTTTTTGTTCTTTCATGAATACATTCATAGATTTGGTGTCAACCAATTAAAACACAGAGCTCTGGAAGCAGAAGGGAAGAGTTACAGAGGAGAGCACAGATGCACTGAAGGTGAAGGAGGCAGGTCCAGGCTCCACAGCAGCACACTACACACTGCAGCAACTGACAGTAGCTGCCCAAGCTCATGTGTGCTGCCAGCTAAAGCTACAGCATTCAACATTAATAATGTGGCATTTACATCAAGCCTGAAGCCGCTCTTCAGAGAAGGAGGATGGTTTCCTACTGCCACAAAGCGGATGGCCAGTGGGAGCATGGTTCTGCAGACAACTCTGCCTTGAGCTCATGGGTGGTTTAGGTGTCACTGTACAGGTAACACATCCCTGAGGACGTGCCAAATACAAACAGCTTTGGGAAAGCTACTAGAAGCCAAAATCCTGACCCAGTCCCAGAGGTCTGCAACCCAGTGGCCTTTTCCATCTAAAAGATTACTAATTGGAGAGACCTCAATTTGGTGGATGGACCACTCGGTGGATAAAGAACTGGCTGGATGGCCGCACGCAAAGAGTTGTGGTCGATGGCTCAATGTCCGGCTGGAGACCAGTAACGAGCGGTGTCCCTCAGGGATCACTGTTGGGAACGGTCTTGTTCAACATCTTTGTCAGTGACACGGAGAGTGGGGTTGAGTGCGCCCTCAGCAAGTTTGCTGATGACACCAAGCTGTGGTTCAGTTGATATGCTGGAGTTTGGAAAGTGGGTAAATTAAACCCCAGACCAATGTGTCCACACAAGCAAGCTGGCCTCTGCCATGGGAACAAGGAAAGTTTCTGCTTCCTCAGAAAAAGCCACAAGAGCTCACACAAGCAATGATGGAAATAAATGCAGGTAAATCAATTTGGGGGAGGAAAAAGCAATATGGAAGAAACCAAACCAACAGAACAGTGTTAGAAGTTTGGTTCCCTGAGCTTAACTAGATAAACTGATTCTATGTCTCACCTGCAAAGAGCTGCACAGATTTGAGCAGCCACGCTGGGAATCTATGAGCACAATACAGATTCTTCATTAGGGACTCTAGTGATAGGACAAGGGGTAACGGGTTCAAACTTAAACAGGGGAAGTTTAGATTGGATATAAGGAGGAAATTCTTCCCTGTTAGGGTGGTGAGACACTGGAATGGGTTGCCCAGGGAGGTTGTGAATGCTCCATCTCTGGCAGTGTTCAAGACCAGGTTGGACGAGGCCTTGGGTGATATGGTTTAGTGGGAGGTGTCCCTGCCCATGGCAGGGGGGTTGGAACTTGATGATCTTAAGGCCCTTTCCTACCCTAACTATTCTGTGATTCTATGATTCTATGATCTGTACCTTTAACCAACCTGAATCAGACTATTCCTCCTATGTAGGTGCCTTCATGCCAAAGAAGGGGGAGGAAGGCACAGCTTTGTTCCTCACTGACAATACAACTGCTGCCAGTAGCAGGTGGGAATACACGTAGCACTTCCAACAAGGTCTCATCCAATTCCAAACACACAGTGAAGTGTTTCAACTTGGTTTATCATGATGAGGAACCTAAAAGCGCCTGTTCTTAGTGATCTGACAGATGGGAACTGACAAGCTATAGTTTTCCATTTAGGGCTCCTGTCCAGAGCAGACGAAGTCAGGCTCAGTGCATCTTTGTCACTGCTGTGTCACACCTCACTCACTTCAAACCCGAGCAGCACAGCCCTGGAAATCTCACTCCATACACTTCCCTGCAGAGAGTTTTCTTTCAGGCTTTTCTGCAAGCTTATGGACATCCAATGCACTTAATCTTACAATTAAATGTGATTTCTCCCTGAAACCAAGCTTGATTGGTGAAAATGCAAATAACTCCCAAAATTGCATTTCTGTGCAACAGATGTTATTCTGACTGTGTTCAAATACTTGGTTGCAATATAAAGCCTAATTTTCTCTCTCAAGAAAAAGAAAACATCACAACTTCTAACAAAAGCAAACTGTGATAATGAAAATGCTGGAGGATGCGTCACTGGATTCCATTTTGGAACTGGGTAATGCACAGCGGTTTTAGCTCATGATTACCAACGAATGAATGTCACCAATTGTTTTTATTATTACATTAAGACTCTAGTCACACACAAATCCAAATCCATGCCTGAAAACCTACAGATGGAATATGATCACCCTTATTCTTACTCTCTTAATGATCTTTATGAGAGTTCTACCTCTTCCTGGTAATGCAAAGTATCGGTAAAAATCAACTTCTCCACCAGGAACCATTTCTTTTAGAACATTAAAGGGGAAAAAACCAATGGTTCACCCAGGAACATCCCTAGTTTTAATTTTTAAACTAAGCAACAAAGCGTGTATAAAATGAACAGCAGATAATCATGAAATGGAGGCCTCTAAAAATAAATCGGTAATCAAAAGGCAGAGAATCCTGAAGTTAGTTTCACTAAAGAACACAGGGAAATGGCTGTTGCAACACAAGCTTAGGACACAAAGTCAGAAGAAAGAACAACTGTCAATAACCGTATTCCTAGGGGAAGAAAGTGATTTACCAATAGCAGAGGAGTTTTTAGTTTCACATCAGATTTTCCAAGCATATCAAGCTGCAAACACCAAGGATTTAAAGGCACAAGACACCTTTGTGGGACTCGGTGCAAAGCAAATGTTGTACCAGCTACTGGCCTGATCTC
Source organism: Pezoporus wallicus (assembly GCF_028554395.1). Classification (NCBI taxonomy): domain Eukaryota; kingdom Metazoa; phylum Chordata; class Aves; order Psittaciformes; family Psittacidae; genus Pezoporus; species Pezoporus wallicus. The sequence continues at coordinate 1,407,763 of NW_026637486.1, forward strand.
TGCCAAGGGGTACATGGGAAGAAGACTCCCTTTGCCACATCTTCTTTCAACATGTGCTGGTCCCTGTAGGGCTGGGAAAAGCCCTGGCCAAAGTTACTCAATGCAGATGAATGCTCAAGGCTTCAGATGTGAAAGTTCATTTGAGTGGATGGAAGTTGCTAGTCTATACAACCAGTTATTTCAAGATCTAATTGAAATTGCCCATACAAGCAGACGGTCACATTGTATCAGAAACTTCACTATTAACAAAAATCAATAATAAATCCCTAGGATTAAAGTTGAAGATGTACTCTAGGAACATTAACAGCGCATCAACAGTTTAAGAGCAACACACAATCACAGAATCACAGAATGGTTTGGGTAGGAAAGGACCTTAAGATCATCCAGTTCCAACCCCCCTGCCATGGGCAGGGACACCTCACACTAAACCATGTCACCCAAGGCTCTGTCAAACCTGGCCTTGAACACTGCCAGGGATGGAGCATTCACAACCTCCCAGGGCAACCCATTCCAGTGCCTCACCACCCTCACAGGAAAGAACTTCTTCCTTATATCCAATCTAAACTTCCCCTGTTTAAGTCTGAACCCTTTACCCCTTGTCCTGTCACTACAGTCCCTAATGAAGAGTCCTTCCCCAGCATTCCTATACCCCCCCTTCAGATACTGGGAGGCTATGAGATCCCTCTGGATGGCATCCCTTCCCTGCCTGGTTTCATCTCTGGATTGTGTCTTATGTACAGAGCCCTTAAAATAACTGTGCTTGAAAGAGGAAATGTGTGTGTGTATATATATATATATACATACGAGAACTGCACAGCCACTCGTATAGTTAGTACTGTCTACAGATAATTAGCATCCAGGATGTCTCCACAGTACATGTGTTGACTATCTTTTTTCAGATACAAGCAGGATCTGGGCTTTGGTGTTATTTAAATGAGATGAATGCTGAGGTTGTCTCTCACGCTCACGTCTCCTTTGTAAAAGCAGCTCACATCTCCCGACCTGCAGACTCTGCTCAGGTGTGTGACACAGCCATAAAAGACAGCAAGAAAAGTAGAGAAAAAACATGGCCCATATAAGACACTGAAATGTTTATATGTGCAAATAAAATACTGATGGTATGCTACCTATCTGCGACATTTCTACTGTCACAAACGCTACAGTTTACAGTTGCTGTTTCCCTTCATCCTCACATTGTTCCATATCCCGCCAATTTTGTTCCTGGGAGGCACGGCAATGTTTCTTACATTGAAGTAAAAGACCAGGAAATTCAAACCAACCTGCTTCAAACAGGGACATGAAAGCACTGGTTTGGCTGGAAACTGGGATCTTGGGACACTTGCGTGCCATTTCCAACCTGAATAAATTGAGGCACCAGAAACCTGCGCTGAAACTTACTCTCTGAAAAGTCATCTTTGAAAGGCTAAGATGATTTCTAAAGTTTTCACAGCCCAGAAGAAAGGATCCATTACCATGCCTGGATGGAACCTGAGAGGCTGACTCCCTTCAAGCTTGTCTCATCCTGGACCCAAACACAAAAAGGATTGTTTTCTCAAGCTATAAAATCTTACACACTTTGCCCCAGTCTACAAAGCGTAAGGACATGAAGAACATGGCTGAGCGGTATGGAAGAAAAACCCAAGGTGCACGGTCACACCATGTGAATCACACAGCTATTGTTTTACGTGCTGTGCAAGCAGTAGGACGTGAATGAGCTCATTAGAATCCCAGAATCCCAGAGTTCGGGGTTTTTTTCCAAGTTAGCATTACTTCAGTCTCTACATTCCCCAGCATATGAAAAACCCATGCTTGAAGGAGGGAAAGCTCAGTTTCATTCCTTTATTGATCTATCAGACAAGAACTTAATCAATCTTCTTTATAAGCTATTAAAGCAGAGCAAGAGAAATGAACTCACCTGATACATTCAACATTGATTGCTTCTTTCTAAGAACTGAATGTCAGCCTTATCTGCTGCTAAAGCTGTGATTCCATTTTTCAGAAACAAGTTTTTCCCCTCATTAGCTCCCCAGAAATAGTGCAATTAAAAGTGCATTTGAGACAAAACAGAGGGTATCATTAAACAGACAATACTTCCTTTTAAATTTCATTACTTGAGTGTGTTGAGAGCACCAAGACCCTAAGATCAAGTCTAGTTAAGGAAAATCTGATAATAAAACATCAGGTAGCCTATGTTGTGAGTACTCCATCGCTAATTCCAGTGGAAATTCTGCATGCCAAAAAACTGTGGAATCCAACAACAGGAATTTTACTGCATCTATCAAAAAAATTAAAATAAAGACGAACATATCTGGTACAAAACTGAATGTATTCAAGGGATTTTCAGGTTCAAACTATCATTTTAGGTCAGTTTAGCAACAACTGAAACTTCCTGATTTGCTGAACAGCACCAACATCATTGTTTTAACAACTCAACCTGACATTACACACCTCTGGTCTAGCAGCAGAGCACCTCCTGAGAACCACAGCTCAAGTCCTTCCTTGAGACCTCCCACAGCACACAGGAACTAAAGCCCCATCCCTTCAGTTCTTCACCTAATCCTCACTTCAGTGAGTTTAAGGGCTGTAGGAGAGCATTTGGATCATGGGAAGTGTAGTTTACAATCACTGTGCCTAACTCAGAAGGTGCAAATTACAGCTGAACTACCTCTGTTATCAGGTCTGTTATTACCTGGTTGTGGTGCAGCAGCACAAAAGGGAAGGAGCTGAACGGGAAAGGGATTGTAGACAAACAGACAACACATTTCTGGTTTATAAAACAAAACTGCTGGGTTCTTTCTTAGCAATGAAAGATTTTGATGTAACTGAATTTATTTGTAGGAGTTCACTCGACCAAACATTGTGCTAGTTGGCAGCTTTTCTGTGGTTTGAGATGGAAGCAGTGATCAAAATGAGAACTTCTATAGCATGGAAATGCTGGCAGTCTTCCTTCCTTTGCCAGCAGTTAATGCACACATAAATTAGGATTGTAAAGTTAAGACAGCTGAGAAATACCTGAGGAAAGTTACCAGTGCCAACTTTACATTCATTATCCCCCGCTGCTGTATTAGACAACTTGTTATGGTTTCTGCTTTTGCTATCAGAGCACTTTTGTGTGTGTGTGTTTCCTTTTTGTCTTTCTTTTTTCTCTACCTACAGCACTGAAAGAATATTTCATTTTAAGACTCTGAGATGCAAAAACGATCTACTTGTGACTATCCACTTCTGTAATTAAATGCTATGCTTTTATTCCACGCCAAGGAGGAAATAGAGAGACTCCAGGGTTAGTATTAAGTGCTTTGTAGACGGAATCTTGCACGGTTTCACACCATTTCTGTGCTAGTGGAATGGAGAGCTGGTGCAAAGCACTATGCTGACAGGGACAGTGTGGTTTGGTCACTCCCCTAAACACAAGAAATCACTCTCCTGACCACCACAAAGCTTATGACATCCAGATAACAAAGTGGACTCTCTTTTGCTAAACTGCCCTCACTGACTACAACCTTTAAAACCCAAGACACTGGACTGGAAGGAAGCAGAACTATGTGTCAATAAGGCATCCTGGAATCTCAGCTGGAACAGAACGGAAAGCATTTTGTCTTCCCAAATAATAAAATGATAATGTTGCTTTTGAGCTCTTTTCTTGTTTCCTTTTGACTAGAATGCAAAAAGCAGCCTTTGCTATTAAACGTGTCTATTTTCCTGGGAAATCCTTCCATTTGCAATATCTGCATATCATGTTTAAATATCTCCCTCAGGAAGATATAGCACTTAATAATGCTTCTGTTTATTTATTGCAAAAATCAAGACTAGCTGGAAGTCCATTATGAGAATCTTTTAGCAAATTTAATTAATTTGTAATTAATTTTATTGGTATTTATGAGAGAACTCTTTCCTCGGCATAATTCCGTCTGAAAATTACAATATTAACTAATATTAATTAAACAACAATGTAATAACTTCAATGGTTTTAATTATTTCTGTATTAAATTACCTGCTAGCCAATTCTGCACTGCTTTGAAAATGAATTGGCCAATTTACGCCTGCTCTGTACCCGCTGATCTACCAAGGAGAGGACACACTGTCTAAACAAGGCAAGAAAAGCTACTTCCAAATGTCACCTGGGTTGTCACACTTTAAAAACCTGCTTTTTAATCCTAATTTTAAGTAAGGCTTGTTCTGTTTAAACCTGGGGGCTTTTAGATACTGCAGAGCCTTGGATTTTGGAGCTGACTTTCCTTTTAGTCTCTTGCTACCCCATGACTGTATCACTGCTGCTTGATAGAGCAGAATTACTGTATTCTTATTATTTGTATGGGGCACTGCAGAGGAAACAGAGGGTGTCTCATCTACCTCATGTCTTTGCAGCAACTCCCTTCTTTGGCCAGGGCTAAATACTGACAAATCAGGATTTAAATCGCTCCAGCTTCACCTTTGCACTGTGGTTCTATAAACAAAATATAGGAAATAATAAATTATGGGTTCTTTTATTTGCTCCCTGGTCTTGGACCCTTAATGGCTTACGCTCTCAAGTCTTTCTCCCCGATCACAGGAGTATTTATAGTGAGGGAAGCAAATGTCATTGAAGACTCTAAGTAAATGTAGGTTTCTTTTTACACATGCTTGAAGTGAAAAGGGGCAAAAGAGAGACACGTTGCCTCCGCGCTTAATGGGAGCTACTAAATACTGCAGCAGACAAGTATCTAAGTATCTAGCAGGTTATCAACAACACATTTCCCACCCAGAGATGTGCAGGGTATGGATCTAATACGGGTGCTGGCATGTAGCGTGTACCTGTTGGGTTTGAACCCTGGCCTCCTATGACATCAATATGCTTTCACTGATCTCTGGGACACCTAGCTGAGGATCAGAGTGAGCGACTAGTTCGGTCTTACGACAACTTCCATTCATCTCTTTATACTTCCAGCATGGACTGAAAATTCTTTCTATGTCAGCCATAGCTTACAAAAGCATTTGGAGAATCTGAAGTTTTATGTTTGAAACTTGGAGCTCCTTGTAGGGATGTGAATTTCGGAGGGCAGTTGGCACATTCTGAAGCTCAGGCCTTTCCAGGGCAAATCAGCTTGGAAATGAGTGGCTAGTCAAATCTGAGAAGGTTGGTGGTTATTTTTGCCTTCTATGCTTACTTCATTATTCTTTTTCTGTTACCAGGCCAGATATTAAACAGGTTTCATTAAACCAAGCTACAGATATATCCTACCTATAGAATGCAGAATATAGAAACAAACAGTGCTCAAAAGGTAAAGCACATACCCAAAGCAATATATGATGTGGCAGGTTAACTCTCATCCTTATTTGCTTCAGAATTCTCACTAAAACACCTCCATGACCTTAAAGGAATGATACGGAATTACTGCAATGAATAAAGACCAGGTTTTCAAATGTATTTTAGCAACTACAGTTTCTTAGATGCTTTGGAAATTCCTCCTGTGTGTTTATTTAGACCTTTAAATTCCTAAGAATCTTAGAAAATCTCTTCCTGAGTGCTGCAGGCGCAGCATTATCCTCCTGAATGTCACAGCAGAGACTTAGGAGAATACAGTCCGCTTTATGGGGGAAAATTGAAACCAGAGAGCTGACCTTTAACTAGAAACCATCCATGGTGCAGAGGGTCAGGTTGGCACCCACAGAGTTAAACTGGCTTAAGTCTACAACAAAGGGAAGAATATTAGCATTGTTATCTGTGTAAACGACATTAGTAGCAAGAGTGACTTATCTCCCGAATTATTTTATTCCAATTATATTTTGATATAATTCAAGGTCTAGTGATTTTTTTAATGTTTGCAGTCCCCCACTTTAATACCAGCAAAGCAATCAGTCAGTTGCTTCCCAGACACCAAGTGGCTGGAATAGTTTTTCCATCCATTTGAAAAATATACAATCTGTATTTGCCTTTAAGTATACATTAGATGACTGTTCTAAGTGATTTGTAATTGTTTTTAAATTGTTGAACTTATTTTAATATCTATTTGCAATTATAGAGTTGTTTCAATGTTCCTGTTATAAGCAGTTTTGGAGATGAACAAATTGTTCATTCATCTTTGGGTTTTTAAAAAGGACAAATAGGAAAAAGACTAAACTGTGCTGGAGAGTATGGAACTCTGTCTGGGGACAGGTGAGCAGTCAACAGAGAGTCTGTGGGTCAGGGTTAAAGGGAATATAGCTATGAGAGACATTACTGTGGGGATCTGTTACAGACCGCCTGATCAAGGAGAACCTGTGGATGAAGCACTCCATAGACAGATAGGAAAAGCCTCATGCTCACAGGCCCTTGTTCTCATGGGTGACTTCAAACACACTGACATCTGTTGGAAGGACGGTACAGCCCGGCACAAGCAATCCAGGAGGTTCCTCGATTGTGTGGAAGACAACTTCCTTCTGCAAGTAATAGAGGAGCTGACAAGGAGAGGTGCCATGCTTGACCTCGTGCTCACCAACAGGGAAGGGCTAGATGGAAATGTGATGCTCCAGGGCAGCCCTGGATGCAGCAATCACGAGATGGTCGAGTTTGAGATCCTCAGGACAGTGAGTAGAGCGTGCAGCAAGCTCACTGCCCTGGACTTCAAAAGAGCAGACTTTGACCTCTTCAGGAACCTGCTTAGGAAGCTTCCATGGGATACAGCCCTAGAGGGCAGGGGGGCCCAAGACTGTTGGTTGATATTCAAGGATCACCTGCTGCAAGCTCAGGAGTGTTGCATCCCAACCAGAAGGAAGTGCAGCAGGAGGGCCAGGAGACCTCCTTGGATGGATAAGGAGCTCCTGAGGAAAATTCAAATGAAAAAAGAGGCTTATAAAAGGTGGAAGCAAGGACAGGTGGCATGGGAAGAGTACAGGGATGTTGTCCGGGAAGCCAGGGACCAGGTTAGGAAAGCTAAGGACCAGTTAGAATTAAACTTAGCTAGAGATATTGAAGGTAACAGGAAGGGATTCTACAGGTATATAGCAAATAAAAAACAGACTAGGGAGAATGTAGGCTCCCTCAGGAAGCTCTCAGGAGAACTGGCTACACAGGATTTGGAGAAGGCTGAGGTTCTGAATGACTTCTTTGCCTCGGTCTTCACTGGAAAATGCTCTGACCAAACCACCCAAGTCTTGGAAGGCAGACGCAGGGACTGTGAGAATGAAGACCTTGTGCCCACTGTAGGAGAGGAACTGGTTCGAGGCCATCTTAAAACTCTGAACGTGCACAAGTCCGTAGGTCCTGATGAGATCCATCCGCGGGTCCTGAAGGAGCTGGTGAATGAAGTTGCGAAGCCACTGGCCCACTGGCCATCGTATTTGAGAAATCCTGGCAGTCAGGTGAAGTTCCTGACAACTGGAAAAAGGGAAATATAATCCCCATTTTCCAGAAGGGGAAAATGGATGACCCGGGGAATTACAGAGCAGTCAGTCTCACCTCTGTGCCTGCCAAAATCTTGGAGCAGATTCTCCTGGATGCCATGCTAAGGCACATGAAAATCAACAAGGTGCTTGGTGACAGCCAGCATGGCTTCACTAAGGGGAAATCCTGCCTGACCAATGTGGTGGCCTTCTATGATGGGGCTACAGAACTGATGGACAGGGGTAGAGCAGTTGATGTCATCTACCTGGACTTGTGCAAAGCGTTGGACACTGTCCCACACGACATCCTTGTCTCTAAATTGGAGAGACATCAATTTGATGGATGGACCACTCGGTGGATAAAGAACTGGCTGGATGGCTGCACACAAAGAGTTGTGGTCAATGGCTCAATGTCCGGCTGGAGACCAGTAACGAGTGGGGTCCCTCAGGGTCGGTGTTGGGACCGGTCTTGTTCAACATCTTCATCGCTGACGCAGAGAGTGGGATTGAGTGAGCCCTCAGCAAGTTTGCCGATGACACCAAGCTGTGTGGTCCGGTTGATACGCTGGAGGGAAGGAATGCCATCCAGAGGGACCTTGACATGCTTGTGAGGTGGGCTGATGCCAACCTCATGAAGTTTAACCATGCCAAGTGCAAGATCCTACACCTGGGTCGGAGCAATCCCAGACACAGCTACAGGTTGGGCAGAGAAGAGATTCAGAGCAGCCCTGTGGAGAAGGACTTGGGGGTGTTGGTTGATGAGAAAATGAACATGAGCCGGCTTCAGTGTGAGCTCACAGCCCAGAAAGCAACCGTATCCTGGGCTGCATCCAAAGGAGCGTGACCAGCAGGGTGAAGGAGGTGATCCTGCCCCTCTACTCTGCTCTTGTGAGACCTCACCTGGAGCATTGTGTGCAGTTCTGATGTCCTCAGCATAAAAAGGACATGGAACTGTTGGAACAAGTCCAGAGGAGGCCACGAGGATGATCAGGGACTGGAGCACCTCCTGTATGAAGACAGGCTGAGGAAGCTGGGGCTGCTCAGCCTGGAGAAGAGAAGCTGCGTGGAGACCTCATAGCAGCCTTCCAGTATCTGAAGGGGACCTATAGGGATGCTGGAGAGGGACTGTTCATTAGAGACTGTAGTGACACGACAAGGGGTAATGGGTTAAAACTTAAACAGGGGAAGTTTAGATTGGATGTAAGAAGGAAATTCTTTCCTATTAGGGTGGTGAGGCACTGGAATGGGTTGCCCAGGGAGGTTGTGAATGCTCCATCCCTGGCAATGTTCAAGACCAGGCTGGACGAGGCCTTGGGTGATATGATTTAGCGTAAGGAGTCCCTGCCCATGGCAGGGCGTTTGGAACTAGATAATCTTAAGGTCCTTTCCAACCCTAATTATTCTATGATTCTATGATTAGAGCACATGTTATTGGTTTGCTTATTAAAAAGTCTCCTCTGTAACAACTGGGAACATAAAAAGCGGAAAAGAGACCTAGAGAAATACTCCAACTGATCCATTTGGAAGTCCAACACTACTTCTGTGTTGAACGGCAATATGAGGGCCAGTTCAAGCCCTAGTATTTTTAGTAGTTCTATTTTCCGAGTTTCCAAAGGCCCTTTTGCTTACCTAAAGGTATGATTTTACACTAACAGAAGTCAGTACTGAAGCATGACATATTTTGTATGGCCTAGTATGAGGCGTCCTGCTCACGGCAGGGAGGTTGGAATTGGATGATTTTAAGGTCCTTTCCGACCCAAACCATTTTGTGATTCTATGATCTCGTTTAAACTAGCTTTATGTTGGTTTAGCTTAATGAGAAAGCCTGTGTGCACAAAGAAAATATGCTAAATTGGCACAGATTTCTATATGGATACATGCTGTATTGACTGACACTCTCACCAGCACCACTGACCACCGGGAATGCAGATGACAGTCTCATTCCACAGCAGGGTTATAGCTGTGTGATGGTACCTCTCTTAAAAAAGTTTGTGCTATCACATCCTGTTCTAAGTGCAGTGGGCCTCATCTCAGCAATATAAAATGAAATCCATTTTGCTGCTGAGTTTAAAATGAAGTAGGCAGCAAGTCAGATACTCCTGCAGCACCAAATGCCCCCTTCAAATATGAGACCTTGCATATATGCACACATACACATACATAAACACACACACACATTTATACATGTTCAGAAAGGTTAACGATGCCATATGAGATAATGGGGAAGTAAGAGAAGCACGGGCAGTATCAATGCATGTGAACTATGACACATTTCTAACAACCATGATCAATAGTCTGCTTTTAAAGCCCCTCATGTTAGAGAGGGTTTCTGGCATACACATGTGCCTGTACATGTAATATCTCACATCTTGTTTGCAGCATCATTCTCACTGGGATGGGTCATCTGTGTCTAGCATACCTGCAAAAGGGCATAGTGTCTTGTCTTTGTTCTTGTAAAAACTAGGTTTTATTTTCTCTACTTGTGCTATTTTCTCCATGTTTCCTTGTATTTAAATACTAGAATAAGGAAAAAGTCATGTAATCACACGGTCCTTAAATGCTTCTGTGTGTCTTATATGAAACCTTCAAATTTCATACAGCTGGAATACACTTCCCCAATGCCTAGGAATCCTGAGTGAGGCGGAGGCTTCACTTCCCAAGGTACCTGGCATCTACAGCAAGTGCAATCCACCATGAGTTTAAGATCAAAATAGCAGATGGTACAGAGGGGAGTGAGGACAATGGGAGGTGGTGAGACTTCACTGTCACCCAGAAAGCCTGGGACAGAGACCTAACACAGCCTAGAGAAGCCCCATGTCAGGGCTCAGCCACCCAAACTTAGTGTATTCCTGCTCCTGAGTGAAAGTGCTGGTAAGAGAAATCCTAAACGTTAGACTCAAGCAAACAAACATTTCCAGTTCCTCAGGGCAGGTTACCTCAAAATTTCTGGCTCTATTAAGACAATTGAGTAAAAACTATATTAATAAACCATGGACGTTAATACATTTTCCAGCTATACACATCAGCTCTTTATACACCATACCCAAGATAGGCACATGCTATTTTACTGCACAGAACTTGGGTCTGTCTAAGAAGTAGTGATCATTTACTTTAGCTACCCACAGACCACTCTGCCTGCTTATATCCTCACATTAGACTACTTCTGTTAGGCTTTAAACTGCTGACACCCTGCTAGCCAGCAAGAGTGACCCCAGCACCCTGTTTGGTACAGTAGTTTAGGTTATGGGTGTAATCTCTTTTCCACGCCTGTGCATTTACTTACACGTGCAGTTCTGTAAACTTCATTTTATATGCAGAAATGAAATTACAAACAAAACTTGTTTGACCACGAACACTAAGCAGAAAACACATGTGAATGGCGTTGGGCAAATTCCCTCTTCTGCCTCTGAAGAGAGCAGCACACAACGCTCACATTCACAGGTGAAACCCAATCTGCATGCTAAACTGCTGAGCTCTGCACTAAGAGAAGCTGAAATGAGCCTGCTTTGAAAAGCTGGCTCTAAGTGCCTTGGTGTTCCCTCTTGAGGGAGGTATGCTTAGTTTTTCATCACCCGCACCAGCATCTGACTGGCTTTAAGTCAGATATTCTGGATTTATGAAGTCCACGTACCTGAGAGAGTAGATGTCTTCTCATGCAGCAGATATCAGAAAAGACACTTAAACTAGCAGGCTAACACTGACAGCATGGTATTTTGTGAAGGCTAAACATTTTCTTCCTTATTGACGTGATGAAGCCCAAGCTTATTGACTTTCAGAAACCTTCCACAGTCTTATTTATTATCCTTGGCATTTGAAAATGGAAGTGGGTTTGTGGGATCAAACATAGGTCATTACTGTCTAATGGCCATTTGTTAGTCTATACAAACTGAATTTGGTAGTGCCAGGTCCGACTCCTAATGTATGTTTGCCATTATTATTTATCATCATCAACACACCTGACAACACTTTTAATGGCTTTCTCAGGAGAGAAGCTGGGGGCTGAATGGTCCAAAGGAGTGAGCTCTCCCTTCATCTCTGAGTGCTGGTTGCTCCAGCAAGGGCTGGAGGCCTCTCAGGCGGGCAGTGAGGGGAAGCTAGCCTCTGGTCTGCCAAATGGATAAGAAAAGTTGCTTAAAAAGATCTTAACATGTATGGAGCAAGTGAGTAAAGCTGCACACAAGCCTGCACCACTCAGGTTTCATTTTCAGTTACCTTGACATGTTATCTATAGCTCTGCGGTATCCTGTGCCTTAATTTGTATCCAGGATCTATTTACATCTATCTCTTAACACCCTGAGCTTCTCACATGCACATACTTGATCTTTACACTGATTTCAGACACAACCTTTTGCAATATTCTAGTGTATATATATATGGAGATAATGAAGTCACACCAAAGGGCATTCACATAAGCAGTAAGCACCTCTGAATTGATCACAATCAGTTACACTACCAATTCAAGGTAACAATTATCCTTCTCCTTTTGTTCCTTTTTCCTTATGTATTTAAGTACCAGAATTGGAAGAGAAGCTGTCCCCTTGTGGATAATAATTGATTTTCTACCTATCAGAGCTCAGGATGAGCTCAAGCAGACCTATGATATTTTAGACAGGTCAAGGTATAGCCTCCAAGTCAGTGCCAGACTAAAACCAAAAGAGCAGAACTACCCAACAAGCTGCACTGCTCATTCCTCTCACTGTCCCTATTAGCGGCTCATTTTGAATAAAATCTATGGCTAATTGTCTTTTAAGATTCAGTAAGCATACATTCATCTTCAAGATCAGATGACACTGGTTATGAGCATCTGAAGCATGACTTTATTTTAAGATCACTTTTAAAGCTAACATATACTTAGTAAAGAAAGAGTTTGGCACAGATTAGGACCTGAATGTGTGCACAGGCACTGGGGCAGAAAGAGCCTCTGCCCATGTCACCTCCAGAGCTGCAGACACAGTTCTGCCTCCTTCTCTTGGAGAGCAGGCAGGCATCCCCTTGGAACAGCTGGCTGCTCCCAGGAGCACATCCCTTTCCTTTCTTCCCAGCTCAGGCTGGGAACGGAGCAAAGGACTGGTTGAAGACACAGAAGTAATCCTGACCCCATGTGCTGCCTGCAAGTGGAACTGTGTGAATAACCATCTTTGTATTTGTTTGTTCTGTGCCTGCTTGGGTAAAAGTAGTGTTTTTGTGAATTTACACAGTGAGAAAGCTGCTGGGAAAAGAAAACCCAGAAAAGAGCAACAGCAAAACATTAATATTAATAAGAATTCTCAAAATTAAGACTAAAATTTGAGGAAAAAGGTACTGTAAATTTTGATTTTAAATATTTCATGTGGAAATTTCATTGAAATGTTTATGCTAAAAAAATCCAACCTTAAAATCTATTGGGATTTTAAATTTGGGCTGGCCTCAATTCTTCTCTCAGACTGAACTGCCTTGAATTGCAGTGTGAAGAGGATATACATATTAGAAGACTTTGGCCGATTTGTGGGGGTTTTCTCTAGGGAGCAGGTACAGTATCCCTCTCCATACAGAGCAGGTTCATTTGCAGATGCAGCCTCAAAAGCAATCCCTTCAGAACCCAGTAGGCTTTCTCCCCAGCTCTTTAAAGAAGATGTTGCAATACTCCCCAGATATCCATGCTCCTTGTTTTGAGCATGTAAGTTGCTTTGTTTGAACTTGGTGGAGAGTTCCATAAGCACCCTGGGAGATGCAATTCCATTACAGGAAATACAATATGACTACAGGTGAGAATGGCAGGTGAGCTGGTGCCTGTGTACATACAGATGTGCATATAGGTACACAAAATATATGTGGAGTAAAAGTATTTGGAGCACACAGGTATCTGGTAGGATTAACAGCACATTAAAAAGGAGAAAAAGCTCCTTTCATCGTTATGACTAAGAATTCTCAGTAGCCAACAGCCCTGCAGTACCAGGATCAGACATTTGTGGATTCAGTACTCTATGATGTCCTGGTAGACCTGCACACAAACAGGAAAAAAAACCCATACAAATATATTGTTATCACAGTGAGTGAAATGTTTGGTTAAGAAATGAAGTATTTAGTCAAAAAGAAAAGGTTATTATGGGCCTGCCATTTCTCAGGTTAAAGTGTAGGCAATGAATGCTTGCTGTTTACACACAAATACATTATTGATTTCTAGCAGTTCATTCATTTGCACATAAAAATCTGTATCTGAAGCTGATCTTCAGTTTTAAGCCATATGTACTAAGAGCTTGACAGACTCGATGGTATTTAAAAGTGTATGCCTTGCATAAGGCAAAATGGAAAAATATTGAAGTTCTGCATTGCAGAAAACAGAAGATTTTTAACAATGCATAGGAATATACATATGGTTAGATTTTACCTGTTCTCAAGGCACTATAGCTACACACTTGAAATGGATCTTCTTCCAACAGCTTTGTATGCTCCGTACCATAGTTTCACTTCAGACATTTGTTTGAAGGCAGACAGCAACTCTGTTTTAGAAGCAAAGCCATTCAAATCCCATGCAGTCCCAGATTTTTGCATCCCATTCCTCCTGCAGTGCCTACAAGTTCTCATAGCACAGAACAAAATAATGCTGTTCTACAGACACACATGCACATACAACTTGAAGAAACTGTTCAAACCTAAACAAATGAGGTTAAAGAGAATAGCAATAGAGACACCCTCAAGATTTAATTATTCAAAACAATAGTTTATCATCTGTTCCTACTTCTGAGCTACATATGTGTGTACTCCAGAGTGAACAGTGGGCATGGCAAAACACAGTTGCTGCAGTTTGCTTTTGGCTTACAGGAGACCTTTGAAGTTTCTATCCTGGAGACAGCACACACATAAGCAACAGAGAGGCAGCCAGGTTTGGATCTTCTACACCCATTGCTGAGGTCTCCTGACCACCCTATTTAACCTTGTCCCTTGCCCTCCCAACATTTATTAATCTGAAGATTCCCAAGCTTCGTGTTCTAAATCTTCTTTTCTTTGCCTATTGCCAGAGTTAGTTGCTTCAGGTACATCAGCCAGTTGAAGAGGAAGAGTGAAAAATAAAACTGGAGTGTCCACTGGCCTGAGCAGCAGAGTCAGGTTTACAACACACACACATGAAATCCTTGGCCAGTTTTTTTTGACAGTCAAAACTACATGTCACTTTCTACAAACCAGGTCAAGGCTATGTAGCTAAATAGCTCCAGAAAGGTGGAGAGGGGCTTTGGACAAGGGCCTGTAGGGACAGGACAAGGGGAATGGCTTGAACCTGACAGAACAGGGGAGATTGAGATGAGCTCTTAGGCAGAAGCTCTTCCCTGTGAGGGTGCTGAGGCGCTGGCACAGGGTGCCCAGAGAAGCTGTGGCTGCCCCATCCCTGGCAGTGTTCAAGGCCAGGTTGGACACAGAGGCTTGGAGCAAGCTGCTCTAGTGGAAGGTGTACCTGCCCATGGCAGGGGGTTGGGACTGGATGAGCTTTAAGGTCCCTTCCAACCCAAACCAGTTTGGGATTCTGTGATTGTGGATATACACCTAATCCCCAAAGGGGAAAGTTACCATCTTACTTACACCATTTACTTACTTATATTGTGCTTAGTGAGCATGATGAAATTGCCCTCTTTCTCCTTATGCTGTATATTTAACTTTTCATGTTATTCTACAAACACGCTACAAGACAACAAAATGAGGGGTGCCAGTCAGGCTCCCTTTGGAGTACACTCTAACTTGGACCCTGGCCTGTGACAAACTCTGTTTTGGAGAGAGACAGCAGGTCTCTGTCTCTGGGTCAAATAAATTTTGCTGGGGACAGCAATTGGTAAGAACTCATTTAAAGTTGGAATGAAGAAAGATGAAACAAAGAGGAGCTGATGTAAAAGCACAATGCAAAGTCAGTGGGAAATCCAAGGATGTGCAGCCTTTCTGGAATTAAACTCCTTTTGCAGGCATCTGAAAAGTCTGAGGAATAACAAATGTCCACCAGACCAGGGAACAGTTACCTCTCCATAGCACAGCTATGCCAACAGCAACTCATTCAAACCAGCTGAGGAAGTGAATTCCACTAACAAAAATCAAGCAGATGTTTACCTGCAATGAAAGGCAAAGCTGTCGGTTTGATGTATGAAAGAGAGTGGCTTACAAGAACAGACTCTATTAGAGCTGGGATAAAACCTTAACTAACTCGCTCTCAGTCACATCCCTGGCTCTGCTAGGCTTGAGCAATGGGAGAGACTTGACTTGCATAGGAATATACAAATGTGAGTGACACCTATAGATTAGTCAAAACACCAGACTGTTTTGCTTTACCCTCCTAGGAAGAGAGAGAAATACTTATTACTCAGAGAGAAAGAAGGTGACCCATGGAAGGACCTTCCTATCCATCCCTGCAAGCTTTCTCAAGTAAATCAACAAAACCTCTACAGATACTTTACCAGTATTGATCTGGAGATCAGCTACCACAAATAATAATGCTGTTTCTGTACCGTAGCCATGCCTAAAACCAGAGAGGTACAGGAAAGAAAGCCTAGTGAGAAAAAGACACAGGAATTTATCAATGCAGAACTACGGCAAAGCTTGGACAGGCAGGGAAACCATAAAGCTCCGAATTCATGCCTACCCCTCATTTTAACCTGCTGTATGCCTGACTTCCATAAATACACAGGCAAAGGGTTCTGTGGCTGTTTGAAGCTACAAAACAGGCATTAATTTCAAACCCAGCTCCCTGTTCATTTCAAGGCCCCTCCACTGACATGCCCGATACTCCTTCAAACATGTAAACACTGGGATTGTTAAACAAATCCATTGGATTTCCCTGGAATTTGGGCACTGACACTCTTTAATCTTCTCTCAGGATTCCAGTCATAGCTCCTTAATATTTAAACACTTTTTGTAATTTATTAACACCAGAAATACTTGGATATAACCAAAAACATAAAAAAACCCAAACGAAACCCAAGCAACGAACTTTGCAGCGAACACACAGGCCCAGTGCATAAGAACAAGCGCACAAGTTCATATTTAAAATTAGATTATATTATAGACTTTGGAAGGATTTACAGGTCTCAGCTGCTTGATGTGTTTGATATAACACACTACATTACATTTATGTGTACCATTGCCCTCTACAGGATGGAATTCTGGATTTAAGTAAGCCTTGTGATTATTTTGCTTTCTAGTAGCAAGCTCAGAAAGCATTACATATTTAATTCCAATGCTGGAAGCCTGTAATCTTGTCACAGAAGGTTCTAGATTCCACATCTGATAACATATTCTGCGATATAAAAGAGGCAACCAAGTATATGATGTAGATAAGCTGTACAAAAATGTATTCAGAACCATTCCTTCAATGAACAAATAGGACTGTAAATACAAATGCAGCACCTTTCCCCCCCCCAGCAATAATCAGTACTTTGCACAGGACATGTCCAATAAGCACTTTTGAATATCTATATTGTGAAAATATGTCACATTTTCAAAACATGAACTGTGAAAAGCATTTAAAAAACACAAGTACAAGAAGAAACCTGCAAATACTGTTCTGGCATTGTGAGTGCACGGTTCTGTCGTTTTATTTCACCAGTCTTTGCATTCACAAACCTGCAGCAGCAATTCTGGATACAGAAGAATAAGATGGTTAAGTTTCACATGACATTACTTACACAACATGCCCCTATTTTCACTTATAATCTGGCCGCTGGGCACACCTGGAATGCTGGAAAAGGTCCACGGTGTGAACAAAACCTGAGGCGTGTTTATAAGCATAAACTGACCCCAATGAGACCTTAGTATTGAAAATGAGACATTTTGGCACTAATGAAACAAAAAAGCCAAGTTCTCATGGAATTCTGAATTTCCTGAAATTCCAGGCTTAGCAGAAACACTGAAATCATCTCAACTTCTATCGTTATCAGAACTGTCATGTTTCCAGTTTCATGTAATTTTCAGGTTTCAGATTAAAGCAAATGATTTTGATAAAGCCAGACCAAGAGACTGACTTGCTAAGAAGGTTCCCTTCATTTAGAGCCTAAACTTTGCCATGTGAACCCCATACATATAAAGATTGAACAGACAGACATAGGCCCTCTAAAACTGAGATACCCCCACCACGACTTTCACATGTGTCAGAGGTATATGGATCTTTTTTATTATTACTCATTTTGCTTTTTATTAATTACAGGAAAGGAGAAATAGCTTTTATGGAAAGAAAAGTTCTTTCAAAAACACACATTTCAGAAAAGCATTGAACAAGGCATTAATAACAAACTGAAAGGATAAGCAGAATGGAAGTCTGAAAAATTCTATATTTGTATTATACAGGCATTGTTTTCATTCCTGGCACCTTATTTTTCATGTACATAAAGAGAACGCAAGCTACAGCAGGGTGAGACAAAGATCAATGCTGAATGTATTACTTGGCATTGGTCAGACTCAGTTTAATAAGAAAAGAATTGATCCATTAAGCTAAACCTAATTCTTGGCCGAAAATGGTTGAAATCTCTTCTTTATACTGCTAGCTTCATAAAGAGCTATAATATTCGGAAGAAACAACTCAGAGCTGAGTTTAATAAGATTAAATGTATTGCAAATATACTTAACAAGAATCTATCAAGTTGTTAATGATTACTATTAATATCAAACAATTTTTGTATAGAATTTTTTATTAGAGTAGTTGTAAAATATAGCCATGTGAAATGCAATATAAAAAGGGGTTTAGGTAATTTGTAACAGCTACAATTGCAGAACCAAAACCTTAACCTATAAGATATAGTAATTTATTTTATCAATCCAGTTTCTCACACAAGTGCAATTCAATTTGTAAAGTATTTAAGTGCCAGTCATTAACACTGTATAACAAAGTGCAGAAGGACAGAATCTACTATATGTGATTGTGTCATTATATGTGAAGAGACTGCAAAATAAATTACTTTTTCTGTCAGCAAGGCTGGAGATCTATTGTTAGAATACAACTTCAGATTTCTATGAACTGCTCCACAAAGCACTGTTTCGTAGCTATGACAGCTAAAAGCAGTTATTGGTACTGTAAGGATGCCCTACACTGTCAAAGGGACATAATGACATTCATTTGCCTCTGTCACTGCATCCTCGCAGGTGACGTCCCCTTTGCAGACCAGAGGTGCTGTGCATCACCGGAGAGCCCCCATCCCAAAGCTGCTGCGTGCTCCCACCCTGCAGCACGGCATCGCAGGGAGGAGAATCCCCAGCCCTCGGGAGCAGCACCGGTGCTCGCTGCTGAAACACACCGGCCGTGCTGGGCAGCCTGCGCTCGTGTGTTCGTGTTGTGCCTCTCCTTGGGCAAACACACACAGCACCACAGGTTAAAATCTGCCCATCAAACACCTTTTATTAATGAAGGTTTTCTTTTTTAAAGTGTGGTTTTAAACATTATCTCTGTAAACGATACATAAAAGAATAAGAGCAGGAGTTCCTGCTTCACCTCCGATTCGAACAGAGGAGGATGCAACTGGAATCAATTCAGCAGTGGTTACAATCTAGTTACAGTTTTAATTCAGATGGCGATGTGGCAAAAATAGAACCCCACCAAAAAGCAAACCTCTGAATTCAAGGAAGAGAATTACTGAAACAGGGGGTGAGACTGAATGGAAAACAGACAAGGAAATGGAAAGTACCGAAAGTCAATTATTCCATGCCCGAAGGTTATATGCAATGTACAGCATCAGAGCATTGTGTATTAAAATATATATTGTGGATGAAGAGGAAAATGCATGAACATTAATTTAAGAAAAAGGCAAATTTAAGGTATAAAAATACATATCAACAACTAGAAAGATTACAGCGTTAATTTAAAAGACTGTGACACTGATAAGGAAAGCTAAAGGGGAAAATGAAAGGAAAAGTTCACATAAGGTGAGGAAATTGTAAATAAAGATTTTTTTCTTCTCAAGCACGTAAAGAGCATAAGGTCAGTGAGAGAAACAGAAGCACACCTATGAAATGGCAAATGGCAGTTTACTAACAGGAAAGAGAGACTGCTTAAAAATGAACTCCCTATTTTATTGTCCATAAACCAAGGTTGGGACTGATGACAGGATCAGACATAAATTTCCTGGGGGAGGAAGAATAAACACCAAAGGAAATCAGTACCACACCACAACAGCTCATCAAGAAATTAGGAAGTCTGAAGGTTGACAGAACTCCAGGAATAGACAGAATTAATTCAGAGCTCAGAAAGTTATGTCAGAAGAGATAAAGGAATCATTAGCAGATATATTTTAAACCTGTTTGGAAACATGAGCTGGACTGAAGAGAGGTCTGTGATAACCAGGATCTAGAAAAATACAGCCCTTTGACTTCCCATCTGTGCCATGCTCTTGAAACATGATCATTTCAGGAAACAATACAATGAGGAGTTTGTACAGCTGCAAAAGAAACTGTTAGCACAGTTCACCAAAGGGATAGGGTGCCTACAAATGCTCTCAGCACATTTTAAAGACTTACAAATTATTGATCATAATGGAAGGTATGAGCATATATTCCATCCTTTTTAGCAAAGCTTCTGATAGATTAACACACAGAAGAGTAATCGACAAGGTCAGGAAGTGTGGGAACAATCAGTAAGGTGACAGGCTATGTTTGGAAGGGGAAAACCTGTATGCTAGCGAGTGAGCAGAAACAGGGTAACGTTCAGCAGGACTGAAGTACACTCAAGGCAGACAAAAAACCCAGCACAGCAGAACTACAGACAAATCAATTCTGTGTAGAGAAATTTACACTAATAAAACCAGCAGCAAATAACAAGCAAAGGGGCTGTACCCCTGCAAGGCCTAAAGTTCAAGTCTTTCACATTGATGTACTCCATTAATTTTGGATTTCTGGTTTTCACAAGAGAAAGAGGTGAGCAGCTTCTAAACACTGGGAGAATTAAGAAAGGGAAACAATCTTCTTAAATACCCAGTGCAATTGCAAATGCTGGCAGAGGCTCCTGAATGTTCTCTATCACTGTAACATTAAGCAGTATGACAACATGTTGGTATGATCAAGCATCTTGGGGATTGGCCTAAATCTTACAGGAATCAGTGGAGGAATTCCTCCGTAGTGCAATTGGAATATTCTCTGTAAATCAGAAGCACTGATTTACTGCTGTAATATTTTAGTATCGTTATTCATCCCATCCCCTGAGAAGCTGATCACTGCCCACTGAAATCAGCCCCACTATTGCTGCTGGTGTAAGTGGAAACTGAATTGGATTCAATGGCCAAGTTGTCAGGGAGTTTTTATTGATCTGTCCACAGTGACACAGAAATCTCTACAAGAAGTTAAAGCTAATATAGAATCTGGAAATAGATTTACAAAAAACCAAAACCAAACGCCCACAAACAGCCTTCTAATCCACATTTCCAAGAACTGCATCTCTCATTAGCCTTTAATTTACTCCATGTTGGCAGATGCTCCTAAAATCCCTCTCCAGATTTTTCAAGTCGATTATCCTGGATAGCAGCACATCATCTGCAAATTCAGCTCAAAGTTCACGTGATTTTAAACCACCGTATTGAATAACACCAGTCCTAATGCAGCACAACTGATGACACCACTGGTACAAGCATCAGCTTTATCACTGCAGCAGTTCTTGGATATACCTGAACATTCCAGAAGATTAGAGAAGGGATTAGATTTTTCTTTACAATAATGCATGGAATTTATACAAATCACTAATTGCAACAGAATACTCCTTAAATGGCCACACTGGTTAACTCCTAATTTTTCAGCATAGGAACCGGTTTTAAAAGGGAGTTATATTAAATGATTATCAACACTTTAGTTACAACAGCGGAAAGGTGGAGCAATTGCTGCAGAAACGGGGAGAGTTCAAATGGAAACGTATCAGGAACAAAGGGGAAAATGATTTCTTAATGTAGAAGACAGTCCCTTTCACAGAGCAGGCATGTAACATCTTCACAAACAAACGGGGTTAGTGGAAACCCACATATTTAATCCAGATATAGCTACTGCCAATCTAGAGAAGAACCACTTCAACTAAAAATCAGATTACCTGCCTCTGAGCCCTGATATATAAACCTCCTTGTGCCAATAAGAGGATGTGTCTTCACCTCCAGTTTGGTTTTTCTATTCTCTACTTTATGCATTCCTTCCTAATCAGACACAGCTGCCATTGGCTTCAAGGCAGGCTGTCACTCAATGCTATTAGAAGTATTACTTTGAAGTAGAAGAATGAAGATGGAATTCGTACCTGTTTGGTTGTTACTGCTTAGATAAAGAGGTTTGCCATCAAATTGCTTTAGTAAAGCAGAAATTATATATGCACAATTAAAAAAAACCTAAAACATAGGAAGTGTGTGATGTTCAAAAGGACTGGGTTGGCCTAATTCTGTTGTTAACAGGAGAATTCCCATTGACTTCAGCAGATTCAGAGTTAGGCTCTGAATCTGAGCACATCCAAAACATCTCGCTCCACACAGAATGAGCTCTGATCAGTAAAGGTTTATTTTTTAATGACTTAACAGCCAGCAAAAGGTGCACAAGGACACCTCTGTTTCAATACACAGCACATGAACCAGGGCAGCACAAGCTTATTGATGAAATTAAGGTATCTCACACTTATCCTTTAGAAGTGGGGAGACTTTTCTCCCCACTTCTCCATGCAACCAGATAAGAAAGCCACCAAAATTAATATAAGAAATAATAAGTTTTATGGTGGATACCTTTCAAGCAGACTGGTCACATCAGACATGGCAGGGACAGCTGACAAAGTAGTGAGATGGAATAAAATGCATTCATTTCACTAGTTTCTGGCAAAGCTTTTGCTTCTGAGGCTTAATTCTCCAAGTGAGTTTTCTTAAAAGCTTATGGGGAAAAAGCAAACTCCGCTAAAAAAAAAACATAGAGACCTCTGATAATAGCATCTAGGACTTCTGTCATGCCTATGATGTGTCACTTACTGCAGTTTTAAGGGACTGGTGTAGTCCTGGTAGGTGGAAAACAAAGAGGAGTGCCTGAAACCCCGTATTCATCACACAACCTGCTTCACAGATCTCCCTTTGTGTTTTCAAATGAAGCTGTTAAAACCATCCCAGGAAAAGTTACTGGAAAGTATCACTGCGGTGGAACGTGTGGTGCATGCAAGCCATGGAGGGTGCAGAGGGGAAGGAAACTGTTAGCTAAAAGGACCAAATGACTGAAAGAGGAAAAGGAGAAATTCTGGTACAGCTAATAATATGCCTGTTACACAGTGAATGCTCTTGCATTTACTCTATTTGAAATCTGTTACATGTTATTGTCTATTTTGCTTTTTAATTTTCAGCATGGTCTCCTTCACTGGTATATGTGTTGAACTCCAGAGTTCCTTGTTTCAAATTGTAGTGGAAACCTCATTTGGAACAATTTAGTCAGGCAATGAAGGAAAGCTGGAGGTAGTCAGGCAGCAGAAGTTGCTGCTGTACCTTAGCATGGTGTCCTGATTATAGTGCCATTAGAGTTTGCTGTTCATAGAAATCAAGGAATTTATGAATCATTAAGAGGTGCAGGTGATAGAGAAGTTATTATAATAGCATTCAGAAATATTACAGGAACTATCACAAAAGCTACAGTGTTAACACCACTGACTGAATATAAATGCAGTTGTGAAATTATGGGGTAGCTGAGGATGTAGATACGCCAAGTTTTCAGCCAGCCTCAAACCAGTCACTTGTCATTTGCATGTTTTTGATACAGGACTGCTTTTGTTCAAAACTGTTTGTATAAAACATGTAGCAACACTCACCAGAAGTGTCCTGGGATGACTGTAAAAACCCTGGGCTAGAGCTTGTGAAAACACAGGCTTGTGAACAGTAACAGGTCTTATCCTGAAGCTCTCATTTTCTTACCTTTTGCTCAGAATCCCCCCATGTATTAAAATCATATTAGATACCAAACCCACCAGTCCTTAATCATATTAGTGACTGATTACTTACATGCACTGCTCATCCCTATTTTATTTTTCACTCATTCAACAACGCTTCTATAGAACATCATTGGAAGCATTTCTCTTGGTGTGTGCAAACCTCAAGTATTCAAAAGATTGGATAGAAGAATCATTATTTTGCTTATCTGAAGACCTCACTTCCAAAAGCCTGACTTTCTGAATGTCCAGCATGTCCCCGGAACAACATGTCCTCAACATGCACTGTTACCACCACCAAAGGCATCCATTTTTTGTTATTGATATTATTATTTTAGGTGCATAAGCATAAAACTGAAACATAAAGCTGAACCCAGGACACAAGACCACAACCAGACTTATTTAAGCATTACTCTTTCAGAAAGTTATTCAGCTGCACTTTAAAATACACATCCTTTAAACAAAAGCAGGAGAAGTTGAACAAGATTCAAGAGAAAGGATGACATTTTTTATTACATGTAAACAGAATTTGTTGTATCTGAAACTTTCCTATCTTTTTTATTTTCTGGCCTTTCTTACACATATCATTTGAATCGACTGTTTAAATCCCTGTGGGACTCAACAGGGCAGAACCATAGCTATTCTGCTCAGCTGCTAAGAAGTTCTTAGCTTGCCTCATGCGACATTCTTCCTGCTCCTCACATTAGCCCTCACATTAGGCCTCTGCTTGATACTTTCCCAACAGCCTTTAAAACAAAGAGTCAAGACTCCACGCAAGAGCAAAACAGATGAACCTGTTAACTATAGCCCAATTCCCCTTTATACTCTTTGAACTAGAGAGGCCTGACAGTTCACTGAGGGGGTGCGGCAGGTCAGGTTTGAAGTCCATTAACACAGCTGTGAGGGCTTTGCTTGCACAACACCTTCCCATGCTGGCTCTCACTCTAGTTAGAGCTACAGTCAAACGTCCTTTGCTTTGATGAACACTGAAATTCATCAACTCCAGCTCTCAGAATGCATTTAAGACAGAAGGAAAATAACTCTCTTTACCAATCTGCACCATTTTGTATTGACTAATGCATGGGGGAAAACAGGCAAAATTCCTCAGTTCTGTGCTAGCTGCATTACCTTCCTGCCAGGGGCACCTCGGGAAAGTCCTTTAGTTTCTCTTCATCCCAGTTTATCCACCTGTAATACAGATAGGCCTTCCTGACCAACTGGGCTGCAGAATGTGACTCCCTCTTTCAGAGGTCCAACCATTCCAATATTCAGATTCTTAAATAGAGTATAAAGAGTATAAAGGACTGAGGAAAAAAATAATGTAAAGGATGGTCCTTCCTTTCTTGTGGTGTTCCCCAGCTGTATCTACCATCACCAAATGCAAAACATTGCCCTGTGTGGAAGAGATACACTGCTTGCATAAAGAACAACAAGCAAACTACAGAGGAGATGGTACAGGGAAAGAGGTTTCTCTACCTCCAAGGAGTCATTTAGTTGCTGACAAATCCCCAGTAATAGTAAGCTGTAGTTTTACTCTCCTTCCTAATAGGTGGGATAGAGGAATTTATACATACAGGTTTTCACAATGTTTTGTCTCAGAAATATTTATCATTATAAGAGGCAATAGATGACATTCCATAATGCTCCCTCTTACTGTAGTTAACACTGGAGGGAAGAAATCTGTCTCTGTCCTCAAGTTCCATTATAATAAAGAAAGCAATAAAAGAAAACTAACAAGTGCATAAAAGTAAGTATTTCTGACAAATGTGTGTTTGTCACCATCGCTGCCAACTGATGGAATCACCTGCTCTTCTATCACAAATGAGGACCACCACATACCGGTAACAGCAACACTTTGTTTTTATATAGCGCAACATGTGTTAATCGGAATGCTCCCTGTAGAATATGGGTGGGATATATGGTAAGGGACCACAGCCAAATCCTGACCTACATCTACAGCAACCCACAAAAGACAGGAGGGAACCCAGTGCAAAACATTGTCAAGGTCTGAGATTCCGTACTGCCTGTGTAACCTGTCCCAGTGTGGTGAGTTCTTCCCAATACCTAATCAGAATTCCCCCCACTGCAGCTCATGTCCCTTGCCTCTTCCCCTTTCATTTCCCCTTTCCTCTGTGTTCTCAGAAAGACCCATACTGTCACATTGTTTACATGCAGACAGTAATAAAGTCTCACTTCAGCCTCAAATCTAATTGCTCAAATACCATTCCAAAATACCATGGGAGACAAATCACTCTGCACTAAATCTATCTACCTCTGAAGGAGAAAGTGTTGTGAATCCAAGTGGGATTTCAACTTTTCCTAGAAACACTTCTGATAGAATTACTCATTGATAATTGATGAATTCAAATTACTTCTGACAATTAACAAAATTACAAGTGCAAAGTAGTGCTTATTGGCAAATATAATATGCTGGAATCTGCCTTCCGCCTTCATGCAATATTCCCTGTGCTGGCTCCCCAGTGGGATTTCTCACAATAAAGTAAGTTGGGTTTGTGCCTAAAAAGTATATGAGAATAAAGCTTTCCCTTTGCATAGCTTATATTGTGCAACACATCTTGTTTATGTGTGTAAATCTATATTGTGCACTTCTGGACGTATTCAACCTCCGGTCAGAATTATTAGAGAAGTGCCACAGTTCCATGAGCAAGAAATCCTTATTTAGCAGTAATATGTAATAGAACTCGGGGCAGAAAACGTGCCTGGCAAGGATAGGTGCCATGCAAATAGGAAAGGGGGGGGGGGAGAAGTACAGACTTTGAATTCACCTGGTGAAAAGCTGAAGATCTGAAAGAAACTGAATAACTTGCAGGATTAGAATGCCCACGTAAAAGATGACAACTCGTGTCTGTTAAATCAAGTGTAAAGCTTGGAAGTGTTACAAAACCAGCAAATAGTTACATGTCTATTTTTTAATGGAAAACAGAGTAGAAAAATGACACAGAAGCTGACCTTGACAGTTTCACAGGGATAGCACTTACATGAAGAGGATCGGTTATTCTCATCATGCTGAATGCCAAAGGACTGTCCCAACAAGAGAGATGTCTTCCGGTTTTCACTTCTCAAATGCAAGGATTTGTGGTGGAGAATGCAAAAATGAAGGTGCTTTTACATCTGAACCATTTAAATACGGTTCCTACATAGCCAGAGGTTATTGCTCTCACATTTGGGTCTCTAATCCCATACATCCCTTGTGTTCATCTGCTGGTTTCACAGACTAACCAGGCAGGTAATGCTGCTGATGTATTTTACACAGGTAAAAAGCACCACACTGGAGATAAGAACGAGGCTCGTCTACCACCTTTGTGCTTTTAACATAGCATTGATACTGGCCTTCCCTTTGGCCTTTGAAGCTCCAGGTCATTTAACCAAATATCCAGATAGTGGGGTCAGTAACAACATCTAAATAAATAAGAAATAACAAAGTGTATCTGGATGAGGCTTTTCCTGTGCAAGTTTTTTCCCTGCGCAAGTAAGTTTCTGCATATTTCACTTGATAAAACATCATCTTCATTCCCAAATAGATACTTCTTTACCAAATTTGATGCTATACTGTTCATTGCCAAAGAAAGACAAAACCTTCCGCCCACTGCCTGGTACATTCAGTCAAAACACGTGGCCAGCCTACGTAGCACAGGCTGAACACCTCAACCTCAAACCATTGCTAAAACATACTTGCATATTTCGTTACATTTAAGGCATGTCTATAAGTGGGGCTGCCAACAGCTCAAATCTCTTAACTCACATGTTTTAATGAAACCAACAGTGAGGATCAAAGGCTTCTCTCATACTGTTTCGTTACTAAATGCATAAGGTCCAGCCGAGCTAAATGTCACATTCTGACTTGCTTGATTTAGCCTTGCTATTTAGTAGTAATTATGGACAGAAGTCTCATTTAGGTGTATTGATCCAGTCTTTAACATGAGGAATAAATTCAGCAGCTGAGCTATGGAAAACACTGGATGAATTCTCAATTCAGGAATCTCTACAACGAACAAAGAAGCAGCAACACATTTGCAGGAGTAAGATGTCCTCTTACACATGTACATCTTTAGTTCAAAATGCCAAAAGAGCTTTTCCTAAGGGAGAAGCCCCAGCAGGAAGGAAGAACACAAAACCTGTGGCCCAGCAATGAGCCATGGATGTGGAAGGTTCCAATTCTGCCTTCCTGGAAGGCAGGATCCCAATTCGGGAAAGCATTTAATCATATGTTTCGGTCCATCAGAATTCATGAGAGTCCTTAAGTATGTGCTTATTTTTAAAAGATGCTTAAGTGCCATTGATTTCAAGTACATGTTTAAGTGCTGTCCTCGATATAAATGATTTCTGAAACCAGGCTTGATGGGGAATTTTAACACTGATTTTAGTAAGAGCAGAACAGGAAACTAAAGAACTTTAAGAATCCCAAATGCTTATCCAAATTGAATGTCGACATGACAATAAGCAAAGTATAATCACATCATGTTGCACGTTTGTATTTCAGCTGCCTAAATAAAGAAATCCTGAAATTACGGACAAATCCTAAGCTCCTCATGCTAACAAAAGACATCACTGAAGGGATAAGAACTTCTCTATCTCTGGATCACCCTAAATTTTTACCTTTATGCTTATTTTATTATCATTTGTGGTTTTTTTTTAAGACTAACAATAGCATTTTCTGGTGAAATATACTTCTTCTTTTAAGTTATAAAAAAATCCATAATATAATTCTATGAGAGTTACCATAATAGACTGTAACAGCTGCTATGGTCTATTGTGTAAATAAGTAATTACAGAATTTACAGACTATCATGTAAATATGTAATTATGGACTTTTTAAAATGTGCATTATTTCCTCGATAGTCTATCGTTTAAATATGTAATTATGGACTTTAGAACATGTATTATTTACTCAGCCTGCAACAGCTCCTTGGGACAGAGCTGTTCTGGCCTATTGGGTAAACATGTAATTACAGACATCTTAAAAATATGTATTATTTATTTGCTCATGCTGCTGTCAATACATCCTGACAGCCATTCCAAATGGATATCATATAGTCAATAGTCCGACAAGTTTCCGTCAGTCACTGAGAGCACCTCTCTGCATGGTTGTAGTGCCATCCAGTGAAGCCTCTGCTTTGTGAGGTGACTTACCATGGGGTTGTCAAAATGAAAATCAAGCAGAGGAGACCACAGAGAGTTCTACTGATTGGCCTTTTCTACCGAGATTCATGAATACAGAAAAAGAAAACCCTTCTGTCATTTCTTCATAGAATCACAGAATGGTCTGGGTTGGAAAGGACCTTAAGATCATCCAGTTCCAACCCCTGACATGGGCAGGAATACCTCACACTAGACCACGTCACCCAAGGCTCTGTCCAGCCTGGCCTTGAACACTGCCATGGATGGAGCATTTACCACTTCTTTGAGCAACCTGTGCCCAAAGAACACAACAAAAAACTTCTTCCTTATATCCAACCTAAGCGGGAGACAGGTTGGAGCAGACAGTTCTGCCCTGCGGCATTTCTGCAGTGTACTAAACTATGAATCCCAGGAATGTTCCTGATGATAAGAGAATATTCTTCAAAGTGGTGGGGAAAAAAAAAAGGTGAAGGGGATTTCACTCATCCAAGATGGAACTTCAAAGATGTTGTAATTCTGGGAAAAGGGTAATTACCATCCCTGTGAAATATGTATGGTTTTAAACTACCCACAGGTCCCAATGAGAGGTGAATGCTTGGTGCTCTGCAAACACTTGTGAATAGCCCAACCTCAAAGACTTCACAAGTTAAGAAATGTTATCAAATATATTATCCTTTATAGAACGCTTTTTGGAAGCAAAATGAATATGTTCTTAGGCCAAAATGTATGCACGGAGTCTATGATTTGCTGTGTCTGCATCTATATATCAATAATACTAACATTTAGGCATGATTTTCCTAATAGACCACAGCAAAAAGCAGAACCAGAATAACTTATTCTTGTAAATATATAGGACAGTTGTGTAGTATGGGACTGCGTTATGCTTCAAACAATCCCATCCTTACACTGGAAATAGGAGTGCTATTGTCATTTACCTAAATCGATCTCCTCAACTAGGAAAGGAGAGAGAAGAAAGATAAAACTCATAAAAGTAAAAATATTTAACAGATAAGGTCTATTGCCATATCAACTTGTATATATTATTCATTTTTACTAATGCTACTTTCTCCATAGCCTACAAGCCTCATGTAATAATAAAGCCTGAAGAATTGAACCTAAATAGAAAACACTACACTGGGACGTTTAAATGAGAGTACTGATGAAAACAAACTGATTTCCATCCTAATGAGAGATGGTAGAGCATTGGCTGGAGTGAGACTGAGTCCTGCTGTCAACCCAACCCTTCAGGATGGGTCAGGACTAACTTGAGGGAGTCTGCAGTTTGACCTCTGAGGAACAGAGGAAGAAACTGGGATTACTTAATCCCAACAGGAGACGAAGGGCAAGGACAATGTTCTTTGGCGACATGAAAAGACAGAGAGGAGTGAATGCACTCCTCTTTATGTCCAACGTAGACAAGTGGTAATGGAATTCCATATGGCAAGGGAGACTTAGGTCAGTGAGTTGCACAGGAAGGCTGCAAAACCTTTGTTGCAGAAGGTTTTTAAGAATGGAGTAAACAAACTTTCACCAGTAACAGCACAGCTATGCTGCCTTTGAGAACGGCACATGGCCTCCTTAGATCCTTTCCTGTCTTCTTTCTACAGGGCTTTATGCTCCAGAATTAACCACAAGCCACAACTGCAGACTCAGTTTTATGCCTAAATAGCTGATAAAACTCACTGAAATTTTAAAACACAAAGAACACAAAATATTCTGAATAACCAACATCTTGCAAACAGTCTAAATAAGGATAACGTGCATTTCAAGACCACATTTCACTTTAGTTCCTCTGGGTGTTAGAAGACACTTCTGTATCGCTTTCTATGTATCAGTAACACACACCTTATTTCCAGCTTTATAAAGGTCACACTGTTTATTTTTGAAAGGCAGAAAAAACAGTTTCACCCAAACCTCTCATCCATTTAGCAAGATAACAAGCTGGCAAAAAGAATGTCTAGGAGATAGGAACAGCCTGAACACGACACTCGCAGGCCTTGCTATCATGAGAACCAACACTCCACATCTGGAACCCTGGAGCTTTGAAATCTCCAGCCACGAAGAGAATGTGCAGCTCTCTGTGATGAGTTCCACTGATAATTATGGATGTGCTGTAATAATAACCCTGCCTTTCTAAAAGCAGGTGGAAATTTTCACTCTCTAGGCCATGGTACTTCACCACCTGCGTAAAGCAGGTAAGATTTAGGAACCTGTAAGAAGATTGTAGGCTGCAGGCTTGGAGCTGAGTGATGGGATTTCCTTCCAGAACCCCAGAATCTGCTATACTCCTTGCACTTCTGAGCTGTTTATTCTGGAGCTCAGTCTGCATTTGCAAGGTCATGCCAGATACTACTTGTCACACTATGTTGCTTATGCGTGAAATCCTCATTTTGTGCAATGCTCACAAATATATATTCATGTCATAGTATCTTAATGTCCAGGGATAGTTTGAGCATGCCAAAGTGAGGGTGGCTGCCACACATGTTCTGCATTATTGTGGCAAAATAAGGCAAAGAGGGAAGCTGTCAGTGTGAGACTGCAAACCTTACAGGACAGTTAACATAGCTGCACTTGTGGAACTAGGTGGCTGGTAAAAGAAGATCTTGCCTTTTGTACGTGCAGTTAGTTATGTGTGAAGTAGACATGCCAAAATTGGAAGCAGTGTCCATTTTGGAGCAGTAATTACTACTGTGAAGCCATTTTCAAGGTGGGATTATGGGCACTGAACCACTGGGACTGCCTGTGCTGCCCATGCGTTAAATCCTCATTTTGTGCAGCCTTAATGAAAAAGATAGTTCCTTGTAATGTGTTCTGTTTTGTCAGTTCCTCCTACACAGCAGTACAGGGATGCTTTCTTTGAGCTTAATACATGCAGTGATAATTTTTCCACATGCTCTTTCTGTAAATGTTCTACCACAAAACATTCTGTTAAACTGGAATTAAGGTTGTAAATATGCATTAATAAGTTAGAGTAAATTCTGCACTAACCAACTATGCCACTTCCTGACATTGATGGAGAAGAAGCTACTGGAGAAAATCACAAGCTGGATTCCTATCCCAGAACTGCTACTTCATCTCCCCAGACAGAGCACCAAATCCTGTCCTGAAGTTTATAAGAAACACATGCTGGCACATCAGGAAGGCAAGATACAACTCACAGTCTACTACAAACATAATGGACAGGATAGCAAAAGCACACCTCAGGAGTCTGAAGCTGCTCCCCCTGGAGTAAATGGTATTTTTACCACTGACATTAAGGTCAGTAAATCAGGACTTTTGGAAATCCTATCCTTTGTGATCCAAATTAAACAAAACAATTGAGGTTTCTTTTGTTCCGTCTTTGTAAAGTCTCATCAGCCTTTCACCTCTGGTTACATCACAGGATGAACCACACACCACAGTGATCCCAAATTCACTCTATGTTGCAGCCACATAAAATACATCCTACTGGCAAAACCTCTGCTAATTCCTTGAGGAATCAAAGTCAGTATTATATTTCCTCTTAGCCTTGACAGATCTGTCCATTCTTGGGGCTGAATTAAAAGATTTCTTTTCTTTCGCTTTATAATATCATATTTCATTGTTAACGTATTAGGAGAGAGAACAGTAAAAACTGTTGGACTAATGAAAAGAAATTAAATAACAGCAATTAATAAAGATACCTTCCAACTAGTCTCTGAATGATAGTACTAAAATACACAATGGTGTTGTGAAGCTTGGTTTATTCCTACCTGTAATTTACTTTGAGGTCTTAGCATAAAAGGTTCTTAGAATTGAAAAATATCATTATTAGCATAAAAATGAGGTATGTTCTATTTATTTTGTGTATTAATTTAGCAGAATATATTATTACACAACTTTATCCTGTAAGCACAAGGTCATACAGGATATGACTTGTCACACTGTGCTGCCTATGCATGAAATCCTCATTTTGTGCAGAGCTCCAAAATATATATTCATGTCAGAATATCTTCCTGTCCAGCGACAGGCTGAGAGTTTCATTCTATTACATACAGGGGAAACAGATCCAGCATCATTTGAGAGGTCTCTTCTTCTCTCAATACCCGAATGAACTCTCATTAATCAAAACACTGCACTCACCAAAAGGGAACTGGCCCCATTAAAGCTCTCTTCAGTCTGAGACAAATTATATTCATTTTGCCAGCATTTTTTTTATCAATTCTGTGTGACTATTCCAGTCAAACAGCCAAAATGTGGCACTGATTTTATAAAGTTAGTTACCAGAAAACAGAACTGAACTGCACTAAATACAGGAACTGAAAGAAATTGTTTCTAGGGGTGGAATTTCACTGGCACTGCCAGTGCTGCATTAACTGCAGAGATCTCCAGACAGCCCTGGAGATAACATGGCCTTCCCCAAACTTCCTATCAGCCTGGTGAGCATACATTAGAAGTTCAGGCTTTGCTTGCACTGGACATACCAGTGTTTGTAGTTTGATAAGCAGGAGTTCCTACCTAACTCTGTTAACTGCCTACCCATCGAGTCCTCATTGTTCTGCCCAGGGTTAAGTGGTTTTCTCCTCTAAACACATCCCCACTGAAGAATCAGAAACAGCAAAATTCTTTGAGCATTAAATCTAAGGGAAGCCTTTTTTTAACCAGACATCAAATTGAGATTATTGTACAAGCAGTTTCCAGCGGGACACCTTGCTCAACAAAACCCTTAAATCTAAGGAAATGTCAGTTCGCATTAAGAATATAAATATTACCTTGGTCTTCAATAACAAAGCAGAAAGCAGTAGCAGTCTAGAGATCAGGGCAGATAACCAGTGTAGCCTCCAGACCAGAACAGCAGGCTTGACATGATATTCAAGTAAATAGCCAGAACAGAACAGCAATTAACAGTTAACAGGCCACTTAAATTAAGAGCTTTCCCTGAGAAAACAGCCTCAGACCTTCAGAGACTCTCGGAACTGCCAGTTCAAGCAGGAAGTAAAGTGGCAAAAAATCGAAGTGCATGGGGAATTTCCTAAACAGGCCTTTTATCCACAGAATGTACAAACTGGCTTAAATGTAGACATAGAGGAATGTAGCTGCGGGGAAGAGGGAATAAAGAGAGGAAAGGAAACCAGAGGTTTTGAGCAATGACCTTCTGAGCAATGAAAACATTATTCATAGAATGGTTAGAGTTGGAAGGGACTGTAAAGCTCATCCAGTTCCAACCCACTGCCATGGGTTCATGGGTTCCACCTTCCACTAGAGCAGCTTGCTCCAAGTGCCATCCAACCTGGCCTTGAACACTGCCAGGGATGGGGCAGCCACAGTCCCTACATGACCTTGTTCAAAGTCCCTCTCCAGGTTTCTTGTAGCCCCTTTAGGCACTGGAGCTGCTCTAAGGTCTCCCCTTCAGGAGCCTTCTCTTCTCCAGGCTGAACCAGCCCAGCTCTCTCAGCCTGTCCCCAGAGCAGAGCTGGTCCAGCCCTTGCAGCATCTCCAATCTTCGTTGCCTCCTCTGGACTCTGGTGTAACAGTGCTAACCCGTAACTCTGTCATGCAACTTGCCACCACAACAGGGTAACGCAAGACAGCCACCAAGGGTTTGCAGGCAGACACGGACCTTGTGCAACAGCTATGGCTTTGTGGGCCACAATGATAGTCCCCCTTGGTGCACTGTGTGCTCCCACCCAGTGGCACTGGAGGGTCAGACCCACCATCCTGTACAAGCACACCCACAGTAGCACCGGTGTGCATCTCCACATTTTTGTTCTCCTCGTTGTTCCAGTATACCACCACTACCACCACCATACCGACATGAGCGCAGCTTCTCAACATCACAACAATACACAACTGTAAAACCCACTGCCCTGGGAAGGGGCACAGACAAGCATGAGAAGTGAATGTCCCAAACGCAGAGAGTCCCAACACCCTTTTCCAATCCAGCGCCTCATAACTCCACAATTCTTTCCTCTTGAATTTGACCTCCATAAACTTTCTAAGTCAAGCACACTGAAGACAAATAAAGATGCATCTTTTCTACCCCTCTCAATCTCACATAGCTCAATGCACTCGGAACTTGGGACACGAGGGAGCACAGCCCGAGAAATACACAGAGATTCAGCACAGTGTGAGGAAAAGCCTGGACCCAGCCACTTGTCCTTCCCAGCCCCTACATCCTACAATCACAGTGGCCATTTGGAGCCCTTCTGCTCCCAGCCTCTGCCTTGACAAACAGCCTGCAAAACTCAGGAGCAACCCATGCATGTTGCCATGTCCCAACCTCCCAAACACTCTCACGCGGGGATAAGTGCCCTGCAACTGGACACACAGCCCATGTACTTGTATCACACAACCGGGGCTAGGGCAATGCCTGTTACCCAGATCCAGGAGGGCAGAGATGCCAAAGTAGTTTTACAGCTTTCTAGCACTGATACGTGTCTGGGGCCAGGGGACCTTTTGATGGACATGTGGGAGCAACACTTGCAATTCGCTTGAAAGGGTTATTTCCACACTTCACAGCAGTGGCCTTAGGGGAGCCAGCGTCAGGTCTGCAGTCTGGGGGCTGCTTCTTGGCAGCGGGAAGGACGCAGGCACCCTTCTGGCTGTTTCATAGGGCCCACTGTAGGGTGGGGGGCACAGTTCTGAGGAATACCAAGAGCAGCTAAAGCCCGTACTTGGTTGAGGGAGGCTGGGGGCAATAGGTTTAGGAGGGTGAAGTGTTGAGGAGAGAGCAGGTATCGGTGCAAGGAAGATTGGGGGCGATGCTGTTTGTGGGTGAAGCTGTTTG
This sequence comes from Pezoporus wallicus, assembly GCF_028554395.1. NCBI lineage: Eukaryota > Metazoa > Chordata > Aves > Psittaciformes > Psittacidae > Pezoporus > Pezoporus wallicus. The sequence continues at coordinate 1,442,841 of NW_026637486.1, forward strand.
AAAGCAAGATATTTACAAGTGAGGGAGACTGGAACAAAAGCATAGGAGACAAGGATGTTCCGGAGCAAGGGCTTTTGGAAGCAAGGACCCTTATAGGTGAGGGTGTTTGGGGCTGAGGGCGCTTGGGGGTAAGAGCATTTGGAGGAGAGGGCACTTGGGTTCAAGGGCATTCGGCGGCCACAGCGTTTGTGCGTGAGGCTGTTTGGGGAGCGGGTCTGGGTGCTGCCGCCAGCTCCCGACCGCCTCCTCTAGTCCCCACGCTGTCTCTGCGGTGCGGCTCTCGGACACCGGGCGCAGCAGCCGCACGCTGCCCTCCCCCACCATCCCCCCCACGGCCCATTTCGGGGCCGCTGCCCCCCAGGAGCGGAGCCCTGCGCCCGGGCAGGGGGCAGCGGCAGAGCCAACACATACACATACACACACACACACACACACACACACACACACACACACGCCCCCCCCCGGCGGGCCGGGATGAGCCCCTCCCGCCGGGCACCCGGCAGGGCACCGCGGCGGCGGGCGGGCGGGCGGGGGGCGCGGCGGGGCTGGCCGCGGGGGCGGAGCCGCCAGTCAGCGCCGGGCGCCGTGACCCCGGGGCGGGGAGGCGGCACCGCGGCCGCGGGGACGGGGATGGGGACGGGGCCGGGCTGCCCCTGCCCGGCGCTGCGAGAGGGGCGCGGCGAGCTCGGGGGCAGCGCGGCGGCGTGTGCCCCCCCCCCGCGACACACACAGACACACGCACACACACACACACACACAGAGACACGCACAGCACCGGGCGGGGGGAGCCGGCTCGGCCCCCGCCCCACCGCCCGCCCGGGTCCGGCCGCAGCAAGCTCCTCACTTACCCGGGCCGCGGCGAGGTGTCGGCGGGCGGGCTCCGGCGAGCCGAGACGGCGGGGAGCCGGGGGGGGCCGGTTGGGTTTTGGGGGGGGTCCGTAATCCAACAGGCTTTGGGCTGCCAAATGTAAACACTCCGCCATGATTTCTTTGTTTAGATAATTGAACCTGCCTCCCGCTCCGTCGCCGACTCTCGCTCGCTTTTATTTATTTATTTCCCCCCCTCCCGTCATCATCATCATCATCATTATGGCTTGTGTGGGGTGTTGGGGTGTTGTTTTTTCTTTATATAAGAAAAAAAAAAGGTTATTTAATAGCTGCATTTCGCAACTGCCTGGTTTACAAATATTTATGTCTATATGTTTATGTATAAATAAATACGGGGGTTGAAAGGGGGGCGATGGGAGGCATTCAGGAGAGGAAGTTATTCCCGCTCGTTTAGGGGTTGCGTTTTTCCTCTTCGCTGCCACCGAGGCTCCCGCTGCCGGGGCCGTCGGGGCTGGCACCGGGAACCGGGGCAGCGGGGGGCAACGCCGCCTCCCCCTGCACTGCGCTTTCCCGGCAAACGCACGGTATTCCAACCGCATCGCCCGCTGCAGCGGGAAGGCAACAGAGTGCTGCGGGGGGAGACAGAAACTTCCAGATCGAAGTTTCTTGTCTTTGTTTCCTGAGAATTTAAGCTCGGCATGAAAGCAAGCTTGGTACTGTTACCTGGTACTGCTGTCGGGAGGGAATTCCCCATCAGGATCTACAGATAGAGTTTTGCTCTGGGAAATTCACAGGAACTGTTAGTGTGGCTACAACGTTTCACTTGCATTCCTGCTTTGGCAGTGAGTTTCTCCGTTAAGGAATACAGAGTATTTCTTATGTCGGTACTACCCGAAAGAGACTTCAATGCACATCAGGGTCTATGACTCCCCTTTCCGACTGGTCCCACCACATCACAGGATGCAGAAGGTGAGTCACACAGCCACCCAGGAAGGACACGGTGCCCCACATCTCCTACAGGGAATTGTTGGCACCACATCACTCAAGAATTGCATCAAAGTCTCAGAAATTCTCCCTGACTTGTATTTTGTTACTTGTGTATGAAGGAAGAGCCCTGCCTCTTGCTCTCTCCTCACTATTTACTAACCCATCATTCGTTTCTAGGAGGTCTTCAATGCTACAAAATGTGCAGCATCTCAAGAGTTATCTTTGCTGCTGATGTGTAGCAAGAGCAATACCAAAAAGACAATATAAAAAATCATTATATAGAAAAATCAGGTGATTTACTTCCCCTGTTCTCCAGCGAAGATAACATGCTGGTTGACAGCATGCCAATCAGCAAACAGGTTCCCAATACTTCTTCCCCTGAGACTGTTAGTACAACAGCGATCACTATTAGATAGCCACAGACTCTGCTTTGAAAATAAAACAATGACTTGCACATTATTGTGCAAGACCCCAACTATTGTGTCTGCCTTGGCAGAGGTCCTTATTCAGCAATTTGGACCCCCAAACCTTCACTAAGTCCCACTAATCCCTTGTGAAGCCATTGTTAGCTCTCGGGATAAGGATCTCTATGTACAGTGAGTACAAATAATGAAGTATACAGCTATATTACACAGGCACGCACTCGCTCAGTCTGTACTAATACAGGCTTGTGTTACAAGTTCCCATTTCAGCACTGCACAGCTATTTGTAAACTATTTTTCCATAAGACACTGGGAAGCTGGCTGGGTCCTGGCCGTTAGGCAGAGCAGAGGCATCACAGGTAGGCCTTGGGGTGGCTCTGAGCAGCTTGGTAGCTCTCAGGCCACCCCTTAGAGCTTGACATGCCTCTGTATTTCATCCACCAAACCGAACACCATGGCTCAGACTCTCGCAGTGACCCCAGCCCTGCTCTCTGACGTTTTTCTTCTTCTTTTAAACAGAAGTTTGAGAATATTTCCTAGTTTTTGCTTTCTCCTCTTCCCTCTTAAAGGTTATGCTATTTGCTGATGATTCCAGTTTGGTTTCTTGCCAGGATTTCATTGCGATCTCCCCTTTGCAGAATTTATACTTGTGGCCATTTAAATTCGTTTCAGGCTGGAACTTGGCATCAAAGTTCGCAGCTTCTCAGCCAGATTTGAATTACTATATTTAATCCATACTCAGATCTGGAGATTTTTTTTTTTAATTTAAATGAGAAGGAAGCTAGAAATAATTCTGCTGTGGTTCCAAATGGTGGCATCCTGCTGTACTGCTTCAGATCTTGTCTTCATTCCACTCCCTTTGCAAAGGGACATGCTAGAGCATTTGAGACGTGACTTTAGAAAGGTGTTGCTTTAGAATCCTTTTAAGATTAGTAATTTCAGCGTGAAACTTTGTGAAAGTGAAGCATTGTGGATGCACAAGGATATTTTTATTGCATTCTAAGATACGGCTCACTGAAACCAATTTTCATGTGATCTTAAAGAGGGCAAAAGTCTTTCTTATGCTTTGGAAAATAAGTTTCACACCAATTTGTTTATTTTGGGTTATTAATTCTTGGGACTATTCAGGCAGTGGCACGTTGGCCTCCACAGCTATAAAGACAGAATGACAGCAGATTTTGATTAAACTAGTTTACATTGGACAGCTTACATTTCCTTTCTCTATTCACCAGTTTGAAACCCAAATGCAGTACTTCATCTAACATGAATTCCATTGTGTAAGTCCAGCTGAGTAATTGCTCCGGAAATGTTTCTACCAAGTCAAAGTTTGGTCCGCTTCAGGGTTTTTATTACACAACTTTTCCCCTAAAATACCCAGCACACTAGAACATGGCAGAGCTACTGGTAATATTAAATCAATGTAACCAAGATCATATTTTCTATCTCAGCATAGAGATATGTGATAAAGAGGATGCTGTGATAGACCCTGTAGCCTTTCAGTAACTGCTGGTTAGAGACAGCATGTCACCAGGCAGACTGGCCAGGATTTCCCATCCTCTTGCTTCTCAGACAGTCATTCACAGCTGTGGAAAGTGACGGAGACTCATACCAGACCAGCATGATGGTATTTCCTTTTGCTTTACAGAGCTGTTAATGATTTCTTTTATAATTAGCTATTGTATCACAGTAACATGTAATGAGAAAAAAGGGTAGAGAAGCCCATCGTACTGTTGAAAAGTGGAATAAATGGCAGTCCCTGTCTGGAAAGCAAGGAGTCCAAAATGCAGTGGATCACCACTGAGTCAATGCTAACTGCACCTCTTACCTGTGGAGTCAGCAGATGGCTTGTTGCCTGCTCTGGAAAGGGTTGTGGATCTTAAGGAGAGGACTGCTTACCGGTCTGAATGAGGATGTAAGGACAGGGATGGGTTGTGACATAGGGGTCACAGAAGAAAGTGTGCAATGACCTGTAGTAATAAGCTCCTACTGAGTGTCTTTATGATCTAGTGTATGTAGCATCTCCTTCTGGAATCGGGCACTGTAAAAAGCTGTTTTTCAGACAAAGTTTGAGAGAATGTTGCAGGACTTTAAAATCACAGAAAAAAAGCTAAAATAAAGGGAATATGCACATTTTCCTCCGTTCTTCTCATTTGAGGGTTAAAGGAACTTCTTCCTTTGCAAAGCTGTTTTCTGTATTAGTTTACCTTCTCTGAGATTTGCATTTGAAATGTGCATGTAGAAAAGCACAGTGATGTGTGGACTGGAAGTATTTTAATCAATGCAGTATGACAATGTATCCCCTAGTCATAAAATGGTTGCAATGTGAGAGCTATGTTACAAGCTGCACTGTTGTACAAGGGAGTAGCAAAAAAAAGATCTTAAAAACCAGCAGTAAAGGTCTGTTGCCAAATATGATAAATCTAGATCCTAAAATAAGGCTGGGATTAAAGTTGTCAGTCTAAGAATATGCTAAGAACTGGATCAAAAAGAAAAGACTCAGGTGCTGAGTTTCTTTTTTGTGAGGAAATGTGGGTAAAAGCAATTACGGTAGGAAACATGAAACATAAAGTTTTCTTTGAGTGCTTTGCACCGAGTTAACAAATTGCTGTTGCACAATAGTAACACTGAATTAATTATGTCACTGTTTTTCCTTCGTGATAGATTATTGTTAGCAATTCATCACTGTAACATATTAATAGTGGTATTAGTTTTTAAACAGAACAATCATATTAGGAGCATACTTGTCATATTAGTGAAAATTAACAAAATGATGAAAAATTGCTTCTAAGGCTTTGGGGCTCTACCACTGCAAGGAAATCAACTTTTCCCCAATGCAGGAGTTTCTTGATGAGCATGTATTTTCTTGTAAAGATGAAGAGATTGTTTTACAGTGTTCCCTGTCTAAAACTCAGGAGCCATTTTGAAATATTTATGCCATCCTTTTAATGCCAAATGTGTGTATTCTTTTATGATTCTAATACTGTACGTTCTGCCTTTTAAAACCAGAGTGCTGTCATTCACAACCCCGGCATGAGGCTGTTTGAGGCCATTAACTCCCTTTTTGTTGGGGACTGTGAGTCTGTACCATCTAGCATCCTTCCGGAGTACAATACAACTGCCCTTTTAAAGGATTAAGCTACATCGCCTACAGAGGCACTCATCTGTGAACTTGTCTTACATGCCTCCAAGCAGCCACTTGCTGTTTGGGGGTTTTTGTTTGTTTGGAAAGCAGACAGCTTCAGGCCTCTGGGAGCATGCTCCTCCCCACTCCTTCATCCCCTCCTTTTGTATTTCCAGCATCTTTCTTTCCTGGCATGGTGTCTCTCACTAATGTAGAAAGATGATGTATGGATGTCCCTAAGATCTCTAACAGTAACAACGTGAATTAGGTAACAGGGTTACAGAGTGGGATTTCCTGCTCCCTCCCTCATGAACATCTGGTGCTTCAGAATCAAGAAAAGATAAAACATTGCCTAAACCCTGAGAATCCTGTTTGGAGCTGGAGTCACTGGTTTTGCCTGCTGCCTTGTGAAACCAGGAGGCAAATCTCCAGCCTCTCGTCTATGTGAAAGCCAGCAAAACATAACATTTTCCCCATTTATGTAACGACTTTGGGTTGGCTGGTTTATAATTTACAAAGCAGTTTTCTGTGGCTTAAATCTGCCAATTGAATGGAAGACATGAATAGCTTTCATTTGATTAACAACAGAATGTCACACTGGAAAAGGAAGTATTTCTTGCCAGGCAATAGGCCACAATGAAATCAAGGGTCAAATTGGACATACCTTTTATTCAATAATCAGTTGAACCCAGTCAGTCACATGCAAATGAGATAGTAAATTTGTTGAGTTTTCACAATGACCAAAAGGGAGCTTTTATATTCAAGGCTTGTCTCTGTGCAAAATTTCTTCCTCTGAACATGAGATTCACCAGTGAAAGTGGGTTTGGGGTTTAGAATCACAATCAGGAGCAGGATTCCCAGTATCAGTCTGACAATCCTCAGTCTCTTAGTGACTTTAGTTAAAACACGTAGATGAAATCACTACTACCATAAGCTGGAACCATCCTAGGGGAGCCAGGCAGCTGACTGGGACTCCACCAACCACAAATGTGACCCACACATACAATGGGGTTAATAACAATGACCTTATTGCCAAGAGTAATTAATGCTTATCAAGAGCTTTTATTCTCTAAACTGCTATTGTATTAGCCAGGCCACAGCATCTCTGTGAGCAAAAGTATGTACAACTGGAACACCTAAGCTATGCTTTGCTGAACTAAGTTTCTCAGGAAACATCCAGGCTGATGGTGGGACTGGCTTTATAATAATCCCAAAGTCCATATCCACTGACCATCTGCCCTGACAGCCTCTCAGCCTCTCCCTTGGCAGCAAGTCTGTCTAGGACTAGAAGTGCTATTTGAGCTCGCAGATCTCACCTGGGGCTGGCCCCTCTCTCTACCTTTCCCATTCATGTGTACAGAACTCACCTAGACACGGCACAGTTCACACATGGGCCCACAGTGTCAGCCAGTGCCTGTCCCAGGCCCCCTGCTCAGGAATTCTCTTCTTTGGTACTTGGCTGCATCTCTGATCTTTTCTTAACAGCAAGCAAGTTGTGGGGAGAAGCAAGTGGCTTAGATGACCTTCCTCTGGTATGTAAGCAACAACACAAAAGTACAGTTGGTATTTTACTGTCCCATGTCTGAAATAGAGGTGTTGTGCAAAAGTTGGCTGCAAGCAGCTGTAGCACTTCACAACTGGAATCTCCCCAGCAGTGTTTATCAAGTTGTGCATTATTTTAATACAAAACATTAGACTGACATCCATTCTACACATAACACGCATTTGACTGACATGGGCATTTATTATACATTGATGTGACATATGCCAAGCATAACAACAGCTCTGACTGACAACACAGCGAAAAAGGACTTGTGTTATCCATGTTCAATTCAGAATGTTTCCATCCTTCCCTATTTGGTGGTAGTAACTGTGCTACTCATATGAGAAGATATTTTTGGAGTAATACAGCACAGCAAATTGGCCCAAGTGGCACTTAAGTCCACAGCAGAAAGAGCAAGAGGTCTTTTTAGTCTCTAAGCATTTAGAAAAGATAACATAACTAGGGCTCCAGTGAATTGGAGTTGTCAAAATTCACACCTAAGAGAAAGGGGGTGTTGGGCCTGTTGCCAGGAAACAGCATCTGGTATCACATTTCTAAAAGGATGCATGCATATGAATGCAAGTGGGAGCTGCAGCATGATAAATCTATCCCAGAAATTGCACCTCCTCATGTCTGCGTCGTGGCACTCGCCCATACGAACTTCCATGCCCTGATTCCTTAACAATACTCAGCAGACAGAGACACACAGGCAGTCACCTGCAGGAGCAGCTACAGGCTCATCTTCACAGTGTGGCCAGTTCTACCTATTCTGTCCAAGGCTAGAAAGCAAGCCTGACTACTCTATAAAACAAACTGCTTGCACAGTATTTAACTTGCTCCCCGGCTCAGCTCTGAGGCCACACTTGGACATGCTTTGAGGGACAGCACAGGGAGAAGCTACCACCACAACCACAAGACTGTGTGGACAGGACTGCACTAAGCTTGCCTCCCACCATCCCTCACAGTCCTTCAGCGCTGTCCCAGCAGCCTTTTAACCTCTAGTATTTTCTGTGTCCTGATGCCATACTCCATGGTGTGGCAACAAGTGCTTCAGTTACTGCAAACAAAGATTAACAAGCATGATTCTGTTGTATGGACATATGGATGTCACCCAGAGCTGAAAGGAAACCCAGGGTCAAGTGTAATGCACTGTGGTCATGGCCAGCCAATCTGCCTTGCCCTCAGGGGCAGAAGATGAATCTGTCCCTGCCTTATTCTGGGGCATAAATATAGACCTAGAAGATGGAAAAGAATAAAAGGGAGTAATACTGGAAAGTATTACCCATTGAAATAGGTCTGTAATGGAGATCAGAAATATTTACTCTAACTTTTCCGAGACTGCTGAGTTTCTTTGCAGGACACAAACCTCCAGAACATATTCTGGTAGAGCCCTTTACTGGAAATTCAGTCCCTGGGCAGGCTCTCCACAACCAGTGATGGTGTGAGCAGATGATCAAGGACTGTGGGAACATCTGGTGAACTGACAAAGTTCCCAGGACTGTTTTATGATGTGATGCTGTAAGTGTAATAATTAATATTGAATGGACAGTATATCACTGAGTTTCCGTAAGTATACAGACACACAAATAACTTGCTGGCTCACCATACTGTGAAACACACTTAGTCAAGAAGTAAAAACTAAATAAATAAGAGGATATTATTCTGGGCACACATTCTACCAATGACATCAGCACAGTTTTCAGACTCAGAGTTCTTTCTTCTACAGAATTTCTGTTTGCTCTCTGTATGGTCCTTAATCATCCCCCTGTACGTGGCACTGGTGAGGCTGCACCTTGAATCCTTTGCTCAGCTCTGGGCCCCTCACTACAAGAGAGACATTGAGGGGCTGGAATGGGGCCAGAGAAGGGCAGAGGAGCTGGTGCAGGGCCTGGAGCACAAGTGTGATGGGGAACGGCTGAGGGACCTGGGGGGTTCAGTTTGGAGAAGAGAAGGCTCAGGGGGGACCTGACTGCTCCCTGCAACTGCCTGACAGGAGGATGGAGCCAGGAGGGGCTGGGCTCTGCTCCCAAGGAACAAGGGATGGGACAAGAGGAAACGGCCTCAAGCTGCACCAGGGCAGGTTTAGATGGAGCTGAGGAACAATTCCTTCCCCAGAGGGTGCTCAGGCATTGGAACAGACTGCCCAGGGCAGGGCTGCAGTCACCGTCCCTGCAAGGGTTCACACCCCGTGGAGACGAGGCCTCAGTGCCATGGGTTAGTGGTGGCCTTGGCAGGGCTAGGGAACGGTTGGACCTGATGATCTTAAAGGTCTTTTCCAACCCCGCTGATTGGTTGGATGATTCTAATGCAGAAAATGGAGACATGTTTATTTTCATCAATTCCCAGCAATATCCTTCTTTGTTCTAAAGTTCAAGTGATTTTATCAATCCAAGCATACTTCTTAGGTATGCAGATTAGTTCAAAATGAAACTGCTTGATGTTATTTAAAAGGAGATTTAGGAAGTGACAATGTACAGGCCCTTTCCTGAAGAATAATTTCTGTTTTTAAACACAGTATCTTCCCTGCTTCCCTTCTGAAGAGAAATAGCTGTTGTATGGGAAAAGCAGGTCATAATTGACCAGGTAGGTGTTAGTGCAGGGTAAAAGAGAGGCAAAGCTGGTTGAGAGAAGTACACAGTAAGTTAATATTCTCACAAATTATTTCTTGCCTTGTATTTAAAAGGCCTCTTATTTCAAACAGCCTTTGGCACTGTAACTGTTCTGTGAATAAGTAGCTAATTCATTTTATGGAATATCATTCCTGTGTCTTTACATGACTCTTAAGTTCATTTTTAAGTAAGGCATTAGCATCCCGTTTTGGTTTATTTATGGTTGTATGACTAATTTTAATTACATTTACCTTGTATGTTTGTAAAGTCTTAAACTGTGTTTTGTACTAAAGTACCTAGTACTCTTGGGCAGCAGGCTGTGTACAGGCACATTTTCTGAAGAGAGAATTCTACATGTATTATGATTATTTACATGACATGTGAAGTTTATTGGAATATTAGGCTTTTTTATGGTCTTATTTACACTAATATTAACAGGAATAGTTATTTTAAAAGGATTTTTGAGTAGAGAACCATCGCTTTATGCTAGAAGCTGTCAATAGTTGAACAGGACAGCACTGCATTCCAAGCTGGAAGGCACTGCTTTCTATATGGACATCCCTGCTGATGTATACATTCAGTGACAGTAATCACAAGACCAGTGGTGGCCTTTTCTGCAAGTAAAACTAGACTCTGCCTTATGAATAGCAGTAGTGTTGCCATTAAAGGGACAGGAAACTGTGCCATAACTTAACAATGTCTTGAATATGGTAAACTGCCACTTAGGTGACTGTTAAGAGAACAGATGAGCAAGCAAATAATAATTAGGGGCAACAAAAGCTAACTAGAAAGATGACTTAAATTTCTGTAGAGCAAGGCAAAATAACTTATGTAAATGTTTTTGAGAAATTTTAGTTGAAAGTAAAAAGACAGCAAACACATTTCTATGATAAGTTTTCAGTTCTTCCCCACAGCAGTCTAATCTCTTGGCCAAGAAAATCTGGTCTAGTGTAAACCCAATGCATTCAAAGGGGCTACAGACTCTAATCAAGTTTGGTTTAATTTTATAGTGTTTTCAAGCAACCTTTGCTGTAAAGAATAGGTAATATACATTAACAGCATCCCTTTGGATGTGTTTCTTAGGGCTTATTCTGTTCCACTAAAGTCAGTTAAAGGCTTTTTTTAACTGATTTCTGGAAAAACAAGTTTAAGCTGAATCATACAGAAGACTACTAAATATTTTGTTGTGCTTTTACATTACACAAGCAAAGTGCTTTATTTGCTTGGTACTGCTGTTCAACTGCTTTAGATTCAGTCCGATTTCTTCGAATGCTCTTTCTTGTGTTGCTCAATATTTTCTAGGATCAACTGTCTTACCACAAGATTCCTAACACTAATTTGGTAATACAAAAACCTGAAAGGAAATTTTATCATAGAATTTACCTCTTCAGTGCAATGCAGGAACTGTTGTTAAATCCCAGTTAATTGCACCTGTTAAATCTCTGTCCTTATTCTGCATATTTACCTACAAGAAACTTTGGCAGATACAGATTATGAAAGATCTCACATCGGCTGAAGAGATTTGTTAAGTGTTCCATTTTAAATATGCACTGCACAATAATAGGGGTATTTAAATTATAAGAAATGTCTAAGGTTTAGTTTCCATAATACATTTAATAAAACATTTAGAAGCAATTAGTAATTGATTCTCTTTTAATATACTGGTTTCTTGCTAATTGTCTGCAATGATCCCTTATCGCTTACTGCTAAGAAGTAGGTCAACTCAGTGCATATGAAATTTGCACTTTAGGATTGGGAGTGTATCAAGAAGTTCTATGTTGTTATGGTGAGCAAATGCATTTCCTTGTAGGTCTGTTACACGTACACAACAGTGCGGTGTAGTTTACGTATCTTATTCCACATAGATATTTGTATAGACTGCTGTGATCTTCTTTAACTGTACCTACAATAATATTATTTCTTAATATCCCTTTAATTAATACGAATAATTGAAATTAATTATGAACTTTTTTTTCTTTAAAACAGCCTTTCTTTTGCCTTACTTGTGCTTTAAATTGTCTGAGATGCTGGACGGACGAGCCGTATTTCGAGGTCCTTCCCCTGTTTTGCCTGATTTGGGCTGGTTTTGTCTAACATAGTTAAGGATGTCAGAAGCAATATGTACTCAGCCCACCAGTTTGGCAACTGCACAGAAGGCTACCATTTGAGAGCTGGTCTGTGCCAGGGTCACTGGAGTTCAGGTGTGCTGCAGAGACAGTGTATTCCCATAGAATGGGGAGGGAAGATTTATGATGACCTGTTCCTTGGCCTGGTGAAAGTAACAGAAAGTTCCTCTGCTTACCTGCACTCTGTAGGCTGAGGTCTACAGTAGCAGTATTGCCAGCCTCAAAAGAGATTACTGTTTACCTGCTCTTCACCTAAAGCATCTGCAGCCTCTAGGTGGTTTAGAGAAATGGGTCAAAAGGCAGAAAAATAGCTTCCAGGGAGTACAAAAGAGCTTCAAATTCCAGTGGGAATTTGATGCTTGGAAGAAAAGAGTATCCTAAAGAGGATAAAGCTGTGTGCTAAATCCCACTGTCTCCCTCAGCTTCTGTATCAGCACAACTAAAGGTGTATGGGGTTAGGCATGCTAAATCTTAAGAATGCTAAGATTTTATAGCAATGATTGATTTTATTTTATGAAAAAGGGCGATTAACAACAGCTCAACATGATGACCCCTCAGATCAACATCATGTTTGAAGAGGTATTATTGTGCCACGTGTGGCACAATAAGCTGGAGATGTGTGGAAACACTGCAAAGAGAAAAACCTGACGAGTGGATTGCAAGAAGCCACAAATAAATGTAAGCTTTACTATTGCAATTACCTTGATTTCCTGTGGAAAAACAGCACATGTGCAAAAAAATCAGCTCTCAAAGAAACTTCATAGACACGTCAAGGAAAGCTGCCTTCCAGAGAATGTTTTGGGAACTCTGCTTGTACTGTCAGTACAGGTCTGTAATTGAGAACTTAAGCCTCTGGTTTATTCTTTTTGTTTTAAATTTGTCCAAAGCTTAACGTAAGTTCAGGACAGTCCGAAAAATCGAATGTGCTCTTATTTATTGATTAATTAATACTGAAAGAATGTGTGTATAAAGACAAATGTTTTGAGTCTCTGTCACACAAGAGAAATTCAAGTTCTTAAGACCTTGAACTTTTCTCCTGCTAACCTGCAGCCTCGATCAAGCACCAGAGAGGAGGCACGTATTAACTAGTGCAAAATACAGACTGGTAAGATACAGCCCACAACTTTGGCTTTTGGGGTCTGAAATGCAGAGTATTTTTTAAAGTCTCACACACAGCTCTGCAGCAAACTTCTGTCCCTCTGTAATGCTCCTAAGATCCTGTTTTATGGCTATGCCTGCACAAAAACCTGCACACGACATGGCAATACACTGTGGTTGTGATGTGTGTCCAAATGGGCACTTATTAGGCAACAAGAAGTTATATATAATAGCTTTTTTAATATATGTATATAATTGAATGTGTAACTTCAGGTAAAGTTTAGCTTTTATGTTTTATTCTTAGACATTCTAGTTACTTTAACCTCTATGTCTCAGTCATATGCTTAATCAAAAGTAGTTTTAATTCCAGCCACAGATGACATGTAGCATACCAAAAGCAGTGTCCCATGGCTGGTACTGTCAAATCAATTCAGTCATGTGGAAAAGAGCATTCAGGAGGGTAGTAAACTTTCCAGATAGCAAAGAATACTTTAGGTCAGTCAGCAGTACAGAGCACTGCAAAGATGTTCAATGAGACCTAATAAGCCTGCACAATGGCAGCCAAATTCAGCATTGACAAATATGAAAATACATATTGGAAGGAACAGATTGAATTGCTCATGCACATTGCTGCCTCCTAAATTAACTGCAACAACTTGGGAAAAAGACCTGGGGGTCACTGCGGGCAGCTCAATTAAGCATCTGATCAATGAGCAGTGGAGGTTAAAAAAGCAAACAAAATGAGAGAATGTATAAAGAATGGGCTGGAAAACAATGACAATATTGTAATTGTGCAATTATACACACTGTTGGCACACTTTCCCTGAATACAATATTCATTTCTGGTCATGCCATCTTAAAATACATAGTGGGAATAGAAGAAGCCCAAAGTTAGGCAACAGAAGGGAAGAGAGACAAGGAGAAACTTCCATATTAAGAGAGATTCAAAAGATGAGAACTGTTCAGTTGGAAGAGAAAATTAATAAGTGAGGACATGATAGAGAGATATAAAATAATTAATGGTATGGAGAAGGTCAATTGAGTGCTCCTATTTACTGTTCCCATAATGTAAGAACAAAGTGACATCCATTAAATTGAAAAGAAACAAATTTAAAACTGATAAAAAGAAATACTTTTTTACACAATGCATAATTAGCCTGTTGAACTCCCTGCAACAAGCTATCATTATGCCCAAGAGCTTAGTAGGATTCAAAAAGGATTATACACTTATTTGGATAATGAGAGCGCCCAGGGATACCTTAGATAGGATAAAAATGGTCGGGGGTGGAGATGTATGAACCCTCATGCTTCAGGGCATAAACCAATCATTAGCTGTCTGGGATTAGGAAGAAACTTCCCCTACGAGCAAATTATACAATAATTGTCCATTATGGGTTTTCTTGCAAATTCCACTGAAGCATCTGGTCCTGGCCACTTACTGCAGAGCCAGGGCATTGGACTGATGATGTGATCCACTATGGTAACTCCTATTTCTGTTTCTCAAATTGCCAGATGCATTTGCTGTGAGCTGAGGAAAGCCACCTCTGCACCAAAAGGGACAGGGCTGTCTGGCCTGTGACCTCCTCACTGCATGGCAATTACAGAGTATTTATGTATGCATTTATTTGTGAGATGGGCACAACAGGATGAAGTTTCATCTTTCAGAGAGGATGGATTTTTCCTTTTAAATGCATGCCTGGCTTGTGTGGAACTGCCTCATGCTAACATGTGACAGCGTTTTATCTTGCAAAGGTTTGTAAAGCTTTTGTGAGATTCACTGATAGTCAAAAGAGCATGTGATTCTCCTGAAGCATTATTATATCTAGTTTGGGTTTTATTTTGCTCCTTTTGATAGTTCACTTGACAGATTTTTCTCCCTTTTCTACTTCCTCCACAAGTGGGAAATACATCCTGATACAAAGTCTTAAGGAAGCAGTATTGCAGTCTTCTATTGTCCTGGTCTTACAGCAATCTAGGTTAGATTCTCCAAGAAAGGCACATCAATGTACATGCCCTGGAAAATCAGTGAGATATTCTAAGTTACTTTTTGGGGTGCTTTGATGATAGCAAAGTCAAGTCAAACCTGACAATTTTTCCTACTGTGCAATACATTAAAAATTAGATGCCATTGAGATGCTTTTGCATCTACTTTCATTTTATGGTTTGTTCTCTGCTATCCATTTACCCTGCTTTTAATTCATTCACTGCATCTTATGATCAAGTTTTACTATTACTATCGAGTTTTACTATTCCACTACTACCATCTAAGGCTTTTTACTATTACTTTTTTTTTTCCTACTACTCCTATCTACTATTTTACTATTACTATATCGTTTTATTATTCCTGTTATTTATTTCAAGTTTTACTATACCATTTTACTACGTGAAATCCTGCAAGAAAGAGAGTGCTAGATGAGAACAGAATTCCTGCTTTAAAGCAATCAGAAAAGCATGAATGTACATAGTGCAGAACTGGTCCAGTTACTCTGGAATATCCCTTTCACTCACTTGTGACTTACCAAGCAACCTCTGTGCCTGGAACTCTCTTCTACACAGTTATTTACCTATGGATAGTGCTGATAAGATCCAATAAGGTCAACTAACCACCAAAGCAGGCCAAAGTGCCTTGTTTCGTACATTTAACAGTCAGGACACATGACTTAACTGTAAGTTCTCACAGTGCTGTGACCTGGCAATGTTGAAAGCAAAAGGATAACAACACTTCAAAGACAAACTGTGGAGAAAAGAGTCAGCAGTGCAGAAAATAAACCAAGGTAGATTAATTTGAGGGAGTAAATTCTTAAAGTCAATGGAAAACCAACTTTAATTGTTTCATTATGATGCATAAAAATCATGCTTAAACCACATAATTGTAAGACTGTTTTCCACACAAGAACTATGTAAATGTATTTACATAGTGATGACTTGTAGTAGCAGTAAGAAGACAGGCAAAGAAAGTTGGGGCTGTTCAGCCTGGAGAAGAGAAGCTGCATGGAGACCACAGAGCAGCTTCCAGTGTCTGAAGGGGGCTAAAGGGTGATAGAGAGGGACTCTTCATTAGGGACTGTAGTGACAGGACAAGGGCTGATGGGTTCAAACTGAAACAGGGGAAGTTCAGGTTAGATATAAGGAAGTTGTTCTTTAACGTGAGGGTGGTGAGGCACTGGAATGGGTTGCCCAAGGATGTTCCGAATGCTCCATCCCTGGCAGTGTTCAAGCCCAGACTGGACAGAGCCTTGGGTGACGTGGTCTAGGGTGAGGCATCCCTGCCCATAGGAGGGGGCTGGAATTAAATGATCTTAAGGTCCTTTCCAGCCCAAACTATGCTATGATTCTAAGATTCTATTATAGCTTTTATGTTTTAAAACAAACAGAATGTTTAAAAGTTCTGTAAGCTCACTTAAGAGTTTTGAAAATTTGGAAGGTTTTCATACAGAAAAAAAAAATGTTTTCCTCATGTATAACTCCTTGGTCTGCAGTATGTACATGTATATTTTAATGATACATTTTCTTCTCATAATAATAGCACCCAATTACTTCTCAAAACTTTAGGAGCCCTTAGGAGATACGTCCTCTGTTTATCAATCTACGAGTAGCAAATGCGTTTTCAGATGGAATATAATGGAGAAAATGGAGGAAGTTAAATGTAAGGATCAGCACTTCCACTAAAGCCTCATGAATAATGACAACCAAGTTGGAAGCATAGTTTTAGAAAACTGTATTCAGAGAGAGCAGCTGGACTGAGTTATAAGTAATTTACTAGTTTAGTTATAGAAACTTTGTAAGCCTTTAGTTTGAATGCAGCCCAAGTTAGTAGTGACCAAAGGCATTACTACATAACAGCTCTGTCAGTGTCTCCTATCACTCAGGTTGACACAACAGCAGTTATCATTCTGAGTGATACTGGTTAGCATCCTTGTTGGCAAGTCTCAAGTAGCTACAGATTTACTGGGCACAGAGAATGAACAATGCTGTCAGCCCCGTGTGGGGTTCCTCTATGTCATGCTGGAGGCTCTGTGGAAGGGAACATAGCTGCTGCCTATGCTGTATTAATTCACAGGTAAACAGAGGTTATCAGCCTCGAGGGATGCTGATCAGAGCCTTTCCTGAGTGTAGATTTCACATTTGCAGCTGTGTTTTGTGGCTCCAAAAAGCTGTAATCTGTTGGAGGACTTTAAGATTCATATGACCAAAATATTGCAATCAATATGAAATAAGTAAACATTTCCTACATGCTGCTTTGAAAAAGGCTTCATAACCACTGCCGAATGTCCTTTGTTGAAATCACTGAAGCGTTGGCCAGTGTGGTCCTCAAAAGGGTTTCTGTTGTAAAAGTCTTGGGTTTTCCCTCTTATGAGGCACAAACGATGCTGATATTGAGCCTTTATAGCAAGAATGCACCAAGTCAATGTCATTTCAGTGTAGTTTCAGAATAGCGTTTTTAACACTTCCACTTAGCAGTTACTCCTTCAAATTAGTCCTCACATAAGTTCTTGAAAGACATTCCATCCCCTGACTACCACTGCTACCCCCTGAATCCTCTCTTGTGACAGCTGAGAATCAGGGCCATTGGCTGCTGGTGGTTTTTAGATTCTTTCCCAGCAGCTTTGTATCAAATGAAAATGTACAATTAAATGTATTAGTATAGAAAGAGAATTGCATAAAAGGGACATGAGAATGCACTGTACAAGACTACATTAAAAAAAGTAGTCACATAAAGACTGATTGCTACAGCATATTTTCTTCATTATTTCTGCCTCATTGTATGTGAAACTATATTAGTATAATGAAGTGAGAAATAGTAGGATATTGGATATTATATTTCCTGCCTAGCAGTTTTAGAGAATTTAGCTCAAGGCAAGAGAAAATGCAGCCTTTCTGCCCTGAAGAATAAACAAAAACCTCTTACAGAAATAAAAGTCAGTAAGAAATCAGGTGGGCTCTCCACAGGTGTATCAGTGCATTTCTTACCAAGCTTTACAGAGAACTGCTTAGGGTTTAGTTTGGTTTGGTTTAGAGACATTCCTGCTTCTTATACCAGGATAAGCTGTTTATCTGAAGTAAATGGAACTCTTCAGAAAGACAGAACTAACAATAGAACTGAATATACATATACACTCATATTATATATGTATGGTATGAGATAGAGCATCACAGACACTGTAGTTGCCATTCACCTATATCACAACGAAGAGGAACCAAATTTCTGAATTACTACTACTACTATAACTTACATTCTAAGAAAAATGTAAGTTACAAGATAGCAGAGGAGACAGTGCTGCTGGGATCGATCTTAGTGGACACCAGTCCTGCTTCTACCAAAGAGATCTTGCAGTCATTTTACATTAGCTATTTTTAATGTGTAGCTCTGGTGTGAAGTACGTACAGCAGACTTAGTCAATAGGTTCAGGTCTGGGAGTTATTGTATTTCAGCAGCTGAGGTTCAGAGAGTTTGTAATTTATGAAGCTTATTAATGTACCAGGTATTTGTTTAAAATGTCGCTTTTCCCTCTACCAGGCCTTAGCAATAAACCAAAAATGTCTTCTCAAAACAGTGGAACTTCACGGAACTTTTCACATTATTATGCAAAAGTCCATAAAATTAACAAAACACCTACAAATAAAATCATCCAAAAAGTAGAGCTTAAAGGAAAAATGCTATTGCCCTGAAAAAAGCAAAAAGAGAAACAGGGGTGGAAGTCTAGTTAAAATAAACCCAGAAATGTTAAAAGACCAGACCTAATACATTGTGTAAAGCAGCAAGAAGTAACAGTGAAGTACCTAGACAGCATCTCATGAGAGTGGAGCACAATACAAGGTTGCACTGCAATCTGCCTACTTGATCTATTGGCACAAGTTGCTCCTGGTCTTATGCAAAAAGAATTGTAAAGGGCTGATACTGAACTAGGCTTTGAGGGTAGTACATCCTAAAGGAATAAGAGGTGATAGTTTCAGCAAGGACTCTGCATCTCATGCATTAGCGTTAGAGACAAGCCTGCTGCACTCCTTAAAAAGGTGTGATTCCCATTAGCTTGCTGAGCACAATGCTTTCCATTGTAAGGATACTTCCCACTTTCACCCCTCAAGGCAAAGCAGCTCTGTGCCATTCCAGAGGACAAGGCTGTACCTCCCAGGAAGGATCTAACACCTCTGCTGTAGCCTTGTAAAGCAGCCTGATGCTGATCAGAACCTGAATGCTCTTTGTTTTAACCTTCCTTCAGGCAGGGGGGCTGGAACTAGATGATCTTAAGGTCCTTTCCAACCCTAACGATTCTATGATTCTATGAAGACCATTCTAATATTCTTCCATGTGCTTTGATTCCAAAAGCTGATTGTGAGCTTTGTCAAATGCACTTTCTGCTACACCTTTGGCTTGGGCAAGTCACACAGTATACCTTACAAAGACACACAGTGGGTAAGTCCAGCCCTTTAATTTGCAAGCTCTCAGTTATAAATAAGCATACAGTACTCAGGAGTTAGTAAGGCAAGTAGCCCCTGTCAGATGCTGTAGTGCAGCGATTCTATTCCATTTCCATGTGAAGGCATTGTACTCCCAGCGCAACCTGCAAAGAGATGTTCCTCCAGTAGCAGTGTTGAAGAGCCGCTCTACGAGATTAAGTGTAATCCTTTTGATACAGCCACATATACCAAAAAAACCCAAACCAAACAAAGAGCTACTGGATATTGTCACATTGCTGTGACCCCCAATAACTGGCTTTGCTCAGACAGTAGAGAGCTAGATACTGTAACTCAAAGGTGCTCTGAAGTAACAGAGCCCCTCTGCTCCACCATTCCTAGCCCTGCTTTCCCCAAGTGGAAGAAAACAGAAAATGCCTTCCGCTTAGAGATAGCTTAATCCTTTCATTGTCCGGACCATGATGTCCACCCAAGCTGCTCTATGAACCTGGACTCCTTCAGAATTGCCTACTGATCTCTGGAACTTCCTCCTTCCTTCCCAGCCCTCACTGTCCTTCGCAAAGGGAGACCCAACAGCTGCTGGAACTGGATCTCCTCTACTTCATTTTCCGACTGCCAGCTACTGCCCACCCCCCATTCCAGTTCAGTCTGCTACAGTAAGACAGGAGGGCTGACAAGAGCTCCCATTGCATGGAACTGAGAACTGCAAGCATTGGCATAACTTTGGGCAACCTAAGACCAAAAAAGGGGCTGTTCTTGCCGCTGCTAACCACAAAGCATTAGGAGTGCTTCTGTTACATTGCTCTTCCTCTCCTGTTTCTTCTACTGACAGTACCAAGACACCCTCATCCAAAGACTTTCCGCTTCTTGCTGCTTGAGAATGTGTTTGTGCTATTAGAGAAAAGGAAACTTACCCTAATAAAGGCCAGGTTCCAGCCCTGTATGTCTAACTTCATTAATTCACATTAAAACAGTTGCATATCTTTCTTACCAACTACCATTTGTTTCCATTTCACCTTGTTATGAACAGCTTCCTCTGTATTACAGCAGAGCTAGCAGTTAATTCACCGTTTGGATCCGTCACTTGCAGGTCCTTGGTGAATTTACAACATAACAAAATCACTTTGTTTTACCTTATAGCCCTTGTAGTGAAATTTCCCAGTACAGATACCAGTCTATTCTAATTTTAATCATGTCCAAAGGAGAATGCTACTTCAGCCATTGCCACCAAACTCCACTCTTTGCATGTATCTCAGAAAGCAAACTTCTTCTAGGGGTCAGATGATGAGTTTTGCTGGCAAAAGTGGTTTAGCCTTCAGCTAAGGCTTGCTTTTCTATCCAAAGCAATGTTGTGAACTGTGTTTTCTTTCTGATAACTTGTCAAATTGTTTTATATGACATTTCTATCTATTCTTCCTAACACAATAATTTTATCTTTGTTTCAGGGAAAAGGGCCATAATATATTTTCATGTTTGCCACCAAGCAAGCACAGATTCATCTAAGATATGACAACCAGCATGCTTTCTTAGCTCCAAAGAGGGTCATCTGTTGTGCTTAAGAATATGGTGCAAATGATTGTACCAGTATATCGCTAATGCTTAAATCTACATTTCTGTGTAAAATTAATTTTCTCTTTTGTCTGTAGTTGCAACTTGGAACGCTTTCCTTATATGCACTATAAAATGTTAATAGCAAAATTTAGTGTGACTTTATGACTGTGGTGTCATTTTTCTCAGCTTGATCAGCTCTTTCAAATGGCATCATTATGATCAAAGTTGTTTACAGTAATAAAGCAAGAATAGTTCCAATAAAATAGTAGGTGCCTTTACAGTTAAAGAGTAGCTGGCATTTAAGAACACAGCAGCTACTCATTCTGTGGGCGCAGAATCACGGAAGTCCAAGATATAATAGAGTTAATGCATGTAATTACAAGATTGCCCCCCTCAAGATTTGAGGGCATTGAAAGAGACAACAGGAAATGCATTATGAATCTGAAAGGGGAGAAAAAGTAGCAAAATTGCATATATTGACAATATGAGGAGAAACAAGTGTGCATTGAAGCTTTGAAGCCTCCAAAATTGTGGATTATTCTAATGCGACATCATTCTTCACCAGTAATTTGTCACTGGCTATTGACTGCTGAGAATAAAATGGTGACACTTTAAATAAAGGTACATTTATAAATATTTTACTAATGTAATATGATTAATGGAAATTACTTTAAAACTAAATTACTGTAGGTATGCCTTAACATGTGGGAAACCATATGGATGATGTTTCAAAAGATGGTTAATAAATGATGCTCTAACTACCAGCTATAAACATTAATACTCTGGGACTTACGAAATCATTTATAAACCATGGGTCTCTATAAAATCGTTAAAGAAATTTTGGAGCAGTAAGAAAATAATCAGTGATGGTGATTTTTTTTCCGCATAAAGCATAAAGCTGAAGCCTGGGAAAGCAGGATGCAAGGAATGTAATGTGACAGAGATCTTACAGGATCAATCACTAACTGGGAATATCATGGTTATGGTCACAAATTAGGTGAAATTCCAGGTCAGCAGTTTCAGGGAACAAAGAAAATAAGCAAAATTTGTTCCATGCAGGGAACACAGATTTATGATTCTCTACACTGCCCAGTGTTCCACAATACATGGGATTAATGCTCGCCCATGCCACACATGGCTTCTGTAATGGCAGGTAAGTTACCTGTACCTTGATTGCAAAAGATGTGTGATACCAGCCCTACTGACAGCAGTTTTAAGCACAGACTTCAAAAAGACTTAAGCATAGGCTTAGGAGATGAACTAGAACTATTTTTTTAATTCAGGACCTCCAGCTCTAGGATTCAGTGTCCATTCTGTAAAATGAGATTAAGAACATTTTCTCTTCTGCCTCTTTTGTTTACTTGTACAGTATGTCAAGGCCCTGCATGTACCAACTGTCTCTACAAACTCTTTCCCCATGTCTAAAGTCAGCTCTGATATGGTGCAGCTGCGTAAGCTCGCATTTGATGGCTGGGAAACAGGTAAGTTGTGAGAAAATGCCCCCGTAACAGGGGGCCTCTGCCCTTGGCTTGTACGCTGCGTTTAAGCTTTGACCATCTCACTTGGCCCTCCTTCAGTTTGAAAGTTGCATCAGGACAGTAATAATGAGTGATAATTGCTTGGTTAACAGTGATAACTGGCATCATAACTGGATCAAGGTTAAACAAGTGAAAACTTGTTTCAAATGTTCTTACCCTCAGTAATAATTTATTAGCAAAGTTTTTACGTGGGACAGTAACAAGTAAATCCCAGACTGATCATTACTCTCTTACACTGAAATCTAGTAACAGTACGGATTCCATTTGAAGGCTGTACTCTAAGATTGCAGGTCCCTGACAGAGAATTGAGGATGTGATTGATTTACATGACACTGTTTTAACTGAGAACACGGTAAAATAATTCAAAACCAGTTTGACATCTTGGAAGACAACCTTATATTAAGAAACGTCAAGATTGTGGAGCACAGAAAGAGAAGCCTGTGATATATTTTTTCAATGAATACCAGAAGTGGTAGAGATGCATACCTATAAAACTCCTGAACAATGTCTTGAAGCACATTGTATCCTTGGAAAGGCCAATGGAGTCGCACATTATATGGCACTTGTGAAATGTTGCAAGTCTTGGAATGAGGAACAGAAATTTGAAACAGGCTTATAAATCTGAGTCACGCTGTTAGGGTTGAAGAATTTTCTTTTATCTGGATTACCCTGCTGCTCTTATTTGATGTTGAAAGGTGTTTATAACTGTTAAACTGGGAATGAAAAATATAAGCCAAGATAACATGGTGCCACATTCGCCCAGAAAGAAGGCTCATTGAGGAAATCAAAGTTATCTTTAACTCCTGGAATAAGAGAAGGAGACCTGTGCCCAGATAGGAGCAGCCTCCTGTGTTCTCACAGGCAGAACAGCCTTTCAGAGCTAACTGCCTCATGTTTTCTGTTGGTAAGCTACATCCCTGTTATATAACTGATTTTTTAACATGTACTGGGCCACATTCTCCCCTATTAATCTTACAGAAGTTTAATGACTTTCCCTGCCTTTTAAAGCAGTTTTAATCACTAGAGACTCATGTCTACAGGGCACATAACAGTGTGGTTATAGCACACAACGCCTAGGCAAACATAGCATTATTTCTGCTTCATCCTTCCTATGCAAAGAGAGAATATATTCAGCTCTGATCCTTTAGATGCTCATTATCAGACAGATTTATACAAATGATTTCCTGTATATACTGTTGGCAGCCCCAGTGAAATCAAGAGAGATGCAATGCAGTAAGTTAAATATATGCATACAGCTTTGCAAGAGTCACGTCATAATAACAAATGGGCTCAGTCTCTGTGCATTCACTGCAGTGTTCGCTCATTTGCCCTCATCTCAAAGTGACAGTGCCTTTACATAGAGAGCTCCATGTTAGAAACTCTTTCCAGTATCATTTATTATACTTTAGACTACAAATTATAATATTATAAATTATTATAATTTTCTGTCTCTCTTCCATCATCTTTTCCAGTTCATCCCTTCCAAAGCATGAACACAGGATAACATCCACTTCATAGACCAGATAGTAAGAACATTTTTTTTTTGGCTCTAGGACACCCTAGGGCATTCGAACTGGCACTAGGTGAGGATGTTTAGATAACTGGTCCCAAGGCTGCAGACAGTGAAGGTCTCAACTATGTATCTTGGAGGAAATGTCTTCTTCCTCTCCAAAGCTTTACTGAAGTCAGTGGGGAGAACCACATTTAATTTTTGTTTTAAAATATCTCAAATTAGAAGAAGAAACTATCCAATTCATGCAGTCTTCGCCTGAGAATGGTTACATCTCTCACCCCTCATTCGGCATTATCTGGAATTGTATTACGGGCACCTTAGAGCTGCCGATGCATTAGATCCCTTTGCTCTTCCCCCTAGAAACAAGCAGGTAAACATTCTCCTTCCACACATCATCCTGATGCCCTTCTGCATCAGTCTGAAATGTCAGGTCTCTTCCTCATTGCTAGCATCTGGCAGCCAAATGCTTTGTCCCTTGTCACAGAACATGCAGAATGAGTTGAAACATTATCTACCAACAGACACAGCAAGTGCACAGAGGGGAGTGTGTTGCTTACAGCAACTCTTTGCATATTTGTTGCTGCCATCCTCCATGGCTGTATTCTTTTTACCTTTGGTCTGGTGGACTTTCCATCTGGGACCTGATGGAGTTACACAAAGCAGTGAGAAATGTGCAGATCCAAGATCCACTTTTCCTTCTCTTTGCTGCGCTGTGTTCTCTCTTTTCTTTTTCTCTTCTCGCTTGCACAAGGGTGGAGCAAAGGGGCATATCTGATTAATCCTTTTCACTTTGGAAGGCTTTGCAATCTTATTACAGGACAAAATTATTATGAACAGCTCATGCTAGAAATATTCTTTGATACAGAGAAATGTATTTAAAAGTTTGCCTGCAATGCCTGGTAAGACCAGAGCCAGACTATTTGAATCAGCCCTTTGAAGCTTGCAGTTGCCTGAGTTCGTTGTCATCCAAAGCTACAGTCCAAAGATGAGTGGAGCTGCTCCAGGCTTTGCGAACTTATTACAAGCACAGGTGAGTTGCTGTCATCAAATTGGAGTGTCCATTAAAACTTCAAAGGAGAAGCCTGATCTAAGTTTTCCTTGTCATAATGTGTAATTCTTATTACAGAGAGATTTATTAAGCTTCTCTCATTTTATAGGTTGAATCCAGTGTGGGGTCATGGAACATATTAAGGCTTTGACCAACAGTAAAACGTTGAAATTTTCATATTCTGCTATTCATGACCTTGGGACTACCTAAAATGGCTCCACCTTTAATTCAATGCAACTGTGCCCAAGCACATCTGTACTTTCACTGTATTGATGTTTCAAGAGACAAAAAGACCATGAGAAGATGAATGTTGAGTGGGTTTAGGAGGCATTTTTAAAAGCCAGACACTATGGTAGGCCAGAAATGAGGGACCCTGCCATGTAAAACAGTCTTACAACTCAGGTGGTAATGTTATAAATTGAGAAAAAAAAAAGAGATATATAGTAAATTAAGTTTGAGTGCTCTGTCCTATCCTGAAGTCTGTGTCACTGCTGTACATTAAAGAACCATCCCGTGTGCCTGGAAAATCACTGTTAAAACAGTGAGGTTTTGCACACATTTTAATATTGCATTCCTGTCTGCTGTGAGTGAAAAGACCACCTGGGCTTTACTTACACTGTCTTGGTGCAGTTAGTTCAGATCTAGCCAAAAGAGCCAAAAGCTCAGTTTGTTTCACCTCGAAGGAGACCCTAAAGTAGTTCAGTGTTTTTCTCTGTTGACCTAAAAGGGAGCTTCATGTACAGGGGGCACCTCATTGTCGATGTCTAATCCTTGTGAGACAAATGCCTTCATTGCGCTTTATCTTAACAATATCCAGTACTCACTCTCATCATTCGCACCAACATTTCAGACAAATGTGAACATTTAAAACATCTGAAATTGCCAGAGGCCTGTAATACAGGATCCTAAATACATCATTTAGCAGATGGTGGTGTTTCCCATGGATTGTATTATTACAACTAAAAGCAACATTTATCTATCTTCCAAAGTTAACTGAAAAGAAACAAATCCAAACCAACTGCGTTTCTTTCCTTAGGTTCTTTATGGTACTTGACAAAAACCACGTAACAGGGGTATTTCTGTTCAAAACACCAAAAACATTTGCAAGGGTTGCAAACCCCATCAGGTTTATGGGACAACCACTCAATTAGTCTTGAGCCACAACACTCAGAGCAGTTCTTAGTTATGATAACAGAAGAACCTACTTTCACTTCACATAATGTAGGATAATTCTTTTATAAACTAAGCTAAATTATCTTGAAGGGTATCACTGGAGTTATTCCAGATTTGCAGTAATGTAAGTATGAGCAGAGTGACAGCATGAATTTGTGTAACATGCCATTTTTATATGCAGGTTTCACAATTTAGTTATTACTTGATTTGCCACACCGGGAGGGCCAATGGCATCAATGTGGCAGGCAACAGGGAAGTATTCATTCCTTCTGATAGCTGACAGTAAACAGAGGAAGTTGTTCTAGTGAGAGGGTTAGTCTCCAAATGCTTCCTGTATAATCCATGCAGAAAGAAAGGCTCCTCCAGAGAGTGTCTTAGAGCACCTGGATTAGGCTTCTGCTCTGAACTGCTCTGCAAAGGGCCCTTTCACTCTCTTTATACCTAGGGAGATTTTATAATCATAGCATATTAATTAATACTTTCAAACACATTGGGTGCCTAAACTTACATGAAGAATCTCTTTTGTGCATGGAATTTTGTGCATAGACTATATGACTAGTGGGAGAATGCTTTTTATTTGGGGAGGGGGGGGTGTTAATTGGGACTGCTGTAAAAATGTATTTAAATCTCTTTGCAAAGAACAACCTTTTGCCTACTGTCCTAAAGAATTTATTTGTTTTCATGGGTTTGTCTCAACCTTCAAGTTATTGTAACAGTTTTGTGTATTTAATATACAGTGTGTGTTAATATCACAGACAGTTTTATAACAGCATTATAACTTACACCATTCCTTCCAGCTTTTTATGGACATCTACGCTTCTGCATTAAACTACTGTAGCTTGTGGAATTTACAGTAGAAATCAAGAATGAAGCCTGATGAAAAGCCTTTTAAATTGTGTTGTGTACATCCACTGCATCCATCTTGCAAAAGGACTAAAATGAAGAGAACCCTTACGTGGTAATTTCTAGCATCGTATCATAGAAAGAGTACAGGATGACCATGCTGCTAGACAAACCATAAAGGAGAAAAGATTGTGGTACAGTAGGAAGGCTGCCTTCACCTTTTTATTTGAAATGTAATTATTTATGTTTTATGAGCAAAATAAAACCAAAAAGGTAACTATGCGTTCTTAGTTTAATAGAGGTCTCATTTTAGATTCTGCAGCATTAAAATACAACTATTATTTCCTATTTAGAAGAGTAAAAGCAAGAGACCCATGAGAGAGACAGACAGACACCTCTCTCCCTACCTCTGCAAAAAACAGAGCTAACTAATGAGGAATTTTATAATTACAAAGCAGTCTATTTATTTTACTCTGAAGTATATTAATGCTTAATGTGAGAATTTCTATAAAATTTTTAATGTAAGCTTCATGCAAGTGATAGAAGTTCTTACATATTACCAACCAAAAAGACACAAAAGACCTGGACTGCTCTTTTCACCTTAGAAATGCTCTGAATTTCTACTGAAAACTGTAATAGATGACACAAGTTATACTTCACATAATCAGTAAATACTACCATAACCTCACCATGAGGCACTGCAGGTTGTCATATCTAGTTACTATTTTCTTAGGAAAGAAATGACTTCTGGTTATCATGGGCCGATGTGACATGACAGTGTAAAATCATATTTCAGTCTGTTGTGAGCAAGATGATAACATATGTCACCACTCTACTAAACCTGTGAAAATCCCTTGGAATTTCTATTTATTAAACCTCATGTTCACCAGGCTGTACAGTATCTGGCTTCCCCCCTGGTTACAGTAAAGCACTGCTTACTGTTAATTGCTTCTGTGGATTCAATTTCAATAGCAATCAACCTTAAACAAACTAGTGGGAACTCTCCTTAAAGAAATACTATGAGCACTTTTCAAAAGTACGTTTTCCAGCCTAGTTGATTCTGAGTCTATGCTCCCAAATTAACTCAAGGACAGCTCTTTAGCAATCTGTGTTGCCTGTTTGCAGTCTCCTAATTCCACTAAATTCAGCTCACAATTAAAGCACAGCTGACCCATACTAGAAGTACATTACCTGCATTTAGGTTCTATTTACATAACAGTTCTTATCCTCTTTATCACTCTATCTCTCAATTTTTCTCTTATTTATCTTACTACAGATGTTCTTAATGAGAAATTATCATCCTGAAGACATACTTTTGAGGAAAATTATGACTAAACAGTTTATATATAATAGATAGAAGCAATTCCTGCAGAACTAGCTTTGCTAAGCAAAGCACACACTAAAAAATTTAACTCCAGAGTTTAAGATCTCTGTGTTCATATACATGTCCAATCTCTGTTTGACATTTGCCAGACTAACGGCCAACAGAGACAAGCTCCACACTGTGTGGGAAGTGCATCTTCTGCTTTAAGTTTCAACGAGTGTTCTTATCATACATGACAAGATCCTAACTACCCTTATCAAGACATTATGTCATAGCTTTTTATCACAGCTACCATGAAGCCCTTCTGTGAAGCTGGTGATGCCAGTTGTTTCAGTCTTTTCTCCACAGCTTCTGTCACTCTTGCTGGACAGAACTGAGCTGCTTCTCATTTTGCAGTTGGTGACCAAGATTGTCTATGGTGTTTGAAATGCAGAAGACAACTGATTTAACAACATTTAAAGAGTTTTTCATGTTATTCTTGCTTCCTGTACCAAACTTTCTGCTATAGCTGCATGCCAAGCAGCAGACTTTACTGCACTCTTGACAACACCATATAGGTCCTTTTCCTTTGATACAATTAATTTATAACTCACTAAAGTGTAAAAATAGATTTTAAAAAATCCTTCTAAAGTACATTAATTTGCATACCTCAACACTGAATTTAATCTGCCATCAGACTGATCATTCACTGAACTTGTTTATTTTCTCCTGAAGTTTCTATTACCCTCTCTGGACTTGATTAACCTGAATAATTTTGTGTCACCTGCAAATTTTATCACCTCAATGCTCATCCCTTTTTTCCTGTTCATTAAAAAATGTATTCAACTCTGCCACTCTGCAGCAGAACAGCCTGAACTTGGATGTCAGGTTCTGCTATGGTGAAAACTGAGAATTCATTTCTTCCTCCTTCTTGTATCTCCTAGTTAGACTGAGTCATGACAAAACTTAAGTGAAATCTTTTTTGACTGCTAGCTATGAGAAGCTTGCGGGGGGGGAAGCATTTCTAGTTTTGTCTCCACCTTTGTGGCTACTGAATGTCTTCACATTTTGTGAGGGTCTGAAAGCCCACACTTAAATGCTTAAGCAGTTCACCTTTATCCATGTTTTTATGACATATTCTCAATGGGTTCTAATAGATAAATTGGTATGTGAATGGCCTGTTGTATACAGGAAATCCAATTTTGCTTACCAAATCATACATCTAAAAATATCATTTATACTATACTAATTCTAGGGTGTGTTGGTCTAAGACACAACATGCCTATAGAATATTAGTCTGAAGGGGTTAATTGCATTCCTTCAGGACGTGTGACTCCCCATATTTGTCATTTCTGTTTGAGAGGCCACTCGGCACACTCGGAGCCTCTTTTAGCCCATTTTCAGAAGCAAACAAGCAACCTGTTTTCCCACCTGACACATAATTGCTCCCTAGGATAGTCTGGCAAGCAAAATCATTACCAGCACTGAGAGGCTGTTTCTTGTTCCTGCAAGGAAGGATTTGCAGTTGTTAGTTCTAACATAAAAATTTCTCCGTATTTCTAACTAAATAGCAGATTTCCTTGGTTTTCTGCCCCTTGAGACCAACTTATCAGTTAAGCCAAAGAAGGGGCCATACTACTACTCTGGAAGTAACCAAACTGTAAGCAAGTAAAGTGAAATTAATAGCAACATTAGGGCCTTCCCCTGTCTGAAACAAACGCACCTTTCTGAAGCCCAACAAAGTTTTGGAAAGTGGAAAAGGGAATGAATAACAGAGGACAGATCTACTGACTTCCCTGAGATATCTTGGTGAAGTTTATTGAGTTTGCTAAGGATTTAGTAGAGAGGCGGCTGGGCCCTACAGAATTTTCACTGATGCTTTCCTAAAATTGTAAAGCAATCCTCTCAAGTTATATTAGTATTTAACTCCATGTCTTGATGCTCTGCAGTTCCTTGAAAAGGAAACTCTATTATTATTTTCCCACTAACATAGGTTGCAGTTTATTTTACACAGGATTAACACGTGTCTCTGGTAATTATATAATCTGCATGTAGCCCATGTTACAGAATTCTTTTCCATGCATTAGACTTCCAGGGCTTTCTGAACACCTGAGAGCTCAAGATGCAGAGTAGAACTACTCTGACACAAAGGAGTCCTTTTACAAGGAGTCCCTACCACTTTGTTGGAGTACCTGTTGCATACAAGATCCCTGTTGGAAAAATTCTAGTGAAAGGATGGCACATGTCAATTTTTTTTGGTTCTAAGTTCTTTGGAACTTTATATTGCATTGTGCAAACAGTTTCAAGATACGTAAACTCAATTTTTGGTGGCGGGCTGATGACTCAAGGTCATCACTTCATATAAGGAAAGGCTCAGAGAACTGCAGCCTGGAAGAAAGAAGGATAATGGGGAATCTTATCAACGTTCACGAATACCTCATCAGAAGGAATGAAGAATAAGGAGCAAGACTTCTCAGTGGTGCCAGGAAAATTAAAAAAGAGAGAGGGACAAATTAAAAAGCATAAAATTCAGTCTGAACATAAGAAATCTTTTTTACTGTAAGGGCAGTCACACACTAGAACAGGTTGCCCAGAGAGGCTGTGGAGTCCATTTGTGGAGATGCTCAAAACTTGACCGGAAACAGGCCTAGGCAACCAGCTCCAGCTGACTACTTGAGCCAGGGGCTTGGACTAGATAATCCAAGAGGTCCCTTCCCACCTAAAAATTCTGTGTAAATGTGTACAGAATATTTAATGACTATTATTTTAAATTATTTAATGATAGCCGTAACTACTAATAGACAGTTCAAACACAGGAACAAATCAACAAGTCAAACAGAATCCAAAACCAGCCAAAGCAAACAACAGATGAGAGTAGTTCAGTCTGTGGAGAAGCCTGGAATTTCCAAACTACTTAACTAACTCGTTTCAAAGTCCTTCAAAACTTAGGAAACTCTCAATACATTCACAGAATTTATTCCTAGTGCCGCTTCCTTATACATACATTTAGTCCAATTATACAGGTTCAGTATGAATATAAATTCAATTTCAAAACACTATCAAATCTATGCACCTCTCCCTTGTGAAGAGGCAAGAGAAGTGAAAAATCTACCCTTTACTGATTCAGACAGTAATTGATTCAACCAGTAATACTGATTCAGTTCTTTATCTCAGTATAGGTGAATTCTCAAGACATGATTTTATGGGTGAGAATGTGAGAAAAGCTTTAATAAAAACTACTGCTTCATTATTATTTCCAGTAAATTCACAGGATAGAGTACTAATTGAACCCTTATGCTGTGTTGAAAGACTTCCTTTTTTCATAATACAAATGCTGAAAACGTTTCAACAAGGGTACTTAACATATTTTTGAAGGAATCTTTATCCCATTATTGCACATTAGACATGTTTTACGATATGTTAGTGTTTAGAGCATGAAGAAGAGACTTTTCACTTCTTCCAAAGCAACGTAAGGTACATCTTGAAAGCAGAACATAACAGACAGGAAATGTTTATGAGTTAGAGGAGCATGTGCTACCAGAGCCAACTTAAATAAGAGGTATCAGATGTCTCTGGTGATGAAAATCTTTGTGTAAGGTGAAATGGGCTACATTCTGTTCCTTTGATTCTGAAGATGAGATGGATTTGAAAAACCTACCTGGCTCCTTGATACAAGGCCTCGCCACATGAGATAATCTCCAGCACATTACTATTGGCAAGCAGATCTTTCACCCTTTTTTCTCCATGCATTACAGAAAATATTAAATCAGTTTGGTGTCCATAAAAACTTTTGATCCTAGGAATAGCCTAGGGTACTGTCATTATCTTCAGGAGAACCATTTGTAGATCTTCAGTAGGTAGCACTAATTTAATTTCTTTGCTAGAGAAAAAGTGGCTGATTTTCTAGATCAATATTTGATTGAATATGTTTGAAATGTCAGCAGATAAAGGCCCCTTTTCTGGCCCAAAGAGTTTTTGAACCACAGAGGAACACTGTTCTAGCTCCCCTGGGATCTGACTGCAAGGAGGTCTCAAAGATCTGTTAGAAACCTTCCTGCTGTTCCTTGTGTTCTTCCAGCAAGACTTTCTAAAGGTTGAGATGAGAAGAAAGAAGATCAAGAACCAAAATGTCTTTATATCCATTTTTTAATCTTTCCTGGTGCTCCTCTTAACTAAAAATAATCGTTTATAACACCAGTTTACAAAAAAACTCCTGTAATAGGATCATGTGAAAGGAAGAAAAAAATGAGTGAAGGCCAGTCCTTCAGATTTGACTTAAGAAGATGCTCCAACAACTTTTGCAAGCCATTGACATCTGAAGGTCTTTTTCCCTTTCATGACACTAATTAAAGTAGAATATCAATGTATTATCATCATGAAAGTGGTCTGTTAAAGAGAGACGCCCAAGGCTGAAAAACCAGGGCAATGGACACGTTTTAGAACTTCAGAAGTAAAGTTGCCCAGTTATGTTAGATAACTACAGAAAAGCATAAAAGTGAAAAGACATTCTTAAACAATGATAAGAAATGGTGTTGGAAAAAATGGCATGATGTGAGAGCCTGCGTCAATATATTCCATATAAATCATGCCAAATACATGGACATCCCCCTCCCTTGGCTCTGTACAGAACAGTGCTCAGGTTCATGCTGTTCAGAGAGGTTTCTTTAAATCTTCAGGACCTAGACATGCATTTCTCAGAACGAGACAATGAAATATTGTGGATGGAAATTTTGTGTAAAATTGAGATAAGAAATGCATCTAAATAGTAAACCATATTGCCTGTCTTGACTACATGTATAGCTTGATGTCACATGATTAACAGTATATATACTTCTACGTGGTAAGATCCATTCATCTTAACATTAAAAACTAAGAGAAAATTGATTATTTACTTCATAATACTTAAAGCTTTCATTTTATTTTTCAAAGCAAGCTTCTTTAACTTGCTAATAATGCATATGCTTGCTTTTTCAATATGCAAACCAGAAAAGTGTATCAAAGAGAGTGAAAGCATGTGATACCCTATCAGTTCAGATGATAGCAGTTGTTACTCATCTGCTGCAGTGTCTAATATCAGTTTTCTGCCACCTTTATAAATATTGTATTATTTGCAGGGATCCAAAGTCCCCTGCTTTAAAAATGCCTTTTCAATTAGCCTGTATTCGAGCAACATCGTATACTACTTTATTTCACTGTGAAGTAAAACAGATCCTTCAAAGCCAAAGATGTGTAAGATACACCAGTAGCTGTTTTATATGTCATTTCAGTGACCCTGGGAAAGACTTTCAGTCTTTTCATTTCTTTTAGAAGCAGCAAAAATGCACCAACATTTCTGTTAATCTCTTGGGAAATACAGAAAAAATAATCACTCCCACTCCTGTATTTACCACGTAATTTAGAAGGACGCTCTGTAACTCCAATGCCTGGTATGTAAATAGAATGTTGGTTGCATATTACTTCATAAAAAACAAAATTAGCAGCTTTGCCACCCACTATTTGTGCATCGTACCTAAATGACTAGATTATCTCAAAAACACCTCATCCAGTTGCTGCACCAGGTTCTGCTAACCGAAACCATAAGCCTCCAGCAGCGAAGTCAGATACCCAATAGGCTCTGCATGGATCAAAGTAAGCCAAACAAAATCTATGTTTTGTACCTGCTTCCAATACGTTTGGGAAGCACTGTTAATGAAAAATGAGGTTGATGTACCTATTGCACACTTTTGGATTATTGTTCACCACCATCAATCTGAAACCTAATGAAACAGAGACCACCTACAGTGGAGGGATATTGTGTCCATCTGACAAACTGCATCCAATTTACTAACTGATGGGATGCCATAAGCTGCCACTGGTCATATGATTTTCAGCTTCTGATTGGTCATACATTAAGCATTAGTAATGGGGCAATGCCGTTTCCACTATCATTCTCTGGCAAGAGTAAAAGAGTACACAGTGCACTATAATTCTGTGGTAACGATAGCATGCAATGTGCTGTTTTCTTCCCACTGTGGACACAAAAATTGTAGGAGACTTGGCTCTTCCACACTGTCTTTATGGAATTAACAAAGAAATATGCTTGCTATGACATATATTGAACCTTCTCAGTGCATTTCTGGGTAACTTTATGGGCATATGTGTTATGTATGTCACAACCAAACTCTGCAGGAAGAGATAAAATAGTGCACACATCACCCAATGGGTATAAACAATGGGCAACCTAAGCTCCAACCTGCACGGTGCAAAGTAGTTTTCCCAAAGAAAAATGCTGACTCTCTAAATGGAAGATGCTTTTGTTTCTGCACCTGTTCTGCTCAGTATCTTGTTACGGTGCTTCTGCTTCTCCTATATGTCATACTAATAGGGAGAAGCAAAACAGGGAGAAATTATGATGGATATTAGTTGATCCTCTTGTTATTGCTAGATGTGATTATTGCTTTTTCCTGCTTGGGCTCCCTCAGTGTAATCCTAACACAGTGCAGCTTATTAAAAAGCTCTGCTGTTTAAGTTTTAGTAGCATAATAACCACTTCTCTCTTTATGGTTGTTCTGAAGTCAATTCACTGGCCACCTGTCAGTGTGTGGAAATAAATGTTAGGTTTTTCTAATGACTATTAAGGTTTTTCATGGATTTTTCTCCCATCGTATCTCTCTGAACTTGTCCAGTGCGGTGTTCCTGCTTGTGATTTATGCTTAGCAGGTGTTTGTTTGCTATGGGTTTCTAAATGTTGGCTTCCTACTGTAAGAAAGGAATGGGAAGGTGGGAATGGGTTTATTGTATTCTGTATATTGTTCCACCACCACGAAATGGATTTCCAGCTGACACTCTGTGTGCTGCTATGTATTAAGCCACAAAACCCTCTCTATATCAGCAATATACCAAGTCATGCAAGGGAATTCACAGTTAAGACTGAAGCTCCATTATTAACTTGCTCTGTTGTGCCTGGGTATTGCTGTACATATTGTTTTGATATATATCAAGAACACTGCGATAGGTAAACAAAAGCAGGTGAGTTCACAATACAACTTCAGTCTTCACTATGAGATTCTGTGCCCTGATGTTTTAACCAGACCTCTTCTATTCCCTGAATTTCATCTTTTGCTATTTCAGTTTTTCAAGTTTATAATGTTTGTTGAGGCTGTGTGATCCAGTAAAAAATATACTTAAGAGATCTCATGTGTAAATACATAATATGGTTATCTAAACATATTTTTATCTAAACATTTCTTTTAAAAGACATTATTCATGTAACAGTTTGGATCTACAGTGTTAAAACCCACTGCAATTAGCTAGATTAGAGCATCCTAATTTTACAATGTATATTACTTGCCTGATAAACTGTAAAAGCTCTTGTCAGAGGCATTGCAGCGTTTTTTATCAATACTTTTTGCCCTGACTCTAATAGACATTTACTTCAGGGAGGATAACTACTGCTCTGAAGCTGCAGATTGTTAAGCATTGAGATTGTTTTCAATACTATACCTATACAAATGGCAGAATACTGTAGAAATCAAACCTTTCCTTAGCCTGCAAAAGCTTCTGAGGCTGTTTCTGTCACCCACATAATCATTATCCAAAGCCTTCCAAGTCAGCAGCAAAAAAAAATTATTACCTTCAGTGGGTTTGGATTAGTCTGCATTTTAATATACCTTCAAAGATGGGGTTTATACATGCATGGCTCCTCTTTTTCCCCAAAGACAGATCCTACTTTGTCTATGAGTCACAGTTTATTTGTTACTCCACTGCATTTTGGTCACCTCTTTCCTCCAAGTTAGGTCTTCTCTTTCCCAGTGCTGCTGACTGAACATGATTTAGGACTTCCTTTTATTATTTCATTCTCATCTTATCACTTATGTTACCCAAGCAGTCCCTGGCACGATCTGTAGTTGACTTTTACAATTTTATAAAGTTTTGGCTTTTTTCCTGGCGACTTATAATAGCACTGGTAAGCCATAAAGGGGAAATAAGATAGAGCTCAGCCTTCTGGAAAATATATAAACCAAGACAACACAAGATACTGCAAAAACTTACAACTGGTTATCACAGTGAGTACTGTAGGCTGGCTCTGATCTACCTTAAAATCATGATTATAGAGGTTTAAGCCAGCATTTCACTTGAAATTAGAGCCTACTATAAGGAATGGTACTGTAACAACAAACCCACTAAACTTCATGGTGCCTGTAGGACTCTACCCCAAATTTACATTTAAACCAAGATAACCTTGTATCTACCCTTTGCAGGATATTAGATACTGGTCTTTATTCTTCAGCCATCCAGTGGGTTTGGGAAGTTGCAATGCATACAGTTTTGTTTATCATATAACTTCCCTTCATATCACAGAGATATACACTAGAGCTAAGAGTGGCTGTCATTTGCCAACAAAAGGCTGTTATTTTTGCTGTTATGTGTCTGCATGCTGTTTTGACAATAACTCTTCTGTTTCCGTCTCCTCTACTTAAACTTCATAGCAGAAACTAGATAATTTAGAAGATCTTCTGAAGACCACTACTTATCAATATCCCTGTTAGCTCCATCTTGTAACTCGCCTTTGAGAAAGGTGTCACTTGATTCATTCCTTTATTTGGATATTTACTACTCTGTAACAGGAGCTCCCAGTCAATGCTCTGGGCTCCACTGACAACCTTTTAAAAATATGCACATAAATAAATAGAATTTCCAGTTGCCACAAGATCCATCAGAGAGCACAGCAACAAAATAGATATAACAAAAATAATTTGTCCCTACAAAGTGACTGATCGTTCCAATGACCCCAGTGGAACAGAACCTGTATATCATTACCATAGCACCATCAGCAATCCTTTCCACCTCTATTGTTATAGGATAGGGAGAAAGAATGAGCTGAAGGTGAGAAAACATGATTTTATAAACTGAAGGAAGGCACCCTGTAACAGCTGTAAGAGGGATGCTTCTAATATCTGTAAGACAGTGTAAAAGAAAGGAATCTGGATGCAAGAGATCCTGATTACATTACTTTAATCATCAGTCTTAACCTGGTGCATCAATTTCTGTGGATTTCTCCATAATTTTATTGGTTTAAAAAGAACACATCCAAGCTCATAATAGGCTTAGTTGGTATTATAGGAATATAACACAGCTACTTGCCAAACAGAATCACATACACACGTGGTTTTGTGAAATCTGAATTCTAGTATTGTACCACAGTGGAATCCTATTTTTCTCATAAAGTCTGCAACAAAGCTGTAGAGCTCTTGAGAGAGGAACTTTTTTATACAGCCTTTGAATCACCTTCCTTTTAAAATGCTGCTAAGTGTGAAATTAGTGTTGTCCCTCAAAGTGCATGAGAATAATTGTCAGTAATTGAACACAGTTTGGGGGCTAATTATATAAAAATTGATATTAAAAGAATACTACAGGATTGATTGAGTTTTGCAGTTCATATTTAACTTTCAAATTACTAGAGTTGAAAGGCTGTGGTAAGAAACAATAAAAATCCATTCCAAGCTGCTAAAGCAAATTAAAGTTTACTAGTCCTCTGAAAGGTGAATGATCCAAGTGAGGTAATGCAGGGAGGACAGTTAAAATGTTCTTGACATTTACCATAGATTTAAAATATCAGCTGGTTGGATGCCATATGTTGAACACATTTAATTGTTCCACTGAATTTCTGTTTAAATGGTTGGGATTTCTGTTTTCATTTGTCTTTAAAAGGAGGAAAACTCACAATGTCATGGAAGAAATGCCTTCTTTAGGTGCATCAACTCCACAATTTTGTGGAGGATCCAATAGAGTCAGTACATGCTGACGTGAGAGGAGCACAGCCTATCATGACCTTGATTTATACTTTTGAATGGGAGCAGAAAACTTGAGTTTCGGGGAGAATTTTTAACCACCACTTGTTCTAATTATATAGTGTCAGAAATAAATGGGATCTTGACAAAAGTAAAGCAAAGGAACTTACCACTTTTCCTCATGCTGGAAGGAACTTCGCAACCCCAGAAGCAGGTGAAGCACTTCCAAATTTTCCTGGAAGAAGAACTGTGAAAAAAATAAGACAGAAGGGAGAGAAATTATCTACATTGTATGCTGCTTGTCATAGGCTCAGAGGGTTTCAAAATCTATGTATATTGCATTGTATATGACATTGCATGGCAACCAGAAACAGCTGGAAATTGCTGAACAATTCAGGAAAAAAAAAAATCAAACACTTATCTCTCCTCAAAAGTTATTGGTACAGAAACATGTCCTTTTACAATAAGCAGCATGGAGAGACCACAAAGTGATATTTCAAACATGCACATGACAGTGCAGAATGTTTTAGCTGTGAATAGCCAACTAACATTCAAAAGTCTGGACCAAAACAATTGAATTCAGAGATTTTAACTGAATTTGAATTGAATTCAGTCTTTTTCTAAACTGAAGCTTTTAAGTATTGTGAGGAATCATCGAATCATAGAGTGCTTTAGGCTGGAAAGGAACTTAAGACCATCTAGTTCCAATCCCCGGCCACAGGCAGGGATGCCTCACACTAGACCATGTCACCCAAGGCTCTGTTCAACATGGCGTGGAACATGATACCCTTTACAGCTTTGTTTATTTTCCTAGAAAAATGTTATTCCTTCTTTATTAAAAAAATCTGGAGGTTTGTGAGAATGATCACTGATGTTCTTCTCTCAATGAAAAGTGGTATCTCTAGGAAGAAAGTATTACAAAACAATTTAAGATGAACACAGGCTAGCTAAGTATAAAACAAATATTCTTGTAAAATATTTTCAAAAAACATACATTTCAGTTTCCATGTAACTGTTTGGAATACCTTGCTATAACTAGTTATAATTTTACATACTTAACTGTGTCATGTAATTTGGATGTTACAAAACCAGTGAATATTTACATTAATAACAAAAATATTTCTAAATGAAACAGCAAGTTTGAAAAAAATAACTGAAATGTATCTGAGTAAAAAAAATCTGTTTCAACAAAATTCAATACTAAACAATTAAAAAAATCCAAAGAAAATTAACTTCACCAGGATGAAGAGACATGAGGGAAGACTGAATATAATGTTTGCAACCTTTAAATGATCAAAAATAAGGAATCAGCCTTTGTTGAATCCTGATATTATTCTGGGTGGTGAGGCACTGGCATAGGTTGCCCAAAGAAGAAATAAATGCTCCATCCCTGGCAGCGTTCAAGGCCAGGCTGGACAGAGCCTTGAGCAACATGGTCTAGTAGAAGGTGTCCCTGCTCAGGTTGGAACTGGGTGATCTTAAGGTTCTTTCCAAACCTAACCATTCTATGACTCTACCATGAAAGTCACTGCTTTAAGGAAAAAACTTCTCCTTCTGTTTTACTATTAGTATAGAGATCACAGACTTTGTGCTTCCAAGGCTCTGCTAAGAGCCACTATTGATTTAAGCTGCCCTCAGCAGCTGGGCTTTTTAAAGAGTAGCCATGATATCTAGTCACATCTCCAAAACTCTCAGCTTTGGCTGGATATTAGTTATACCACGAGAGCTTCCATGCTGCAAAACTGGTTTTTGTCCAGACAAAATGTAATATCTGCAAAACCAAACTGCATGCCTGGGCATACGCACTCAAGAGAACAAAGACTAGATGGTCATGAAGAGATTGAGTTAATTACTCTGGTTCTGCACAAATGTTCAAACCCAGACTTTCTCAGTAATAGTTTATGACACCAGAAATAAAGGCAACATGCAGGAGTTTTGCAAATTGTGTAAAATATAATAGCGTAACAACATATGCAAAAAACCTAACAGCCACCCAATGCTCAAATGCTAAAGTACTAAATATGATTCATTAGAGAGCAATTAAAACACTAAGCCAAATGGTTCTTTCTGCACAGGAGATGCCACTGGCTAAAGTTATAAGCAGTGGAAGAGGAAACATGCTCAGCTATAACAGCCAACTACAAATGTATATGATTAAACAAATTTGTCCACTGAAATGAATGTACAAACTACAGTTAACGAATCTGATGAAGTTTTTAATGAACTGGCATACATTAAATACATATCACATTGCTATAGGCCCCAGTGTGCTTTCTGAAGTAGATGTGCCACATAAAACCCAATTAACTTTCAGAGACAGAATACAAACTGAACTTCACCAGATGGCTGAATCATTTGGAGTTAATTCAGACATTACTGACTGGGTTAATAGTATGGTCACTGTGCTAAAATAACAAAACAAGTTACGAGAACTTTAGAGATAAAGCCATGAGTAAGGCAATCCAACCTAGTAGGGGACCTAACGTAGTTCCCTGAAAGAGCTGGTGAAGAGGTCACATCCAGACATCAAAATGTAAGAGAGCTTTCAGTCTGGGATGTCAGCCAAGGAGCCTGGCAATTCTAACTCTATAAAGGATTTGTTCCTTCAAGCCTTTTCAGAAGATTTTCACAATTCCATCAGCACCTGATTTTTAGGAATGTCTTGTCACAGATTTTGAAGGGTGTGGACAGCATGGAATCAAGTAAATACTACTGACCTGCTGGAAAGTGATGAAGATTAGCTCCCAAGCAGAATGCTTAATTTCTATAAAGAAGAAAGAACATTAGACTGAGCAGAAACACACTTCCTGGTCAGCCTGGAAGAATCTGGTTATGTAGAAGAAAATAGCAACAAAAAGCCAGACTTGACCCTGTAAAAATGGATTTAAGTGAATGACTGGAATATCCCTAAACAAGGGGCCTGGCATATACTGATGGGCTTGTTTCCATATGTGAACATACTCATAAATTCTTATGGCTAAGTACTTCCGTCAAGCAATACATAATGACAGCAGGTTGAATGGCCGAAGAAAAGCCTTCAGAATACATGAGACATTATCCTGCCAAGTACTGGAATATTTTGAGATGAAGCAAGGTCCACAATCTCAACTGTGATAGGGACTATTTTATTATTTAGGGACGTGTGCTTCTAACCCTATGCAACATAACAGAATGCTCACACTTCTTTTAATTCAGAAACAGTCTCTTGTCTAATGCCTATGAAATCGGGATTACTTAGAAATAAAACCAACCCATACACAAATGATTGTTTTCGTACTAACACCTCTGTTTTGAAAAACAGATGAATTATTTTGCTTTTTCTAACTATCACTGCCATTTTAAAACATGCATAACCAAGATTTGAATGTTCTATAGCTAGCAGGAATCCTCACTGCTGTGAATGCTGCCTTGTCTTTAGCTGCCTTCAAAATGCAAGTCCAAGGTCAATCTGAAAACAGATTTTCATTAAAAATAATTCTTCCTTACAAACAACTCACACATATTTCTGAGTAGTACAACATAACAAGACATTACCCAGTTTCACCAGAAAAAAATCGTTCAAGCTTTCAATAGCTTCAAGGCCATGCAGTTTGAACAAGGAAACTTCAAAGCTCAGCCTCAAATCCTAGTTCTTCTATGACTGCACTCTTAGTAAAGCCTCTCCCTATTTTCTTTGTGGTCTTTCATGACTTAATTAGAAACATCTTTCAAAGGCACTTCTTTTATTTTTTACTATAGTAGTATAACATCTGCATTTTCAGCAATATGCTATTTAATCACATTGGGTTATAAAGTGAAATTCTTAGTACTTAGTGTAATATCTTGTAGAACCCATACATTTGGTCTTTTAGTGTCCCTGACTCATCATCTTATATTCTTTCATCAACATTTTAATAGCCACTCTTAAAAATGTAATTTGATGTATAATTCTCTAAACCTGTTTCAGTTTTGTTGTTTCTTTAAAAAGTAACTTCTCCTGCACATGTTTTCTTTCTGTGATTACTGCACCTGAAACTAATTCCAAGCATTCAAACATACAGACTTAAAACCAGGGCCAGCAGACACTCAGAAGCTCAAAAAACGTTGCTAGGTTGTGTTCTTCAGTATTCTTAGATAAGAAAATTCTGATAGTGTCAAGACTGTGACTTCCAGTTTTGACTGAAACTTGTTCTGTTATGCATCTAATGTAAGGTATGTGGTGTTGTTAGACACCTAAATTCTAACTCTCTGTTCAGTCCCTATGTACTTGCTGTGTTGGATCAAGCACTTACTGTCTGCAGTTAGTCCTGTTTTCCAGTGTACTTTAAGTCAGAGACTCTCAAAATCAACTGTCTGTGGCTGTTCTGTAGCTGACTAACTGGGTTTAAGCATTTATCCAGTTAATTTCCTTCTTGTTAATTTGATGAAAATAAAACTCCATACGGTAAAGTGGGATATCTGTGTATTTCAGGGAATTCTGGATCAAAGCTTCCCTGAGCATAGCACCTACTTAAAACCATAACTGAGCAGGACAGCTCCAAAATACATATTTATGTTAAATGTGTAAATATTTTTCTCAATGACTCTTCTTTCTCAAATGTGTGGGTTGAATGGTCATGCTTACTTCAAGAGGAGTATTTACTGTAAGCAAGCTACCTATGAGACTATCTGCTCCTTTCTTCTATACCAATTCATAAGTAGTTATCAGAGAAAAAAAGGACCAGATTGACAGTGAAAGCACAAAAAAAAGAGTTCCACTGCAACATCCTTGGTGGTGTTCAAGGCCAGGTTGGACAGAGCCTTGGGTGACATGGTTTAGTGTGATGTGTCCCTGCCCATGGCAGGGGGGTTGGACCTGGATGATCTTAAGGTCCTTTCCAACCCTAACTAATCTATGATTCTGTGTTTTCCCTTTGACATATGTCTGCTAGTCCTTATAGTACGGGGAAACAGGAAAAATCAAACTTGAAAACATGTTTTAAATTCTGGTTGCAACAGTAACTGGGCAGTACTGGTGCTTGCTTATTCAGTAGCTGTGTGCATAATGGCATTTGCATGAGGCTACTTGGGTTTTAACCCACATTCTGCAGAGTGAGCAAAAACGAGATTCTATTTTCTTCTTATGTGTTTTAAAAAAAAAATAACTTGTATACAGATATGTACTACATATTTAATGATGCACATGGAAAACTAATGTTTCTGTAGGAATAAGGGAATGTACTGAAAAAAAAAAAATCCGAATTTTGTCTATGGAGATTTGCTCCACTAAACTGCATTGGTCATTGCAAATAGACAGGTTCCTCTGGGAACCAATCCAGAGCAAAAGCCCAATTTTAAGTGCTTTGAATTGCTTTTGAGAAGGTTGGGTTCTTACTATGCAGATATTGCTTGACAACAATCAAGTCAGCATATGGGCAGAGCCACTAAGAATAAGATAGAAGTACTGAAACTCTAGGGCAGTATCTCTGCTTTCAATATGGATGTTGAAAATCAGCCTGCAGATATGTGGCCCTTGCAGATTCTTCACAGCATACCTCCCCTTTGGAGAATTCCACCAAACCTTGCAAACTGAAACCCATAAACATTCTTAAGACTTCTACAGCGTGCACAGAGAAAGAAAGCCAACCTTGCCAGTTACTCTGGATAAAGAAAACCCTTTTTGTACTTATATCTTACAGCAAGTGACCAGTTCTTTTTTCCTGGGGTTGCCACTGGAGTCTTCATGTCTCAAAATGCCTACCTCTTACTTTCTTAAGCAGAATCTTTAAAGCACTTCAGTCCTTGA
This sequence comes from Pezoporus wallicus, assembly GCF_028554395.1. Classification (NCBI taxonomy): domain Eukaryota; kingdom Metazoa; phylum Chordata; class Aves; order Psittaciformes; family Psittacidae; genus Pezoporus; species Pezoporus wallicus. Next base: position 1,486,495 of record NW_026637486.1, read on the forward strand.
AGCACCATTGGACTGAATATATGTTTTTTGACTCAGGAGTGGTAATTATGAAACCTTGTTTCAAAGGTGGAAGCACTCTGTATTGCAACTTATATTATTAGTTAATTCTTAGGCAAGTCATAATTGGAGCCATAGTACTCAGTTTCATTACACATGAACAAATCTGGAATGAAGCTCCTGCAGTCAGGTTAAAGTCAATGAACTATATAAGATTTATACTGGCTCGACTGAGATCATAAATTGTTCCTGTAATTGGACCTTTAGTTTTAAATATAACATTTGCAATTGGCAGCTCTGCCCAAGGGACAGACACAGTATCTCGACAGAGTTCTGAACCTATTAGAATTAGTTGGGAGACAGCGACTACATGATGAATGTCCTCTTTTTAGTTATCTTTTAGAAAATTAGGTGGTGCTGAATTTGAAGTAGATTATCCTTGATTTTGCATCTGCAACATTTCTAGACCAGAAAGATTGCTAACTTAAAGCAGAAGAGGGTGTGATGTCCATGTCAAATTTTTAATTTAAAAAAAGCTGTAGTTGGGTTCAATTGACTGAATGTCCATTTGCAGCTGGAGTGCATTAGATACATTCCAGCATTTTCCACTTCAGTTTAATCCAAAAGGAATTCAGTTCATGTGCTTCAATACCACATCTTGATGTGAATCAAAGCACAGACCATCAGGATAATCAGATTCCCTTCAAAAGCACAATACTGATCTGAACTAAAATGACACTAAAAAGAGAAGTACAAAAAGGTGTTTGTAGGCTTTGCTGAAGATTGTTTATACACTCAGTGGAAATTCTCTTACAAAAAGGCCTGCATTCTTTCCTGAAGTGGGAAGTTAGGGCAAGAAGGCCTGTGAATGAAGTGCTTTATAAAACAATAAGATAAAATGAACTTGTCAAGATCAAACTCCAATTGCTGTTTTTTAGCCAGCTAAAACTAATCATGTAATGTAAGAATGGCATAAAAGACATCTCTTAGGACTGAATTGTTCCTAAAAGAAGCTATTTGGAAAGGAGCAAGGACTTACTGAGATGACACTAACTTTTCTGCTGACCTTTAAGAGATAACTTCAATTCTCGTGTAGACATTTTTAGCCCAAAACAGCGAACCTGGCTGGTTAAGGGCTTAGATACAGGCTTGCTCCCTTTTATATCACATCTTCCATTTTCAGTGCAGATGAAAGCCCTTATGTGTTGATAATCCTTTTAACTCCTTTTCCACAGTTCACCCTCATAAGCAAGACAGCCACCCTGGCTCTGGGTTTCTGCTTCCAGATTTTCTGGAAAAAGCAACATAATATGCTTCAATAGCCTTCATCAAATATTTAAATCAACCTGGATGGCTTTGCTAGAAGCAGGAGGATGTACTGTGCTCCCTCACTTGGACTGAGCAGCTGAAGAAGCACTTCTTGGCATAGAAGGATCAGTCAGGTCAACAATTTCTTCAGCATCTCCAACCAGTGCAGCTATTCATAAAAGTAGTATCTGTCCATGGCCTGACATTGGGGTACAAATCTGCAAGTTAACTGCATGCTGCAGACACAGCCTAAATGTAATTAGATCTTTTGTTTAAGAATAAACTGACTCTAACTGCTTCTTGGGCATGTGGTTCCTTCAAGACAAAAAGGCAAATAACTCAGTTACATTTAGAAAAATGGCTTTAATGAACAGGAAAATGGCATTTAATCTTTTGGTGCATCCTGCATTTTATGAGTAAATTCCTTGGGAAACTGTGTAAATGGAACATAATTATTTTTAAAATAGAATCTTTTGTTATTAGCTACATAACTGTCATGTGTACATAAAGCACCCTGCTGTACAGACAAAAGACTGGAAAAGTTTCCTGGAGAGTTTCTGCTATTGAAAGAATAAAAATTGAAGCAATGGGGTGAACTTTTGGTTCAAACACTGAATGCTAAACCTGGCTGAGAGAAAATCGCTTTATTCTGATAACCGGATTAGTTAGAACAAAAATAGAGAAAATTAAGAACTGAAGAGCAGAAAATTAAGGTGGAATGCAATTTAAAGAGTAAGTAGATGATGTAGGCTTTCATTTTCATCCCCCCCAGTGTCCAGCTAATTAAAATTACAATCAAAATGAAAGTCTAAACTTGTAAATATCTTTAGCTAATGATTTTGTCTTTTTAATCATCTTCACATTCAAAGACTTTATTTTATTCATTTAGAGCTTTACAATAAAATGAAATTGTTTTCCCTCTCGTAAAATCCTTTTAATTTTTGTTATCTGTTTCTTTTTATATCATATATTATGTATTTTTCTTTTTTCTTTCTAATTTCTGCACAGCATTCACTACTTTTATAGTCTGTGCTCCTCTGACGCATTTACTTAAAACTGGTATGAAGCTAAATGTAATAAAGTGCTATAACAAACTTTTTAGCTTAGAGTAAAATCACCAGAGTTGCAACTACTGGCTTGAAAACTAATCTAGACAAATCAGCTTTCCTCATAAAGTGCATGTGCAGAGACAATGAGGTTTTAAAGCCACTGAGCACATACAACTTTAAGTTTAGACAGACCAACAATTCATCTTTGTAAGACAAAGAGTGGATTTGCCCCAGATTTGCCCCAGTTTATCGACTGCTACCCTTGAATAATGTCTGGTTTTGCTGTGAGTTTTGAGGCAATTCTTTTAAATGGATCAAGAGTTAAGTCAGACATTCTTAATGTACTAGGCAGCAATGACTCACCTTTCTGACCTTAGTGTTTGAAAATTAGCGTTTGCCGTGAGTATACTCTGTACCTCCTACCAACCTGGGAATATGGAGTAATTTTATCATTAAATATGCATACAAATGTAGTTCTTTCTTGTTTCACATGCTTATGTCACCATGAAGCCCATGAAAACATATTTGAGTTTGCTTCAGAATTTTTATTATATAACCTTTCTAAAATGTGGCAAGGAAACAATGAAAATGTAGAGAAAATAATGCTCAGTGCTATGGCTCTGTCTAAATGATTTTCCTCACTTTGGATAATACAGGCATTTTATTTTGTTTTGCTAGACAATATCGACTTACAAAGGCATGAAGGCTGGAACTTAGCCAGTCATAAGCATATACTTTAACACCATGCAAATACAGCACTTATTTATTAAGCAAGTGCATTTCTACTTCAGTTACTTGCATGATCCAACTATGCCGTGAAAACTGAGGATTCTGAACCGGATATTGGGAGTTAGACTGTGCACTCTGAGCTATGCTTGAGAAATGGTTTTGAATTCTTTCAGCATTTAGAAATCATACAAGAAGGCAGTACCAACACCCAAGTAAAATGCTGTAAGTTCAGAATACTCAGGTTCAGGGGCTGGCTGATGGACAAAAAAAAATCAGTGTGAACACATCTAAAGGTGCTAACTTTAACTTCATAGAAACATTTTTCACATCTGTAATGACTGTCACAGGTGCTACAAGTCCTGTGTGTACAGGAGATTCCATTCACATGCAAGCACAGACCACAGGTGTCTGCAATTTTGAATAGTTTTCAACCTACCTGGGAAGATTTATACTGTCAGTCATGACTCTGGTATCTGAATTATCTCCAGATAAAGCCTACTAGGAGCACACAAGAGACCTGAAAAGCTATCATGAAGTAACTGACAAATGGTTTGTATGCTATAAAAATTCTAGCTGGAACAAAACAGTATTTTCATTTGCTTGTTATCTTCACTTTCATTTTCTTAGGAATTAAGAGGAAGGAAGATGTTAGCATTGTACTCTACCTTGTGAGATAAGAATCACTTTCATATTGGTGTACACATCCACTGAAATAGTCTCATTTTACACTAGTAAAAGCAAAGCCAGATTTTGGCCCAGCATCGTCTGGAATCTCTAACAACATACATTCCCTGGTTCTGAAAGGCAAATTTCGTCTGGCTACTTGGAAGATCTCCAAGAGTTTGTACTCTGCAAGGTTTGAAAGGGATTAACTGCATATTCTTGTGCATTTAGAATCAATATAACATATGGATTGGCCTCATCTTCTTGAGTTGCCACTGACCGCAAAGGGAGTATTTGTACAATTCAGACAGATGTAATTGGGCTCAAAGCCTCCGTGGGTTTTATGTGCAAAAGTTAATTTATGTGAATGTATTAATGTTAATACATCAGTCATTTCACCAGGTCACCTGCCAAAAAGAGTGCCAAGATTTTGCCTGTACATACAGAGATGAACAGGAGCTTTGAGACCCTCTACACCCAAGACATTTTAAAATATCCAATGCTTACTTAATCATTTTATGCTGTTAATAGATCAATCAGTGTTCTTGATTTCAGTACCAGCATGTGCTTTCTAATACGAAAGTTCTTCAATACAGAAGAACAACTGCATTCCAAATCATCAAACCAGACACATTTGCTGCTTCAGACACTTCTGTTAACAGCTGCGCTGCTTTGTAGTGAGGTATTATGAGATACCCAGAGTCTCCATCTAATTTTGTGAATTGTTAATGACACAAAATGGTTTGAAAATAGCCAGAAGTAAAAGTACAGTGTAAAACAACTCTATGAAAATCACTAGAAGTATTTTGTAGCAAAAGCTCTTTGGTAAAACAAAGGAAGGGTTGCAGGAACAGGAGGAAGGTGAAGGGAAGAGAATGACTGTCACAGAACAACAGTGAGCCATTCAGTCAGAGCAACAGTACAGTAAAACCTTCTCCAGATGACAAATATGGCCTCTAGGTTTAGTCACAGAAAACTCCATCTAATCCCAATGGCTGCTAGTGTGTCTAAGCTGTCTTTCAAACAGTGGAAAATTGAAGCTCAAGACAGAGAAACCCTTGAGGAGGTTTAAATGTTACTTTTTTGTCTAGGACCTCAGTTAAGTTTCACTGGCTTTCAGAATGTACTCCTTAAATGTAGCTTTTAGGCGCAAGCAAGCAAATTTACCTTTAGTAAAAAAAGGTACAACTGCATATTAACTCAAAGTATTCTTTTGCAATATTGAATTTCATATGCTTTTACCTTTAAGCCGTCATTAGGGCTCGAATTCTTAAACTGTGGTGTATGGTGCATTTTGTGAGGCCTGTGAAGTTGTTCTGTGTTTTTAGGTCTGCTTAAAAGACAGCTAAAATACGTAGTAGATTTTTCCTAGTGTGGCTTTCCATTAGAAACATCTGCTTTTAGCACCAGATTTTGTGGTTGCTAGGTAGATGGCAAATCACCTCTGAAGAGGTGCTCTCTGAAACAGAGATGTTCTGTATTAAAAATAATCTTAACTACGAACATTTAAAAACACTTGATCGATGGCTCTGAACTCTCAGTAACATTGACCTTCAGTGGCTTGAAATACTAATGCAATTTTTCAATTTGCTATTATAAAATCCAGATTTCATAAACATATTATTATCTTCCCATTTTGATTACTTATTCCCTCGAAGGTCTACAGTGCTTTTCTCTAACATCTAAATGGAAATAGGATTAGGATGAGATTCTGTCACTCGGGGGATTTGTGGAAAAAAGGCGGGATATGCACAGAAAAGGTCATTTCTTGGGGGCGAGATGAATAAAATGACACAGTTATGAAGAAGGACAGCAATAACAATATTAGCAATTTTGCATGGTTTTAAATTGATTGCTTTGTTGGAGATACTAATGTTGGGGAATAACACACTTATTTTCTTGCCTTTCATAATATCCTTAAGTATACTTAAAAATCAAGCTCTTAAGAAAGCTACATTATTTCAATAATGTAGGGGGGGGTTAGGTAACTGAGTGGGTTCATGTGAATTGTTTTCTGTGACTGTACTTGCTCTCTGACTGCTCATGGGATAATTTTACTAACATCTGTTGCTTTCCGGTGCTAGGTCTGCAAACTGTTTTGTCACTTATGATTTTTTTATTACTTAGCTGGTTGAATGTGATATCTGAATGGACAGATAATTAATAAGAAACTCCATTATGATTTTTCTGGCAAACCATGATTGCAATTAAGTTGGCCTGTGGCTGAAAGATCAAATCAGATCAAACTCCTTTCCCTTAACAAGTGTATCTATCAAACCTCCTTGCTTTTACTTTGTTATTGTCATGTCTTAAAGATGCTGAAGTCTGTGTGCCAGATCAAAGTAACAGGTTTCAGTTAAATGATTTTTTATACAAAGCTTACAAGTGTGCAGTGCATACGGTGTAACATAGTGACTAATGTTCTCTGGGCCTCAGTACTAAAATATTTTATGGTTCTGATATTGCAGTATTTTTATTTAGATAAATTACTCCATAAGGGCACTTGGCTAAAGTGATTTCACATTTATTTTAAAGTCAGAGAGTAAGAGAAACATGGCTAAAAGAAGAAGAAAAACTGTCTTGAGTTTTGCATTTGATGCAATTAAGAAATAATCTTTGTAGTTGGTAAAGTACAGAGATATTTCACAATTCAGTAATTTTGAGTGTAATGCATATTGAGAGAAAACAGCTCAATAAATGTTTTGAGCAAAATGAAATTAATAGATACAAAGGACACAGTTTACTATGAAGCATTGATTAACTGCTCCAGATGAGCCCTGCTGGGTATTGAAATGCACACCAACAGCTTAAGGGGAGCAAGCCATGTCCATGAGTTAAATATAGTGGTATTTAAGCCCCTTTTGTGCACCTATTTAGAAAATATTTCTTGAACTGGTAACCGAGTCTTGCATTGTCCGAAGTTCTCTGGAGGACAAAAATGTGATGAGAGCAACATTCTTGCAAAGACCTCCACTGCTAGAACATGTCCTTCTCAGGTACACTGAAAATTTAAGTCTGGAAATCATCAGTGATACCTATGAGGTGTAAAAACAACAACAACAAAAAACAACAAACCCCAAACAACCCTTGTTAGCCAGCACTGAGGATATATTGGGGTTTTTTAGCATGTATTCCTATGATGAAGTGGCAAATCTTAGGACTCCTTCACCTTCCTATTGACTCTTGCTAGTGCATTGTATGCCAGGTGCTTGGGCGAACCACCAGCAGGATTTAGATGTAGGACAGAGGAACTTTGGCAGCACGCAAAACAAGCAGAGAACACAAGAGACTAACACCTAGCTCAAATGAGCAAAGCTTCATGTTCATTCCCTCATATAGCAGCTGTATTTCTAATAGCCAATATAAAATTGCAAAGGGTTTGAGCCCTTTTGACTCCTATTTCCATGCAGTCCCCATGTACAGGTGCCCCAAGCTAAGGAAACAAGACATAACTGCAGGTTAAAACATTTCAGTGGGGATTTTTGCTTCCCTATCAAGTCATGTCTTCTCCCACAGGTACTGAGCTGCTGCCAGCAGAAACAGTAGTTCTCCAACTGCCTTCAACTTGCAGCTGCTTCCCAGTTTCCTGGCCTGGAACAGCCGTGCTCCTGCTGATACTGCTTTGTCTATATTTTCCTGAGCCTTTTGCACTCAGTTCCACAGCAAGAAGCACTGGTTTAAAGATACAAACAACTCAACAGGTGCTGGGAGGAACAACCTCCTCTATTCCAAGAGATAAATAACTGTAAAAGTTGTATACATTTAGCCACTTCAGCCATTCACACCACAACCGACAGTGGAGGCCTTACCAGATGACCTGCAAATATATGACCTTCTAGAACCTTCAGCAATACACTGCATGCAAATGAGACTGCATTTGTGCCCAAGGGAAGCAGCCTCCGGGTTTCTCTGAGGCTACTCCTCCAAAGCTAATGCAACAGCCCAAGTAGGTGACTTTGGTAAATCACCTACCACTTTGTAAGACCTTTTTTCTTTCTTAAACTTGTTTATTTAGGCAGAAGCTGCATCTTACTGTGCTTTATGTGATGCCGAGCCACAAAGTTATGCAGAGTCGTAAGTCCTCGTGAAACACGTATAAGCCCCAATGTTTTCTTTAGGTCCCCTCAGGCTTTCCCAAACGCAGCCCACCCAGGAAAGAGAGGAAGTTTTTTCATCCAACACTTTAGTGAGAAGGCAGAAGAGCTCTTACTGCTCTAAATGTGTTGCAGCAGAAAACACGGTACAATTCATGGACTGGTTGGGGTGGGAAAGGACCTTAAAGCTCATCCATTGCAACCTCCTGCCACGGGCAGGGACCCCTTCCACTAGAGCAGCTTGCTCCAAGCCCCTGTGTCCAGCCTGGCCTTGAACACTGCCAGGGATGGGGCAGCCACAGCTTCTCTGGGCACCCTGTGCCAGTGCCTCAGCACCCTCACAGGGAAGAGCTCTGATATTCCTAGAACCCAAAGCAATGCACTGACTAAGCCAGAAGTTACCCCCTTGCCTTGGCTTCGCGTTAAGAGCCTCGCCCGACGTTATCCTCACTCCTCCATGGCGCCCGCTTCCCCCGCCTCAGGTAACGGCCGGCACGCGCCCGCCCTAACGGCCGCGCCGCGCGACCCGCCCGTCCCCTCAGGCGCGTGCGCCGACGGAGGGCGGGGCCTCAGCCAGAGCGCGTCGGATTCGAACGGCGGTGGCGGGCGGGAAGGAGCCGGGCAGGAGCGGAGCGGCCATGGCGGGTTCGGCCGCTCTGCTCCGGCAGTGCCCGCTGCTGCTTCCACAGAACCGCGAGCGGACCGTCTATGAGGGCTTCGTCACCGCGCAGGTACCGCCGGCGGTGCTCGCTCGGCCTCAGCTCTCCCTCCCTGCGGGACCGGGTCTGTGTGAGGGAGGAGCGTTTCCCGCCTCGTCCCCGGCTGGCAGCTTCCCTGCCGGGCGCGGGGCCGCCGGGGTTGTGAGGCAGGAAACGGGGCACTTCAGCAGCGCACGGGCCCTTGCTGTGTGCTGACGGTGCTGTGCCAAGGCGCCCGTGCCGCGGTCCTCCGGGTTCTCGCTGTCTATGCCCGCCCAGCTGCCGGTGTTGTGGCAGCGCGGGCAGGCTGATGGCCTGTGGGCCGGGTTTGTTGTGCCGGCGTATGTGGTTTGGGGGCAGGTTCAGTGTGTCTACACTCTAGGCCTAGGATAAAGCTGCGTGGAGACCTCATAGCAGCCTCCCAGTGTCTGAAGGGGGCCTATAGGGATGCTGGGGAGGCACTCTTCATTAGGGACTGTAATGACAGGACATGGGAGAATGGGTTAAAACTGGAACAGGGGAAGTTTCGACTGGATAGAAAGAGGAAGTTCTTTCCTGTTAGGGTGGTGAGGCACTGGAATGGGTTGCCCAGGGAGGTTGTGAATGTTCCATCCCTGGCAGTGTTCAAGGCCAGGATGGACAGAGCCTTCGGTGACATGGTTTAGTGTGAGGTGTCCCTGCCCATGGCTGGGGGGTTAGGACTCGCTGATCTTAAGGTCCTCTCCAACCCTAACTGTTCTGTGATTCTATGAAGCAAGTGTCTAATTGTGTGTATTTTCTTTTCACTTCCTGTGTTTCTGAGGTTAAAGCTTAAGTAGCTGCATCATCTCACTCAGGGTGTAGTAAGTTACAGTGTGGGGAGAACAGCACCTGGGATGCATTGAGAGTGGATGCTCTAAAGACAACTTTGCCATCAGAGGCACTATGCAGTGATGCTGCAGGCGTGGCTTGTTAATATATCACACATGCATGTGCAGACAGACCACAGAAACAGTTCTTTGCAGGTGTATTTTTATTTAGAAATAGCAGGGATTTTCCTCCTGTAAAGTCAGACAGCATGGTCTGTGTCAAACTTGCATTTCCAAAAGCATCGTATTTGCAGTCAAAATACAGGAAGGTTTCCTGTTTAACCTGCTCTGGGTGGCCTGCCTTGGCAGGTGGGTTGGACTAGGTGATCTCCAGAGGTCCCTTCCAACCCTAATGATTTTGTGACTCTTGCATCCAGCTTTCACAAGACATTTGGAAGTGTGTGCTTATGTTTGTATGACTCCAACAGATGTGACTTCTGAACTGCTGTGTGCTAGAATGCGTCCTGGATTTAATGGGAAGCTTGGGATGTGAGTGTGAGCGTCTGTTCTTAGATCTGATTTATTTTTTTTTTTATTAGGGCTGAGGCCATAGCATAGCCAAGTCTGAGGTTATGCACTTAAGCTTTGGAGGAGATTGGAAGTACTTGATGTGCCAATGGGCTATATTCAGCTCAGAAACAGATATCTTAAAGTCCTTTCCAACCCGAACTATTCTATGGTTCTATGGTCTTGGTTTTACTTGTGATCATCGCAGGAACACTGAGGTTGAAAGAAACCCCTGGAGGTCTTCTAGCTGGAGCAGGTTGCTCAAGATAGTGTCCCGCTGTGTTTTGAATGCCTCCAAGCATGGATACTGCTAATGTCTTGAATGTTCCAGTGTTTGATCACCCTCACTGTTACTGAGTTTTTTTCTAATTGCATTTAGGTGAAATATCTTGTATTTCAACCTGTATCCATTGCCTGTCACCTTGCTAGTATGTGTCGCTTGAAATCTGCACCTTCTTTAGTCATAGAATCTTGTTTTGGAATGATTAGGAATGACCTACCATGGGCAGGTTGCTCAAAGCCCCATCCCCAGCAGGTATTTGTACGCACTGGCAAGTTACCCTCTGTGCCTTCTTTTCTCCAGTCTAAGCAGGCTCTCCTTGTATGTCACGTGCTTCAAGTTCTTAATCACCCTCATAGCTCCTCACAGGTTTAACTCCAGTATGCCCATGCCTCTCCTGTACTGGGGACCCAGCACCTCAGGTGTGCCTCACCTACCCTAACCAGGTATGAAGGATCACCTCACTCGACCTACTGAAAATGCTCACCTAATCCAGCACATGTGGCAGTTGGCCATCTTTGCTGCAAGCATGCTGTTGGCTCAGGCTCACTTCAGGTCCACGAGGACCACCTGGTCCTTTTCTGCAGTGATGCTCTCTAGCTGATCAGCCACCAGCATGTGCTGTTGCATGGTGTGAATTCTCTCCTGGTGCAGGACTTTCCACTTTCTTAAGTTCATGAGGCTCCTGTCGGCCCATTTCCTCATGCTGTTGAGGTTCTTCTAACTGGTAGCACAGTCACATAGTCTACCAACCATTCCTCACAGTGTTCTATCCTCTGCCAACTTGCTGACTGAGAGTCACTAATGACACAGTGTTGGGCCCAGGACTGACCCCTGGTGAGCACCATCAGTCAGGGACTTCCCACTGGACTTTGTCCTGCTGATCACAATCCTTTGAGCCCAGCTCTTCAGAAAGTTTTCAGCCCACCTCACTGTCACCTCATCTAGTTCATCTTTCTTCAGTTTGTCTGTGAGGACATTGTGGGAAACACAAATAAAATCCTTTCTGAAATTGAGATAAAGCATCCACTCTGTCAGTCATCTAATCACAGGAGGAAATCTGGGTTTGTTCTTCACTTCCTGCTGAAGAAATCTCAGAATTTGTGGATATAATTCAGGGTATGCTTAGCTGGAAGAGAGTCTGGAATAAAAGTTTTGAGAGGAGTTAACTGCCCTCCTTGCATCAAGGAGGAGTTAAACCTGCTAGCAAACCTTCCTTATTTCAGTTTTATTTTGATCATCTCATAAGAAAGTAGGAGTATCACAAATAGGGACAATTACTGAAAATACAAGTGGGTGAATTGCATTAAAAAGAAAAAATGATTAGATCCGTGTATTCGGGACTGTTTTTGTTTCCAGTTTCTAAAGACTTGCAGGATTGTGTTGTGGATCAGTGCCCAGGTTCCTTTCAGTGAAGTACTTTTATGGTAAAAGTCTGCTTTGACTTTTATTCGAGTTGAAGACAGACTTTTATGTGCTTCAGCATAACTTGGATTAAATTATATTACTTGGTTTTGCCCAGGTTTAGATGATGTTTATTTTTCTTCTGAAAGGTGTTATTTTTGCTTTATGAAAGGTGATGCACTGAAAAGCTTTTACTAGATACTCAGAGTTAGAGGTCAAGACTGCTTCAACTTCAAAATTAAAATCAGTTTTATTTCTACCTGTCACTCATGCTAGTATTTTTTTTCCTGAATAAAGAAATCCTGAATAATATTCCTGAAAGTCACATAAGACAAACTTATTTTCTTAGTAGCTGATCTTATGGGGAATATTTACTACAAGTGTCTACTTTTTTATAGTTTTCCTGACCTTCCTATTAACTAAATGATTATTTTCAAGGGTAGAGACTTCCACATTAGGATACTGTTACCAATGGATTGTCAACTGAAAAATGCAAGGTAAGACAGTTTTATGAAAGCAATTTGTAAATGTATATAACAGAAGTTTATTCTGATAAAAGCAATGATGGATATGCATATGAATTATTCTTTTTTCCCATATCAATGTCAGTAATTAATTCTTACTGATTTCTAGTTAACCTTGCAAGAATATTCTTCAGTGTTAGTAAAATCTTGACAATAAACATTGCTTATATCAAAATATTTTCTTTAATTAAAACCTGTTAATTAACTTTGAAACCTGTTGCAATTAATTGGGTGTATTTATATAGAAAGGGAGGAAAAATGTTCATTTAAGTCAGATTATTTGTGTGTCACCATTTGGAAAACAGAAAATTCAGTGCAAAGTTGTAAATTTAAGCAATTATGGACTTGGTGAACTTTTATTTAAAAGCTCTGTTTTTATCACTGTGTTTATCACAGCAATACATGGAGATGTGTGTGTGTTGTATGCACACTTCAACAGTCCATAGTTCTTCTTGGGCAAGCCTGCTCTGAATGTGAACAGATGTGGTATTCGAGAGCTTTATTACATTCTAGGTCAGATACTTAAAAGCACATTATAGGTAACTTTGACATTTTCAGGTTGTAATTTTTATACATAGGTGTATTTTATGAAGTCATACTAGCTTGCAAGAATTATGTTGTTTTCAGCGAAGAACAGGCTTTTGTAGGTAAATGCTTAATTTTTAATGCGCTTTGGGATAGTGACATTTGAAAGTTTTAAATAACTTTGAATGTGAAACTCAAAGAAATTCTGGAGTGTTATTTACTTCCTTTGTTATTTTATATTGCTGTGTAGCAGACTTTCTGATCTCTTATAAAAATCGTTTACTGTGAATTTAAAACTTACACAACATACTGTTTGTCTAGGCTAGAGTGTAGCTGGCACCTAAAGAAGATACTGAATCAATATCAGCATATTTTAAAGCAGGTATAGAACTTTTATACCCATTTTTGTTAAGTGCATACTTGAAAAGCTTATATTCACAAACCTATTCTAAAACTGCTAAAGAACTCTCCTTTCATTGTACAGCCAAGATTTATTCTTGTGTATTTAAGGATTTGCAGGTCAGTTTAAGGACAGATGAACAGAATGTAGTAAATACTTAGCTTTATTCAAGCTTTTTTTTTTTTTTTTTTTAAGATTGAGATAGGACATTTTAAAAATAAATGGCTGCTGACATTTTACTGGAATTTGTCTTTAATCTCTCAGAAACAGATTTTGGTTTTCATTTTTTATCTATTTTTGTGTTCATAGTGCAAAAAGAATTCACATTAACTATTGCTGGTGTAGTACAAACTGTCGTAGTCAGAGTCTAAATTAAACCCCTCTATCTAGAAGAAACTTTCTAAGAAGGCATCTTTGCCAGGAGTGCTAGCTGAGACTCTCTATCTCATGGACTGTGCACCCCTTTGTAGATCAGGGGCTATGAGTTGGGAGTAACTAAAGATACAGAGCTGAGGAAAGGGCACAGCTTCTGAAGATAAACAGGGATCCTCAGTCTTGTACAGCATCTAAAAGCAAATGGGTCTGGAGACTAAAGAAAATGTAACCAACTGTGAAACATTTTTGACTGATTTTAAAGCTTCTGTTCTCATTGGTGAAGACTGAAGTCTTCATAAATGTCTTTATAAATATATAATGTCTTTATAAACTATACAGATGTGTCATGTGACAAAGGTGATGGTTCATTTTCACCAGCAGTGATTTTCACTTTTTCAGGAAAGTTTCCTGTACTCTGGGACATTTGTTCTGTAATTGAAATATTTAAACATGTGATATAAAGTTGGGGCTTTTTATAAGAGTCAGTTTGACAACGCTACAAAAAGAATTAGACTGAAATTGTTTACCACTGAAAGTTATGAGTTGAAGAACTCACGCTGTGTTCCCTTCAGAGGCTGCACAGCTGTCCAGATCTCAGCAGCTTTATGGTGGAACTGAAAACTATTTTGGTAAGTGACAGAATATGTATGTGGGAGATGGGATGTTCTCAAAGCTTTGGTTTTCACTTTCAGTTTTTTACAGCTTACTGTTTGATAGATGGATTTTTGTGTTGGGTTTTATTTTTAAGAAAAGGTAATTTTGTATGTACGATGTTCATGTAATATTTGTGTAAATATCCTTTAGAATTTTAAGTGACCTTCTGCAAATTTGAGTGTCACGGGAAAATTAGAATCGCAGCAGGGGATTTCAGGATAGAGCCATCCTTTTTGCAATGATTTTCTTGGAATTCCTGATATTGTCCTGGTGGCAAAAAAAGCTGGTAATCATACAAATGATTATACAGTCACTGGACTGCTGAAGGTGCTTTCACCTGTGCAACAGCTTGACCAATAAATGCAGAAAGCTTTTTTTTTGTAGTTCAGAGGCTTATTATTATTTATTATTACTTTTTTCTAATGTGGGATTGAAGAGTAGCAAAGTCTATGGTTAACTGACCATTTCTTGTCCATTAGTGGAACATTACTCTCGGAGCGTTCTTGGCAAAGATTACTTGCATACAACTTACTTAATTAGATATGAAACACAGTAAGCATTCTTCAAAACAACAGCAAAATACCCTCCTGGTATTACACTAGTGCTTTACACTGGAAATGCCTCTTCTCAGTATTGGTTCAATCCCTGCCAAGCAGGATTACACTAAACCAGGCAAAGGTGCTTGGAACAGGACTGAGTGGCTGTTTTGAAATATTTTCCAATAGTTAGTCCCTAATCTGTGCCTGGATACACAAGCCCTCAGAAGATGAGAATGTAGACAAAGTATAATTAATTCAAAATAATAAAGTAGTGATCCTCAGTGCAGAGAGTAAAAACAACAGACACCTCAGGAGAACTGGGCAGAAATGGCTGTTATACTGATTTTATGATTCATTTTATTTATTCTTTTTTTCATTTAAATTTCCTTTATTTTCAATTATTAATAATTTTATTATCTGTTTCATTAATTCCTGTAAGCATGATTTCAACTGAAATAAACCTTTAAAGACCAAGTAGCACAATAGAAATGTGGAACATCTGGTTTAGGTTTTCCTCTATAACGTGGCTTTACCTCTTTGATAAAAACCTCTTCTTGAGGCATTACGACATACTTGATGAGTGTCTGTACCAAAACTTACTCTCTGGGTTCCTATGATATTAAAACTGAGAAACTGATTTTTTGATTTATATTTTTTATTGCTACATAAAGTTGTATATAGCTACTTAAAAATAATATGAGGGATTTCATACATGTATCATCTTTTGTGGCTGCGGGGCCCAGGAGACAGCTGTGGGCTTAATAGAACCTTCTTTTGAAATGTTCTTTCAGTCGAGATGCTTGACTTCAAATTTATTAGCTGAAAAAGAGACACATTTGATATTTGCATCTGAAGACCAAGTTGTCAACATCTGTGGGGTTGTTTTTTTAAATTGCAGATGTTTTCATTACCAGTATCTGAAGTAATTTACCAAACAGCTTCTTTGTCTGCTTTAGCTGGAGGCTATAACAAAACAAATGCAGTGTACAGTTAATTTTACATAAGCTTAATATTTTTGAATGGATTGCAAAAATCACATGGCTAAATAGAGATTTCAATATTTTTGCATCTCTTAATGATGTTTTAAATGTTTTTTAAACAGGAAATTGCGTTAAAGAATACACAAGACCTGCATATACCACGGCCGCCAGAATACTACTCCTGTCTTGTCAGAGATCTTGAAATACTGGGTTGGAATAAGTATGTTCATTTTCTTTCTTAACAGACATCTTTAGAATATCAGTTCTTTTTTTGTATGTGTGAGTTGAACGCGTCACTGTGCTTGTTCTCTTAATTTATCCTGTTCAGAAACTGGCTTTGCTTTCAAATCTCTGCTGCTTTGTTTTTACTTAAAAAAAAAAACCAGACAAACCTGTATCAACTGAAGGCGTATTTTCAAGTCTGAAATAACTAAGCTGAAAGGTGAGATGCTACTACCAAGAAATAAGTTCTTCTTTGACCTATAAACTATTAGCATAGTAACTGTATTTAATACAGCAGTTATAGCTCTCCTTTTTCTTCATTCTTTTTCCTACTTTGTACAGCTTTTCTTTTTGACTGTTCCCATATGCTATGGTTCATCTTCATGTACTTTTATGCTTTTATGAAAACAGTTCACGCATTTTTTAGAACTAGAATAATTGTTCTTAAAGAAACAGTTCTGTCTTGCTCTCTGTACTGCAATGATCTCCTTATACAAAGGAATAAGGTAGTTAATCCATAAAAAGGTAGATCTAGGGGAAAAAAATGGGTGAGGGAAGAATTTGGAAAGCTGTAAAGCCAGCAATTTGTGACACCTGCAGAGAGAAACTCGTGTATATATATATATTTTGCTACCCAGATGCATTCAAATGGAGATAAGGGCTATTGAAAAGCACTCCTTAGTCTCCAAAGTAGACCGTGGTTGGGGGAGAAGTGGGAAAATGTTGGTTACTGCACAAAGGGAGTATAAACTGTGTAACTGTGTCACCTGAGGCTGGAGGCTTGGTGCACCTAAGAATGTTGTTTCATGTGTATGCTGTGCTATAAACTGAGTGTGGAAGAAGAGACAGTTCAGTTCATCTTCTGGGAGAAGGAGAGCTGGAAGTGAGTCTTTTCACCCCAACTAAAACCCAAACCCTTCAGAAATCCCATGCCAGCAAAACAAACACAGTATATAATTAAAGACAATAAATATACTTTAAAAATATAAATATATGAAATGTACTACATTTTTGTTTTTCTATATAAATATAGCTAAATATACTAAAAATACACTTTGAAAACACATTTGAGTAGCTTCTCAAAACTGACATTTCTTCCGAGTCACTGCATATACAAAACATCCAGTGGTTTGTTGGCACACTTCTAGGGCAGAATTTGACCTGGTTTCTAGCAAAGAGGGTCTTTGTGTAGACACACAAATTGTGCTGTGCTTTTATCAAGTTGAGTCATGTAATTCAGTAAAGATACACCTTGATAAGGTACCTCTTCAGGGTTTTTTGGTTGGGAAGTTGTTAACTGAAGGGCTGGGCTGTACATAGGGTATCATACCTGGTTTATTATGAGTTGGAAGGAAAAGAACTTAGAGAGGCAATTCAAAGTGCATTGGTAAGTTAGACCTCTGATTTTAGAGTGCTTTAAACAATATAATGAGCTGCTAAGAAGGTCTCATAATCAAGATTGATTCTGAGTTGCAGGCAATGTGTATTTGCATGTTAGTTGAAAACATCCTGGTATGGTCTTTCAGCACAAAATTAAGCCTGCATTTGGTACTGGCAGTAAGGATCCATCCCTGCTCACACCTTGAGAAGCCTCCAGCTTTATTTATCAGGTTTTTTCTTAGAAAAGAACTGGCTTGTTGTGGACCCTAGATTTACTATTTCCTAGTGAGTTTTGGATCATGCTGGAAGCTGACTGCATCCAAATCCAACTGAAAAGCAGAAGGATCTTTTGTTTGAAGATAAATCAAAACAATAAACTATGCTTCCTTTACCTCTGAAGCGAGTTCAGAAGCTTCCAGGTATGGCACAAAGTTAGTGTGTTCTAATGGCTTTTATCTAAGGAATATGTGAAGTTTCTCAGAAACAAATTGAAGGCATTATCTGCAATGATCTTGCACCTCTTCCATCCTAAGCCACTGAAAGTACAAACAGTAATGAGGATTGCAAATGGGCAGGCTGCTGTGATTAGATATAATCACTTTCTCTGTATCATAGAGAACTTGATTCTTTGACCTAAGTTAGGTGTGGGAGAGGGTGAATACGCTTTCCTATTCAACTACTTGTACACAACAGTCACAGTTTAGCAGGTTATAAAATTGTACCAGATTTCCAACACTAAGTGCTGTCCTACAAGCTGAGGAGTCCAAAGGATACTTCCTTCGTTTTAAAGAACATGGAAAAATACCAGCACAAACCTAATCAGCTGAGGTGGGAGAGAGTACACGTGTAGTAGTACTAAGATATAGGAAAGGCTCTTCTAATACTATCTCATAACCTCGCTGGTTGATTCAGTGACAGTATCTTGGGGAGGTAAATTATGGACTTTCAAAGATTTGTAGGACTCCTGTCACCCTCGTATGGATTCATGAAGGTTGCTAATACCTCCTAAGGCCATGGTGTGAGTCATGATCTCTCAAGTCTCAATGTGGTTTTGCTTGATACTTGCTAAGGTTGTTCATGTAAGTATCTTCTTTTCTTTCCTTCCCCATTTCCAAGGGGATGCATTGTCATCTGCTCTCAATCATTCGTGTGTTATGCTGAATTACAGTACTTCAGATATTTAACGGAGGCTTTCCATCTTTATGGTCATTCCGTTTTTTTGTGTGATAAAATGATGGAGCCTACAGAGGAATGAAGGTATCTATAACTGAAATACCACCTATGCAAACAATTCCTTATTTGATTAGGCAATCATATGAAGTAGTTCCTCTGACTTTTGCAGCACTGTCCAACTTTCTCCACTCTAACGGAACTGCCCCTTTTATCCCTTCTTATCCAAAGAATAGTAGTGGTGTTATATAGAACAGGTAGGCACAAAGCTACCGAGTTCCTTTTTTCTAACCTAAATGGAAAACTGAATCCTCCTTCATATCCCAGAGTTAGTTTACTGTTGTTACATTTTGTTGGGAAGAAGGAAGGCTGGCTACAAATTTTCATTCTGAGCATTCTTTAACCTTGTATGCCCCTTGTCACAGTGTTTTTATTCATAGAATCATAGAACAGTTAGGGTTGGAAAGGACCTTAAGATCATCCAGTTCCAACCCCCCTGCCATGGGCAGGGACACCTCACACTAAACCATGTCACCCAAGGCTTCCTCCAACCTGGCCTTGAACACCGCCAGGGATGGAGCATTCACAACTTCCTTGGGCAACCCATTCCAGTGCCTCACCACCCTCACAGGAAAGAGCTTCCTCCTTCCATCCAATCTTTAAAGTTTTAACCTGTTGCCCCTTGTCCTATCACTACAGTCCCTAATGAAGAGGCCCTCGCCAGCATCCTTACAGGCCCCATAGTGTTCCTGTTTGGGACAAAGTTTGAAAGGGGACATCTTACTAGAAAGCCTCTAAGTAGATGGTTTGTGATGAATAATACTTAAAAGGTGTTGTCTTGTTTAGCTTGTATAGTTATCTCCTACTAACAACCAGTCGTTGATGTCAATGAAATAAAAGAAGAGTTGGAGATGGGTTCAGGTTGTAGTGGTGCTTAATAGCTGTGATGATCTACGTTTTTTCCACTTATTTCCAAGCTCAGTGAAAATCATATTTGAAACTGGTTCGAAAAGACACTTTACATATGTTAAAAATCGATTAAGGGACAGAACTTGAAAAACCACTTTATGATGTATCCCTCTATAGGTAACTCAATGGGGAGCCATTATCGGTGCTCTCTGCATCTTTTCCAAATGCTTACCTTTTTTCTTCTTAAACTTTGTCTAATTTACACTGTCAGTAAAACTGAAGGTGAAGATTCTTTCCAAATATGGTTGAACATAATCATATTGTCACTATATTTTTATTATAAGGGTGTGCATATATTTCTATTTTAAAATCTGTAGCTAGGTGCACGCATGCATGTGTGTTTCTTTTAGAGACTGTTAGGTTGTGAAAGTAATTGTAAAAGTACTAAACCCTTTAGGATTTCAGAAGTAAATTTAAAGTTATGTATGTCCATCAGTATTTAAGAAATCCACATAATATTTTAATCTTGTTTCCTCCCAGCCAATATAGAATAAGGAAATGCAAACATTATTTTTAAACTAAAATAATCCACACCTTTCTGGCATCTCCAGAGTGAGGTGGTCCAGACATTATGATTGTTGGAACAGATCATTTTAAATCCTAAACGCCTTGACAGCATCCCTTTATTTTTTCCATTCTCTTTTGCCATTTAACCTTATAGTGCACTGACGCAGGTGCCGGCTGTACTTTGGTTTGGATACTGCTATGTGTTTTATCACAGTAACCATTCTGTGCCTTAGCTGCTGGTTTAGGATTTCCCCACTCTAGGCAACAATAGTTGGAGAGGTGAGATATAGGTTTCTTATCTTCATAAAACTTTGTGATGTAATTTTAAGGTGAAGTTGGAACAAAGCAGGAACAATGATTTTCTTCCAGTTAGAGGCAGAATGCTCTAATTCTTTCTAAATAAATCAGGTTTAATTGGCTGCAGTTGAATTACACTTTTATAAAGCCTTATTTCTTTCAACTGTTGTGGAGAAAAGGAGCGTCAAAGTACTACCAGGACTATTTAATATTGCATTAAAGTTAAACATGAGATAATAGATCTCTTTCCCTACTCACTACAAGCACTGCTTTTTCCGTCTGTATTTTTAAGTCCATTCATATTTGAGGCTGTATCATTTATGGAGATCATTTTCTTTTCCCTTCCTTCCTACATGCACACCCTTTGCTGTATGCCTGCTTTTTCGTGTACAGGCTTCTGTAACTCCACTGCCGTTTTCACTGGAAAGAGAACTGTTTTTCCCAGCACGCTGGCTCAAGTGTCTGGACTAGTATGTAATGATTTGAAAAAATAAATGTTACTTAGGCCAGCAAGCAGATACTTTCTTTGAACTCTGCTAAGGCCTTCCCATCAGTCAGAGGTGATAAGTTGTACAATAGTCTTGGGCTGCTTTTTATCTTTCAACAAGAACAACATGGTAAAAATGCCAGATTATCCACGGGCCCAGTTCACTGGGAAATAGATGGAGAAGTTTGAACCTTTTTGGCAGTTGTTGAAGCTATTCAGTTGAACCCATTTCTAGAGAACAATGTGTTTTACAGTTGTATTCACCTTTATTGTTGTGGGAAGCGCAAATCAGTGACATCTTCGAGCAAAGAGTCTGTGATTATGTCAGAAGTTTTAAAACTTACATTTAATATGTACTTGCTACTTGGTTAGGTGCATGTATACTGTGTAAAACTCTCACGAAGCAGAGGCAAATCATCATAAATAACTCATTTTGTACTGTTTGGGTATTATTTTCTGCAGGAAATCAATTCTAGGATATGAGCTAATATCCACCGAATTTTCTACAATAATAGTATTGATAATAAAAGAGAACTTCATTGAAGAGAAAAGCAAATCAAGGGCATAAAAGTCTCATACAGTAAAGAAACTGCAGAAATGGATCAAAGATTTGACAGGAAGTTTAATGTGTACATAAGTAGAGGCTGACAGGAACATGCTGTGGGTGTCAAAGGTTCCGGTGATGGAAAACTGAAACACAGTGCTCACTGACCACAGCATGAGCCTTGACACACATTGTAAATAACCCAAAGATATATGACTGCATTAAGCAGTTGACTGGTGTATTAACAGCAGTAAATCCAGAACAGCAGAAATGGTTGGCATACAGGGCTTCCTCTGATTAATATTTGTAACAGACTAATAAGAGTAATGCAGACGTTTCAAACTGGACTTCACAATGCTGTATGGAGTTTTCTTTTCTCTTTCAGAGTTGCATACATGGATACTGGTCTCACCACAATCAAGCTGAAAGCTGAAGACTCTTGTGGTCGACAGCATATCATCACTCTAAAGTTCAATGCAAAGGTGAGTTTATGGGGGAGAAAATATCTTAAGGCTTCCTTGTGATAAATGGATGTTTCTTAATTTGAAAGGGTTTTACAGAGTTGGTTTGTTAGTGTGGCTGTTCTGCAAGATAACTGGGGGGGCGGGTGTTAATAGAAAATAGAGTTTTCAGACTATATTTAAAATTAATATTGCATTATGGTTATATGTAAGAATCTTTCCATATGAAACTGTGCATCACACTTTATGCATCAAAGCACTTTATGATATTGCAGTTATTTTACTGGGTTACAGACAAAGCCTCCTGGGAGGCTTTGATTCATTATCGCTCCATCCAGAGACCATACATATAACAAGAAAGAGAGGATGGTGGGTTGCTTGTTTAGGAAGCCTTACTGTTAAAGCTATAGATGTAAAGATGTATGAAAAACTAACTACAGAAGTGAGCTTCTTACGTTAAAAAAAGTTACTTCATTTTAGTCTATACTATTGTCTGATTGTGATAGCTTGCGAAGCAAATCCATGGCATTTAGTTCTTCCTCGTACTTAAAGCTGAACTCAAATTGCAGTGTTTCTTCATAGAACTTCTCATTTCCAGAATTTCTCATTTCATGATTATCCAGGAACTACGAATACCCAGGGATGGTGACAATTGGGTGGTAATAGCTGTTGTCTTCAGAAAATCAGTCTAGGGGACAAAAATGGATCCAGAAATGTCTAAATATTGTTGTTTGGACTATCCTTGAACTATTGTTTGGACTAATAATCTTGAAGGCATGAGGAGTGGACTGAAGGTTAAATTTCACCTCTACAGACATCCCATATTCCTTTAAATACCTGGAGTTTTGAGTTTATCATAAAACAAGTTAACTTTACCTTAGAGGGGAAAAAGCCCATGGAAAAAGGGCTGGTTAGGAATTAAGGTTGCTAAAGTGGATATTAAAAAGAGTATAACTGTCCTACATGCACAGACTAATGGATGCACAATTAATTTTCCATTAAATACATTGATGGAAAAGATATATCGGGAAGTACAATTATGGCTTATTTAGCATGCGAGGAGAGTGACCAGACTCTGTTGTCGTGATTTATAATGGAGCTGCTATCACAGACTTAGTATGACACAAGCAATTAAGTGCAGCCTGGTGCCCCTAAGTTTTGTCTTGATTTTTATGGTGATGCAAGGAAAGTATTTCAACTATTTGGAAGTATAAAACTGTAGGAAAAATACAGTGCATTAGCCATTTGTACCAAGCAGCAGCTGTGGTCAAACACTGTTACACTTAAGCACTGTCTGGTTCAGTTTAGCCATAATTTATCATAGAGAATAGAGAACAGAGATTATAACCTTCTGGGCTTGTGAAAACTTGTGTGTTTTCCTTATAATAAAGAAATATCTGAATCTGAGACTTCTAATAGCAGAAGAAAACACCATCTAAGGTTATGGTGTAATAAAGAGACCAGATTATCCAACGTGTCTGTTGTAACAAGCAGTCATCAATCTTTTTCCTTTCCTTTTGTTTTTTTTCCAAGCAGTTGTTATGATGAAGGATCAATTGCTTGTCCTTTTTAAACCATGTCTGGCATTTAAACTTGTCACAAGAGAAAATTCCTGTGTGAAATGTGGTTTGGGTGACATGGGGATTTGATTTTCTTTCATATATGTATCTAAAACATTTGAAAAGACTTCACTGAAGTGGGGTTTTTTTGAAGGGATTTCTTTTAAGAACTTTCTTTAGTAAAACTACACCCCAAAATGCATCTATTTTTGTAATGCTGCTGCTTTGATTAAGGTTTGTATGTGAGCTAAACCTTTCCTCCCCAGCATCTATGGCTGGCTCCTGCCTGTGTTCTGGCAGATGGGTTTGTTCAGCCTTGCCCTCATGAATGCCATGCAGGTAAATGAGTTTCTAAGCCTGTCAACAATGTTTTGGGGAAGAAACTCTTCAATGAAGTGATTTAGGAAATTCTTTTTCATAAGCTTATCATGTGTATTGAGATAATCCCCATAATATTCCTTTGCCATCATTCTTAGCAGTTTGGGTGTGTTTTGAGGACTTTTCCTGTGTGCATTGGCGCTCTTTCCACCTGCTCTCCATGTCTGAAGGTGCTTTGTGTTAGGAACTATCCTTTCAAAACCCTTGCTCTCTGTAAACTGTTTGTGAAGTGTCTAGGAAACTTGGGGTCATAATTAAACCTGGAAGACCTGAGAATGGTCATAGCTAGGTAGGCTAACCAAATCGTCTCCTTCCCAATTTTGACTTGTATAAGTGATTAAGGTTAAGTCTTATAAGAGGCTATATTGTTTAATGCTCAGATTACATTTTGTGAACTAGTTTTCTGACTTATTTGGTCCAGAAACCTTCATCTGTTCTCAATTTACATACATGACTGGAGAAGATTTCTGAAAACAAAGCATGCAACTTCAAAAGTGTGGCCTTTATTTCTCAGGTTTCATTTCAGATCCCAAGCATTCAAATAGACCATTGCAAGAATTTGCATGCCACGTAGTCCTCGGGATGCTCTGATATTTGTCTGAATGATTTGGGTTATGGAAATCCTTTTTCTAGATAAAGTTAGCTGCATGCTCAAAAATACAATATAAACATTTGGTCTCATAATTGCTTAAGTTCTAAAGAGTAGGATGATTGCCAACGTATACATTTGACTGTAACTGTAGGCAATAGGATGGTGCTGATATGTTCTGGTATAGTATTTTAAAACACTATAATCTCCTGAGGAATCACTCACCTTACTTACATAGGATTTCACACTGCAAGGATGAAAACCATCATGTACATATGTACAGAATCATTGCATAGTTCTTGGCACTTACCTGGTGCACAGCCCAATACCCTGCTCTTGAAGAAAATGTGACTGAAAATGCAGGGGAAAAGGGACTGTAGGTTTTTTGGTTTGGGTTGTTTTTAAAGTAATACAAAGTTAGCAGAAGCTCTTTGCAAGCACTTGTTCAAAGGCACCCTACAATAGACTGCATAAAATGAATTCCCCTGGAAAGTAACCACATAATTGTCTCGTGCCACTGGGATTTAAATGAGGTAGCCCTAAACCTAATCCTATGGAAAAATTGTTTGTTCTAGACTTACTTTTATACATTGAAAACAAGTGTATTTCTATGCAAGTATCAAACTATTTCATGCAAAATAATGCCTACAATACAAAACCAGTGCTTACAGTAACACTGCAGTAGGAGAAACAGCTTTGGTGTCTGTACATCTGCAAGCTGTAACTGCCCCCCCTCCAAATCACTTGTTTCACTTCTCTTGCTCTGTCACTGTTAACTTGTCTGCCACAGGTATGATGAAAGAGAAAGGCACAGGATATTGAGGTTTTAGGATGTGTCTTCAGAGAGGTGATGCCGAATGCAAACCACAAAGGAAGGCAAATTAAAAAGCAACTTAAATATCCATATTTGTTATAGATATTATATCTAATTATATATAATATAGTATATAATACATATATTATAGATATTATATATTATTATATAACAACCTAGTGAATCCATAAATTCACTAGGTTGTTATTAAAATCAAAGCAATGAAGGATGGATGCCCTCGAGAAGCTTGTCTATTTTTTGCTCTGTGCCATAGAGAGCAATTAGAAACAAATTCCTCTAGAATTACATCATTCTACATTACTGCAGAATTACTTTTTACATAAGATAAAGACATTTAAAAACTTAGGATCAATTGATTGCCATGTACCTGATAAATAAGATAAATATCTATGTCTACACGTTTACTTTGGATGGAGAATGATTATGGGAAGCAGCACAGCTGAACTTCACCTCTTTGCCTTAACTCTTTAATTCTGACAGGAAGCTGTGACTTCTTTTCATGTCTCCCCAGATAAGATTCTCTGTAACATTTTCTTGTACTAACAGGATATAAACCCCAATACAGTTTCTATAAACCTGCTGTGTAAATCATTGGTAGAATTTAGATTTGTATATAAGATGTAGATTGGATATAAGGAAGAAGTTCTTTACTGTTAGGGTGGTGAGGCACTGGAATGGGTTGCCCAGGGAGGTTGTGAATGCTCCATCCCTGGCGGTGTTCAAGGCCAGGTTGGACAGACCCTTGGGTGCCATGGTTTAGTGTGAGGTGTCCCTGCCCATGGCAGGGGGGTTGGAACTGGATGATCTTAAGGTCCTTTCCAACCCAAACCATTCTATGTTTCTATGCTTCTATGATTTACTGGTGTAATGTATGGTTATTTTTGGAGTTAGCAAACCTTTTATAGCTTTGGATTTTTTAATACAGCTATTTTTAATCTTCCTCACTGATGCCTTTTAATTTGGGGGGGAGGGGGCAGCAAGTTCTTTTAATTTGGGCTATATGTTCATTCATTTTCTAAATAGTTACGTACTTGCTTTGATGCCTTTCAGTTTCAAGCCAAGAAATGTTGCCAACTAGAGCAGATATTCTAGTTGAAATGAAACTTCATTCTTGACTCATGAAAAGGTGGTATGTTATTTATTAACTTTCCAGTACAGGTACATGAGGAGAAATTTTGAATATCTGATGTTTTTGTCTCAAATTGTTTTAATGTCTCTGAGCACACTGAGCACAGCAAACTGCGATTCTCCTGCCCTTACTACAAACTGATGTATAAAACCTGTTCACATCTAGATTTCTTCTTTAAATTACAGTGAACATTCATAACTATTCCTGAAAATGCTTGCCATGCTGTTTCCTCTAAAAGCCAAGTTCTCAAGGTGCTTGAAGTGCTCGTATTTTGTTACCACATTTGGCATCAGTGTACCGGGCTGATTCTAAACGTTCTTTCCCTCCCTCAGTATCCAACAGAACCACCGGATTGCCTTGTGGATTTT
The DNA here is from genome assembly GCF_028554395.1 of Pezoporus wallicus. Classification (NCBI taxonomy): domain Eukaryota; kingdom Metazoa; phylum Chordata; class Aves; order Psittaciformes; family Psittacidae; genus Pezoporus; species Pezoporus wallicus. Next base: position 1,512,964 of record NW_026637486.1, read on the forward strand.
CCAGTTCCATTTGCTATTTCTTGGATGCCCCAGGTAAACTGCTGTACTCCCCATCTCTTTTTAATAACTGAGATATCTACACAATGTGTTGGTGGTAATGAGGGGTTGGATTTTATTATTTAACTCCAGCTTCCCCCCCCCCCCCCCCCCCGTGTGCATTTTCCTTTTATACATGCTTATGTGAATGTAATATTACTGCACCCCTTATTCCTTATGAGAGTGGTCTCAATATTTTCCTTGCCATATAGATACATCTTGCATGCTGTATGCTTTATGCTTATACTGGCTGGAGTTTTCTTAAGCTGTTCATATGGCTCAAATCTCTTTGGGAATGAAATTGGGGAAATACAGGCATGAGAAACACCCTCTAAAGTTGAGCGACATTAAAAAAAGGCAGTCCCACAATTTATCCCATATAGTATTCATAATGCGATAAAACTTTTCCAGTTAAAATCAAAAGAACAACAGGGAAGTACTTAATAGAATCCTGATCTCATAGTTTAACAGATACTATTAATATAAAGAACCAAGGGCCACTGTCTTAGTCTCTCTTGCATTATTTCATGTATCTTTTCCCCTTAATAGAGCATGTGTACTTGATTAAATGGATTTAAATGTGACCACTTAGATGTAAGTTAATTTGAATTATCTCTAGAAAATAGTTGATGTTTAATTTCATTTCATTCAGGAAAATAGATTTTACCTAAATGATTGTGTTTCATAACTCTGACTCTCGCGAGGATTCCTACCCATCCATAAAGCCTGTCTTGATGGCACTAAATCTACATGGATTTAGTAGGGAACATGGGAAAAGGTTGCAGCAGAAGGATTTTAGGGAAGGCATATAATTGGCTGCAACGATTAAGGTTCTGACATCCTCTGAGAGCTTTAACTGCAACAGTGGCCACTGCAAATGAAGTGTGTGTGTATATATATATATATATATATATAAAAACCCTAAAAATATATATATATATAAAATAAATGTATAATTAGTTTCCCATATAATAGTAGGGTTTGATTCTCTGGCACAGTTTGGAACAATATAAACAGATACTGTTTGTCCCTTACATTATACTGGATTCCATGTACCAGAAGCAGGATTTCAAGTACTGTTCCTAACCTCAATCTCCATCCATACTTTTAATAGTATTTTATTAACTTTACAGCCTTGCAACTTGTGCTGCCTCAAATTAACAACGTTTCAAATATCCTTGACAGCCCTTTCTGCTGTGTTTACTGTTAGTATGTTGAGAGCTACTAACTGCCCTTATGTTTTAATGAAGTGTTCTTGAAAAACATGGTACAAAGCAGCCTTTTTTGACAGGATAAAGATGGGAATGAGTGTATTAATATTGACACTACAAGTAAAAACCTGATGTTACAAATATGGCTTTCTAATGCTTCAAGTCTTTATACAGTTGAATTATCTATGGGTTATTTGTAAACAATAGATGTCTGTATGTGACTGAAGACCCTGCTTTGGAATCAAGAGGTCCTAATTCTGGCTGCAGACAGCCCGTTACAAAACTGAACCAAATACCAGCAGCCTGTGCTTTGTGCTCATAGAAATGCTTTTGTTGCCTGCTCTTTTGGGGAAATCAACCTTATCAGTGTAGGTGACACAAACCTAAACCTTCTGGATCAAAATGGGTGTTAAGCATTGTGTAAATTGGGGTTACTTTCAAAATGCATTGAAGTCATTGCAGGAAGCAGTCCTTACACCACGGTAAAGGGAGGGTTAAGCTTAGAGAATGCTGGAACACCCCTTGTAGCTTAAGTGCTTAAAATTCAGGTTCCCAAACTGGAAAAAGAACATACTATACTTCTTATCTAGTAAAATAACATGAACTTTTGATACCGTTAAGTCTTAGCCTTTAATATTTATTGGTATGCAATGTAAAAACTGACAAGGCTTAACTAAAATGATGCAATCGCACTATTAGAATATAAACTCCTATGAAAGAAAATAGAAATAGATTTCAAGTAATCGATTTCCTCTTGTTTTTCCCTACTTCCTCATGTGTGCTGTTGCCTATTTCAGGGTCTTTTCAGTGCTCGTGGACTTTAAACTTGAGGGGTTGTTGGGTGGTTGGGTTTTTTTCCTCCCTTTTTTTTTCCCCTTTCCCTCTGTGTAATAATAGACGTGGCATTATGGCATCCATATTAAAAATGGGTAATTTTCCTTATGGTCCCTGTCTTCCTGCTGGGTTGATAATGTTTTGATGTATTTTTCTTTTGCTCTGATGAGAGGTCTGCTGCTGCTGCTCTGACATATTCATTTGGATGAATAATTATAACTTGCACAATGTCAAGCTGAAGATGGTAGGGTTTTGTGCGTCATGACAAGCCTAGTAGCCAGTGCAGGTGTCTCACAGCATGAGCAGCAACAGCCAGTGTATTCTGGCTCAGAGGAGACATTTTAGAGTAGTAAGAAATCAGCACCAAGGGCAATGCTGCTGCTGCTACTGTTTTAAGTGCCAGATAAATGCAGAGTGCTTCTCAATGACAAGTGCAAGAACATCTACTTATTTCAGTTATATTCTTTTTCTAAATAACCAGACAAATGTGCTGCCTCCACGTTTCAGCCTCACTAAGCGGGGTTCTGCAGCCTCAGTGCATCTATATTCTGCTGCCCTCGCATCAGGGTGTTCTTTCTATACTGACCACTGCCCACCTGGTTGGCTACATGAGGGTCATGAGAGTGGGGATTAATGACTAATGAGGTCACGCAGCCAGCCAGCGCTGAAACCAGGATACAAGATCCCGAGGTGCAGTGATGTGAATGGGGTTATTCTTCGGTTATCTTGATGAAAGCACAGTAAAATGCATCATAATTGTGCTTTTTCTTAGCAAAGGAGCTTCACAGGCAAATACAGAAAATGGAGGTGGTTGACGAGGCGTTAGACAGGTTTCGGACTGTTGTGCCTCAGGGATTGTTAAACTACTGTTGGTGGGAAAGAAACAGCTCCCAAACAAATCTAAAGAATCATCCATTATTTAGGTGACCCCTTCTCCATGCAGGAACTGTTCACTTTATTAAATTACATTCTATCTATGAGTTTCTAAGGGCAACGGGGTACCAGCACCTGCAGTTGAGGCTGTTTTCCCTTTTCCATTATGCTTTAACTGCTTTCATTTTGGGTAAGCAAATTTTGTGTTAGGAAGAATTTTTAGCAAAAACCCCTCAGAATAAAGACCACATTTCTATCTTTTAATAAAAATATAAACTTGAATCAATTGTGCTGTATTTACCTGAATTAGAACTTACTTAGTGCCATTTGATTCAAGTCTAGTTCATCCAGGAGTTGGAGCAGGTGTTTAAAACTGGGCAGCATGGCCATATAGGCATATAGCACTTCTTAAAAGCTACTGAGAGGCTTCATGGGCTTTATGTATGGCAGGTGCAGACTCAAGTCTTTCTCCTTATTCTTCCCATCTCCTATGGCTCTAGAGATAAGAACCAAGAGTACAGTGATTATTTTCCCCACTTCTCATTCCTTTAATTGAAGAAAACTGTGCCTGGGCAATAGGGTTGAGCTTGGGAAAGTGTTTGAATTGGAATGAACTTAAAGCAGGAAAGAACTGGCATGAGAAGCTACCGGTGATGAGATAGAGGTGAGAATGCAGAGGATAGAAATGAAACAGAAATGCTGCAAAACTACAAGGTAGAAGGTAGGTTCCCCTCAAACAGATAGGTCCAGAACATCTGATTGTCACTGACCAAAGGAGTGCTGTGTATCCCAGCAGTTCCAATCCCCTGCCACGGGCAGGGACACCTTCCACTAGAGCAGCTTGCTCCAAGCCCCTGTGTCCAACCTGGCCTTGAACACTGCCAGGGATGGGGCAGCCACAGCTTCTCTGGGCACCCTGTGCCAGCACCTCAGCACCCTCACAGGGAACAGCTTCTGCCTAAGAGCTCAGCTCAGTCTCCCCTCTGGCAGGTTCAAGCCATTCCCCTTGTCCTGTCCCTACATCCCTTGTCCCAAGCCCCTCTCCAGGTTTCCTGCAGCCCCTTCAGGCACTGGAGCTGCTCTCAGGTCTCCCCTTCAGGAGCCTTCTCTTCTCCAGGCTGCCCCAGCCCATCTCTCTCAGCCTGGCTCCAGAGCAGAGCTGCTCCAGCCCTCGCAGCATCTCCGTTGCCTCCCCTGGGTAGCATCTTCATTTAGTTTTAAGTTGTTGTGAAAGACAAAACTCCACAATGTCCTTTTTCTCTAGGGGATGTTTTACCCGATGAGCATGGAAATCCAGCAGATGCCGAGGTCTGGGTTTGCTCATGCTCTGTAGAGCCAGGGAAGCCCCTGACAATATCCTGGCTGATGAATGCCTTATTTTCCAATCACCATTTGACATATTTCCTACAAATTCTTATCCAGTTGTACAAAGGTGACTGGGGAACAAGGAGTTTGTGGTGTTTGACACCGTTCCTGACAACCGTGTTGGTGCATTGTAGACAAAGCAAAAACCCTGATAGTCTTTTCTAGAAGCATTGGGCAATGACCAAAAATCAGTTGGTTAATCAAATAAAAAGGAATGTTAGAGTTTTCATGGTTTGCATGACAAGCATGCAGTGTATTTAAATAGCTATAGATGCATTGATGTATATAGCAGGAGACAGCTGGCAACATCAATGAAGCATGCAAATAAGATCAAATGAACAGCGCATTAAGAAAAAAGAAGAGATTTAACTACCTTTTTAAGGAACATCATTGAAAAATTACAATTAGTATTAAAATTAATTGGATTTTAAAATTTATCTGTGGGTTCTAATCCCTTGATGTTTCCTTTTTCTAGTGAAACCCTTTGAATTCCCAGAAGATAAAGATAAAAATGATTATTAGAGGATTTATCTGGATGTGATAGAGAAAAATGTACAAAATCAAAATGGAAAGCAACTGTTGCAAGGACCAGAAAATTATGCTATTAATTTAAGTGTCATCAGAGCACAAAAGATCACATTTCAGGACTGTGTGAAAATTATTAAAATACTGGAAATAATAGTACTTAAGATGAAGATATTATACCCTAAGATGTGGTTAAGTGACTGACACTACGATATCACTTCAGGTATTATAAAAGTAACAAAATGCTTTTAAAGATAATAAGCGTTACAGTTGGAGATTGGCAGTGTTCACACTCTCCTGTTTAGGTGCTTCCCTACTTTCATATACTCTAATAACAGCAGGGCAAAAAAAAAGGAGCATTTTATTTCCAAGCTACGCTGTTTCCTTCTAAAATGTGTGCACAAAGCCTAAAACCTTGTTCCATACAAAAATCACAGTTCCTCATTGGAGAATGTTCCTATAATTCACTGCTGTTTGTCCAGGTGAGAAAGGAAGGACATCGTCACTAGTGAGTAAAGGAAGCTGTTCTGTGTTTTGTGTTATTTAGAGACAAATACCTCTTCATGACCTACTTAATTTGCTTTTTGGTTTTGACCCAAACAACTGCTTTCCAGGCTAAAAAATACCTGAAATCTGGCTAAAAAATACCTGAAATCTGGCAAAGAAAAACCAAACCTGAAATCTGGCTAAAAAATACCTGAAAACTGGGAAAAGAACACCTGAAAACTGGGAGAAGAACACCTGAAATCTGGCTAAAAAATACCTGAAAACTGGGAGAAGAATACCTGAAATCTGGCTAAAAAACACCTGAAATCTGGCTAAAAAATACCTGAAAACTGGGAGAAGAATACCTGAAATCTGGCCCTTGCTACCTCTTTTTGCTTTCAAAGCTTACTTTGCTGTGTCTTTCTCCACATTGCTGAGATCCTCTCGGTTCTCTCCCATCCTTCCTGCTATTTTACTCATGTATTCATTTGCTCACTTGTATTCTGTGTAAACCATTTCAAAACACCCATTGGTGCTCCCAAACAATTCCTCTTTTTCTACTCTTGAGTTCCTCAATACCGAACAATAGAAGAAAACAAGTTACTGGGGAAGTGTTTGTCCCCAGAACGCTTCCCCCCTCCTTGGTCTCCCTTCCCTGCTGCCTTTTCTCCTGTCATAGCTTCACCTCTCCCCACAGAGCCACAGCCCATGGCTCCTCATTCTGTTGCTGCTCTGCCTGTGGCACTTCCCAGTTCCTCCATTGATTCCACAGTGGACTCAAACCCATAGGGGTGTTACTCAAGCAGAACTCCCCTTCCTTCTCCTCCTTTTGTGGTCTTCATCTCCCTTCGGTTCCCTGGAATCAGGTTTGTACCCTGTGGTCCTTGCCTTTGGCAAGGTGTTTGCTCTACTTGCAGCAGCCCTTCCCTGTAGGAACAGTCACTGCTTCTGTGCTCAGTGGTCACCAGGACACCTCTTTGGCATTGCTGTTCTCTGTGTTGTCCTGTACAATGAGAGATCTGATTCCATCTAATCCACTCTCAAATACTGAAATCCCTCAAGTGTAATCCTCTGATTAGGAGACAGTTTCTCCTTCTCTTACCCCATTTACATGGTTTAAAACCTAACATTAAGTACGTGTTTCTGTACTGCTTAATTTTGAGCTAATTATGACACTGCTAAGCTGCATTTCAGAATCCAAAAACCGAATCAGCTACTTTAGTTATGTGGGTATTTCTGTGTATTTATGGGGTACCACCACCGTGTTGCTCACCTGAAGCAGAGAGAGAAGGTGCTGAATGTGAGATGTTTAATAGTAGACAATGAGGATTTTTACTTTCATTTTACTGTAGTTTGTTACAAGTTACAATGCAATTCGATAGTTACCAGTTTTCTGAGGAGTATAAACCACTGTCAGTTCAAGGTATGGTGTACGTGTATCACAACACATTACAACCACCAGGAGTACGTGTTTGGACTCGGAACACAGTGTTGTTTCTATTGGAAAACCTGTGAGGTTCCAAGTTTTATGCTACCACAATATAGAAGGACACACACTTGATCTTAATGCTTCTTAAATCACCTGCAGTTTGGTTTTCATGGATGTAGAATCACAGAATGGTTTGGATGGGGAGGGACTTAAAGATCACCTAGATCCATACCCATTATAGGTATGACTGTGGGTGAGAACCCTATGAAATTAGTTTTAACTTCTTTTCTTAGAGCTCCTTACTGGACATTTATAATCAGTTCCTGGCAGCATTGGAATCAGTGAAAGAATTCTGGGATGCCATGGATGAAATAGATGGGAAGACATGGGTGCTTGAGCCAGAAAATCCCACGCGGGGTGCTACAACAAGAAGAATCGCTATAGGTATGGAAAGATTTAAAGGAATGTGATGGATTTGAGGGGTGCTGTTTGCTTTACTGATCTGAACAGATGGTGTTTCTGGGAGTTAGGAAAATGCAAGGAAGCTCTTAAAACTGGCAAGACACCACTGTCTTCTTTTGTGTATTAAAAGACCCTGCCACAGAATGGCCAACCTGGTTTAGGATACCAATTACAGCTTTATGGTGCTACAGAGAACCTACATTTCTCCAGGAAAACTGTGTGTGTTTGTGAATGATAAACATGGACCTGTCAGAAACTGAGGCTGTGCAGGAGAACTCTAGAAAAACCTGTATTTGTAAGAAAGATCAGCTTAGGTGAAGCCCTTATCTCATTCACAGACCATTGCTTTAGATTGATCCTGTCCTGGAAGAGGGAAAGGAGTGTCAAAGTGCAGTCAAAAGGGAGAAAAGGGGGTTAAAAGAGGCAGGTGGAAAGGACAAAGAAGGAAGAGAAGAGAGGAGATTGGAGGCTTACACTGTGAACTGTTCGATTCATATGCTGATGACTGGCATTTAAGGTCTGAGTATCTATGGGATAAGGAAGCTTCTAATGGCAGGGGCGAAGCTTGCTGCTGTCAGAGGGTAGAGAAGGGAGGGAAATGTTACTTTTGAAAGAAGAGTTCTGATTTTTAGCTTAAATCCAAAACATCAAGAGGATATTGGAGAAATGTGAGAACACACAATGGGCCGAAACAGACCTGAGTTGTGAGGAAGGAATGGAGCCAACGGGATGCTGAAGCTGCTCCATCCCCAGGGACAGAGGGAAGGGACAGGCAAGGAAAGGTTCAGCAGCTGTGGGTTGGACACCGCTTTTCTGTGCCTGGCTTTGTCTTGGTTCCATTGTATCTTGACACGGACTAAGGAAAAGCCTCAGGAGGCACCTCAGAGGAGATCAGGGGAGGGCACTATGGACTGGGAGCCCTTTGTCAACAGTCACAGTCTTTGGTTAGGACTGGATTTCATTCATTCCAGTGTCTTCAGGGAGGGGAAGCCTCATGTACCTCTTAATTATGAAAACACATTGGACTTCACCTGGTTTTATTTAGAGAAGAATTTGCCGCGAGGTTTTTAACCTGGATCCAGACCATTTCTGGGCTGTTTACCCTTTAGGAATACACAGCCCTTCCGAGGGTGAGGGCGCACCTTGTGCAAGAAGGACATTAGCCACTTCAGGCGTAAGCCATTGTTCACTCCATCAGTGAGTGCATCACTGCATCACTGATCTGCATCACTGAGTGTGTGTGCTGCAGAGGGGACTGACTTCTACTGCTTAAAATTGGTTTTAGGCTTCTCTTTTTGACTGTAAAAGATAACGAGGAATTAATAATAATTACATCTCTACTAAGATTTCAACTGGATTCTCATCTGGCTTGAGTTTGATCAGTCAGAAATAAGTTGAAGTGTTAAGGTTAAGACTTAAAGAAATTCAAGACTGGTGGGGTTTTTTTTTAGTCAGTTGCTATTTTTAATTACAGCCCATTGAAATGTAAATATTTCCTATAGAGACTGATACTTTGTACAGTTAATAGAGATACCTACCAACTGTTATCATTTAGCGTAACGAAAATGAGTCTGGATTAAAACAATCATAGAATCCCAGACTGGTTTGGGTTGAAGGAACCTTAAAGCTTATGCACTTTGAACCCCCTGCCACGGGCAGGGACACCTTCCACTAGAGCAGCTTGCTCCAAGCACCTGTGTCCAACCTGGCCTTGAGCACTGCCAGGGATGGGGCAGCCACAGCTTCTCTGGGCACCCTGTGCCAGCGCCTCAGCACCCTCACAGGGAAGAGCTTCTGCCTTATGTCCAACCTGAACTTCCCCTGCTTCAGTTTGAACCCATGAAATGAACCCATTTAAAACTGCTCCTAAAGAAAGGTTATGTTCCTATTTTGACACAAACACCTGCCTGCCAAGCAAAGCCCCCAGTGACTCGTGTGCTCTCTGTAGGGAACAATGTCTCTGTGAGTGTGGAGGTGGATCCTCGGCACCCAGCCATGCTCCCCGAGTGCTACTTCCTCGGGGCAGATCACGGTAAGAGCACAGACCTGCACTGCTAGTTTCTCTTCCAGAATCACATCTCTCCTGAGCACGCACTGTGGCAGACTCCTGGCGTAAACTGTACTTACCCAGAGCCGGGGATTAAGCTGAATGGGTGTGGAGGAGGGTTTTACACAGTGGATGCTGGGGGTTCAACAACCTAAATCCACAGCACGCTGGTTTGCTCTGCGAGTGATGCTGGTTTTCCAGTGCTTTCCTGGCACTGTGTTTCCCTGTGTCCTACAGATTACCCATCATGTTTATATTGGAATAGCACTGCATATGTCCTAATAGTGTTTGAAAATACTTCAGTCTTTTACTCTGTGTCCCACAGCTTTTTGCCACTTTTAAAGGTAATGCAACCCTATCTTCAGCAGTGTGATATTTAAAATGATAGTGCAATGAATTCCCCAAACTAAAAGCAGTCACTGACTTACGTAGTTTAAGCGATTAAACCCCAGCCCATGCTTTCTTCTCCAGTGCTGGCATCTGAGGGGGGAAGCAAAAGGGATGCTAAAGGTATGTAATGAGTTATGTGTTGTATTGCAGCAGTTAACCCCTTGAGAACCAAGCTGAACGACAACATGCACTTGTGGTAAGTACCTTTAAAGAGCAGAGCTTTGAAACTGAAATGGAATTTGCCCTTCCTCGTGTTGACTTTTCTCTCTCGATCCTACCTGCAGGGATCCAGAAATCAGTTTATTGCAAAACTTGAAAGGCCTCTTAGAAATCGATTTCCCCTCTCGTGCTGTGTTAGAGAAAAGTGTAAGTTGCTTTTTGGTAATGCTCAGTCGTTATTCCTGAATAAGTAACAGTTAAATGGTCACTTTACAACTGCCAGCAAAAAGAAGAGACTTAGAGGAGAGGTAATGGCATTAATATATTGTCATAAGGACTTCTGGACTTCAAGCAACAATTGTCAGAGCTTGTTAACCCCTGATTAGAGGTGCTCACTTCCCTGTGGCCTTCCTAGCAGTGAGGCCATTAATAACAGGCTTCGCTATTAAAAGGGAAGGAGGAAGTTCCAGAGTAGCTAATGAGATGTGGCAAACCCAAACATTCTGTTATGGATGCTGATGACTTAAGTTCTAATGAGGTGGAGCTGCTCAGGGGGGACAAGAGGCCATCCAAATAGCACTGCAACACTGGATTATCAGCTTCGCTTCCACTTGTGGAATTCTGACATTAATATCTGACTGAGGGTTATGCCTGATGCTCACATGTAATGACAAATCATTGTGTTTGAGGAAAAAGAAACAACAGAGTATGAAAATGCCTGTCAAAGTAGATGTAATTCAGTGAGGGGATAAAATACAACCTGGCTTCAGATGCACAAGGCTTCAATAGTCTCAGTTTATGCCATGAGGGTATAAACGTACTGATTGAAAGCAAAACTTGCAAAAGCAGAGACCAACAGATGAACGTGTTGGCTGTGTTACCAGCTCTGTTTCTTCCTTTGGGTGGGCCTGTAAGCTAAACCATGTTGTGTTGTAAGGATTTTGCCAAGGACTGTGGCATCTGCTACGCCTATCGCCTCAACGGCACTACTCCAGATCAGGTGTGTGATGACCCCCGCTGTGGACAACCCTTCCACCAGGCTTGTCTGTATGAGGTACAGTAACAGGACAGACTTTGTTCATTGCCTGTCAGACTCTGGAAAACAAGTGTTGCCCACTCGAATTTCAGAAGCAGCAAAGTCCTTGAAGGAGTGTTACAACCACCACAGCCTCTTTGAGTCATAGAGACAGAGTGGTGTGGGCAGGGACCCCTTCCACTAGAGCAGCTTGCTCCAAGCCCCTGTGTCCAACCTGGCCTTGAACACTGCCAGGGATGGGGCAGCCACAGCTTCTCTGGGCACCCTGTGCCAGCGCCTCAGCACCCTCACAGGGAAGAGCTTCTGCCTAAGAGCTCATCTCAGTCTCCCCTCTGGCAGGTTCAAGCCATTCCCCTTGTCCTGTCCCTACATCCCTTGTCCAAAGCCCCTCTCATCTTGTAACCCCACACATCAGGCATAAGCTGTCTGTGAAGGGGAACCTGCCTCACTTTGTGCTCACATGGACTCTGCCTTGACACACACCTTGAACTCTGTTTGGGAGAAATCCCCAGTAATAGGTAGTTCTTAAATTTGATATGAAACAAATGTGAATTTTAATCCACTTAATTGTGTTGCAGTGGCTACAAGGTCTTCCTTCGAGCAGACAGAGCTTTAATGTCATCTTTGGTGAATGTCCATATTGTAATAAGGTAAGGAAAACCAAAAAATGAGTGATTGAACTAAACCATGAGTGGTAGCTCAGGTACAGGCAAAACCAGTAACAAAGTCTTTTCTAAAATGGAATTTGTGGCTATGATCTTCCCTTTATACTGTAGAATAAAGAGAGGAAAAGTAAATTCCCACACATTTAACGCATCGGGATTTACCCAAAGGTTTGCTGAAACAGCACAAGTTACCAACACAGCGGTGTCAGTAATTCAGTCTCACGCCCTGTTGTATTTCACGATACATTTCTAGTATTGCTGCAGCAAAGGTCCAGTTTCACAAATAAAGCAAAAAGAAATCCCACCGCTTGTGAGAGAGACGAGCCTTGTACACATGGTTTAGTGCATGTGTAACTCTGGAGTGCGGGACTTGCCTGGGAAGGATCTGTATTGACAGCGTTACTTAAACATCTTTTTCAAGCCACTGACGTTGAAATCTTCAATGAAGAAACTCTGAGAAGAAACTGTGTGATGGGAACACCACCACACGTGCACTGAAGCCCCCGAGATGGTGCCATCAAAGAAAATACAAGGAAAGTACTATCAGCAGCAGGAGTACAAGTACTGCTGTAGTGTAATGGTACGTTCTGTCAGTAAATGCAAGCCTAAATACAGTAGGAAGCGAAGGACGAGTGAAGTCAGAACCAGTTTCTTGCCATGGCAGTGGGTGATGCACAGTTAAGAGTCGATGGTGTTCCTTTCTGGGCTCTGAGAACAGTGCTTGGGGGGTGAATGGGGGCAGTTCTCTTGCAGGGTATTTCTGCAGGGGAAAAAATAGTAATCATTAAATTTAATATTGAGATGTGAATCGGAAAAACAAGGATGCCAAAGAGGACATCCAGTTATCCTAAAGGAAGCAATACCAGTCTTACAAAGCCTCAGCTCTGGCATTTCTAGGTACAAGTATACTGTATATTAAGTGTATAACATTAGGTATGATTAAACATCTTCTCCAGAGCCATTTCTATACTGAAGTCTCCAGAGCCATCCTCTATATTTTACTGAATTCAACAGCTGAAATTCTTCTCTATCTTTAACTTGTTCCCAAAACTGTCAATATTTAAGTCTTTACAGTGTTTACATATGTAATGTATAAAACTACACTTTTTATTAGTGTTCCTGCTAATAAAGCTTTAGCCTGGAAACCCTCAACCTGAGTCTGAAGTCTGATTTGCTGTTTTAATTTGTGCAGGTTTTGCCTTTCATGGTGAAGCCAAACTTGTGATTTATACAGACAGCATGACTCTGTAGTATTTATGTGGGGTCAGTTCTAGTTGGCTGGGGGGGTGGCTGGGGGATTTTAGGTCTCCAGGAGCAATGTCATCCTTAGCTTACCCTTTTAAATCTCCTTTCTGGGAGGAAAGGAAATCCATCAGAAAGGAATCTGTCTCTCACGCATCCCAGACTTAGCCATTTTTTCCACTGTCCTTCAAAACTTTCAGCTTTGGTTTCCTTTCCCATTCTCAATAGGTGATTTTTTAGCAATACAGCCCTTAATTTCAACCTCAGCAATAGGAGAAAATTTGCATCTTTCTAATATAAAATTTCCTGTCTTCCTGTTTTATTCCTCTTTCAGATTACTGACAGACATCTGTTTCTTTTCTTTTAACTAAATATGGGCCCCATCTGATAGAAAGACACTAGGACATCCACCGTGAAGGCAGCTCATAGGTTATTTGTCTTCTCTGCTTTTTGTTGTTTCCATATTGTTTTAATTAATAGATGTTTATTATAACGATATATCATTATAATAGGTATTACCTGTCTTCCTCATTTTGTCTTTCCCAGTTCATCTCTCACAAGTGTCCTACCCTTCTTGTCCTCCTCCTCTCAGTCAGGTGTTCTCCTTTCAGCGTAGCAGTGTTTCCTGTTTTAATTTATACCTAGACTACAGCTGCTTTCCAGCAGCCCCAGCTATGTGGCATTTGCCTGTTCTTCCCCCAGAGATACACCACGGAGGAAGAGAACTTCCCCTCCACGCTCTCTGTTCACACCTTCAGTTGCACCAGGGCCACCATTCCATCTTGGTGCCCGAGTCAGAGCATGGTGCCTGCAGTTACCTGCTCCACAGCTGCCTGGCCAAGGTGTGTGGCATTGCTCTCTGCAGGACCCTTGTTAGCTTCACCCTCCAGCTCCTGCATGGACCAGTGCATTTTTCCCTGCTTTGTAGATGACCCTTTTTTCCCAACCTCAGTTCTCTACACTGTCTATATAGCGCTGCTTTACCAACCTCCTCAATTATGAAAGGAAGGGAGAGGAGTCTGCAAAACAAACTAGTGCAATCCTGCCTTTTTGCCTTCCCCATTTGAATATCTTAACTGTTACCCAACATCCATTTTAACTCTCCCATCTTACTGACAATATTCAGTGAGTACCCCAGAATGACTACATAGATGCAGCATTATTAATCAGATTGGAACAGAAGCTTTTCCTTTATAAAGACTAAATAAAGCCACAAATACAATATAAATACCAAACCCTCTGGGGGAAACCCAAAGCCCCAGGTTACTCACTGGAGTCAAGATCTACAACCCATACTTACTTTATGCTTGCTATTGCACTGAACAGGGGACGTTACACCAGCTCTTTTTCCTCCCTATGTCATGCTTGGAAACCTAGATCTGGCTCCTTTTCCATATCTACTTCTTTCTTAGGACTATAGTCCTAAGTAGCACTGGAACATCTACTGCAAAGCTGTGCGTGTTACTTTGAGTCACTGCTGTGTCAGGTCTCTGGCTACCTTGCTGTCAGCACATCTCCAGACCCCGCTCTGCTCACCACTTGACTGCCTGATGCTCTCGGGTACTGCTGTGCTTTTCCTGCTTCCCTCTCCCAGCTTGTACTGGAGTCTCCAGGCAGTGACCAGCAAACTGCTTGAAGCAAAGAATCGTGCATTAATCATAAAGCTCTCTTTAAAGGTGCGGTTTTGTGCTTATCAGCAATCGGCTGTATTTCACAAGCTATTTTTCTATCTGAAAGAACCCCAGAGGAGCATCCCTTTGTTACAACACACATTTAACTCCACAGAAACAGCACAGGGTGATTACCAACATGTGCTTAGTTCTGCATTAGTTTTACTAAACCTTGATTAACTTCTTTCGTCAACTTTTTCATGTACAGCTGCAGAGTAAGACTGAACACATCCATTCAGCCCTTCCTTTTATGTGGTAAATTACCAGTAATATATGAGGTGAGTTAGTTAACTGCTAAAATCTTCAGATTAAGAAGTGAGAATTTAAGAACTTACTTACTTAAAGAGTGCTATGAAGTTTTCCACTATGAAGAAAAGGAAACTACTGCAGTAAGAAAGATTCTACCAAGGAAACAAAGGGAGACTCATTTCCCAACACTTCTAACACATGACCCACACTGCAGCACTTTACAAGCGAACTACAGAGAAACTGGAATGTTAGTTTCCTAACAGCAGGACCAAGCAACTGTACCCAAACTTTGAGTGTTTGTGGCCAACGTCTCCTTTGTACACATTGAGTTTGGGCTCAGTTTGGGTGGTGTGAGGTTAGTGCTGTCTGAAACTCCTCGCATTCAGGGTGCCGTGCCTGTTGTCAGGGGCCACCAAACCCTCACCTTCTGTGCCCGGTTGGGCTCCCAAATCGTGAGTGGCCTTTCCTCAGGCTGGAAGTGCTGGCGGGTCACCCGAGCACGGGGCCTGCTCAGCCCGTTGAGTTCTTCCTCTTTCACCTTGTTTTGCTTCTGTGGCACTGGTTCCAGGGAAGGCTTCAGGAAGGGACCCTGTTGAGGCACACACAGTAGTTCAGTATGCTGGACTGAGTAATGTTCAACACTACCACAGGTACCATCCTGCTACCTGGACCTGTCAGGTGTAAGTAGTACTCTGATTGCACTTAGTTATTGTGCTTACAAGGAACTCAGTTTTATGTTTGGACTAACAGGAGCCAGGAAGCGGTTGCCACTTTCTGGAGCCTAGGACAGAGCACTTGGCTCTTCAAGCACTCCTCTTCCTTGCCCACCCCAAAAGGTAGACATGAAGCTAAAGGAGCAGCCAAGCTCCAGATGCCACAAAGCACTGCAGTGCCCAAATCCTCACCTGCTGAGGCTTTGTTTGGTGAAGCCTCCTGTTTAATCTACTTGGCTTTTCTTCATCATGGGGGTGTTTGTTTGTTGCCCCAGCACAAGCTCTGTTTTGGCAGACGTATTCCTCACATTCCTCACCTTCCATCTTCTTTTGCTTCTGCTGAACTGGTTTTGGCTTAGGCTTTGGTAAGCGAACCTGCTGATGGACAGTAAACAGGTTTGTACAGTGAAAAAGTGTTTCAAAAGGGAAAGCATTCCACCTTCAGTACTGAGAACACAGAACAAGAGAAAGCTTTCATCTCTCAAAAGAACTGTTTTCAGCATTTTTCATTATCAATAAATGCCTCCTTTGAACTGCACAAAGTTGAAACTTGGAAAGGATGCTCTAAAATAAACTTCAGGTATGGATTTCAGGCCATTCACTAGCAACCTTCACTGGGGATGAAGCCAGGAGGTCACTGGCTCATTGACAAGTAGAGCTGGAGGCATTTCATGAACTGAGTGGCCAAAGCCCCAAAAGCAAGGTAACCACGAAGTGTTCTGACTCTGGTAATCTAATTTCAGAGTGAGGGGTTATATTCCCAAAGATGTAAGTGAGGAGCACACAGTGAATAGTTGCTTGAGTTAACACAAGCTTTTTCCAGTGCTGCTCGAAGCAGTAAGTATCAAATGATGCCTGGTTTTGGCTTTTGTGCCTTGGAAGACAAACATAGCCAAAACAGAGGCTGTATGCCACATGCCTTTGGTACTTCTGGCACACCAACAGCCCTCTAACTGTAACGTTTGCATATGGGCCTCTGCAGCAGCTGGATCCAAATACAGCCCTTGAAATAATGAGCTGCTTTTCTGTACTGCAAATTAAATACATGCAGGAGATAGAACCTGCACAAATAGAAGTGCCAGTGGGCACTTCTTGTATTGCTTAATCCAAAGCACCTTTTAAGAACATAAACCAGAGCTCTGCTCTGTGAAAATCGCTCATGTTCAGTGACGTGAAGGTGTAGCTGAACAACTCAAGCTAGTTTTGGGCTACCTCAGGACATAACACTGCAGCTGACCTCAGAAATGGAGATGCCCAGGGGAGTCTCAGTGCCACACTGACCCTTACCTGAATGCAGGCACCCAAGCTGCTTGTGTCAGTGCATCGAGCCAGAACAGCTCATCTTGCTGACAGCTCCGGTGTCTTCACAATGTACATACATATCCCAAGTGACAGCATCACTTTCAAAGCAGGGCTTGTGGCACTAGTGAAAATATATCTGGTTTATCCCTGAAACTTGCCATATTCCATACTAATATAACTGAAAAGCCATTAATTTTCACTATCAGATCTACAAACTGCAGCAAGGCCTCAGCTGGCCTCACCACACTTCAGCTGGCCCTAATGCCAATGCTTCCACTGCAGGTGAAAATGCTGAAAATATTTATCCAGTGCCAAAGACTGGGGAAAACAAGTTTGATAATTAATGCAATTAATATTTTATCACCTATGTTTGGTGTGTGATTGGAACAAAGAGCCAGGACGTAGGCGCTGCTACCCTTTTTATGTCACCTCGAGATTAGATTCATGTGTTATATGCAGGGAGCTGCATCTGAAAACTCATGTTCTGTAGCAATTCCTATTCATGCCTCCTTCAAGCAGCTTGTGCTACAAGATCCCCTTATTGGTATTTACGGGTGTTTACTGGTGTTCAGAAGGGAATTAACCCCAAATCACCTCTTCCCTGTGTACCACACTGGTACAAGTGGCTCTGACAGGTCATCTGGAGGCAGATTCTGCTCGTAAGCAAGAAGTGAGGAGACGGGATTGTTTGTAGTGGCTCCCACTATTCTGAGGTTGCCTCTTTAATGGGAGAAGTGTTTGGTGACTAAAAGGAGAGGTGGAAAGGGAACGCAGAGATGAAAAGCGTCAGACCAAGGATAACTACAGACAGTGCTGAGAAGAGATGCAGTGGGAAGTGCCTGCCTGTCATCGAACACTTTGTCAGGGCTGTAGCACCGGAGTGCACCAGGCCTTGGCTATCCTCGACAGCCTGAAAAACAGGATTTTCTGCAGACAGCAGTAAATTTAGACAAAGTTCAGTTCTCTCCTCTCCCTACTTGTATTTAAGTACTCCTGAAGTCCTTGGAATAACCCTAGAGATCTCTCTGCAGCTGTTCTGCAGTGGATGTTACAGGAAACGTGTACACATAAGCGGCAGAACTGGCTGAAGAAACACACTCAAGTGAAAAATAGGTGATGGCTGGAGCAGCGCTACTGTACTGAGGATCAAGACACTCAGCATTAAACATTCCTCTGAAGCAGTGATGACAGGTGCCAGGATTTAGTAATATGCAGACACACTCTGATCTTGTTCTTGGCCATCAAAACCAATTCCGCTTAGTCCTACAGCGCAAGAGCGTTGATCGCTGACACCCCTCATGCACAGGTTTCACAGTGGGGTTGTGCACCTGCAAATAGCAAGAGCTACAGCAGCTTTTACAGGCTGGAAGGTCAGGATCATCTTTTCTGCCAGCACAGCCACGTCTTAGGGCAGGCAATAAGAGGAAAATAGATTGACTTTTCGGTATCTGACTAAGAAATCAAAGCCTCCTGTGATGCAGAGATCTGGGAGGATCGGCTGGGGATGGGGTCACTGCTGGCTGATCCCTCAGTTGTGTTCAGAAAACAGTGCAAACTTTATTTAAAGCTTCTCAAATCAGTGAGGACAGAGTGGTCACCAGCATAACAAGAGACATAATGTCCCTGAAATAGCGTTTGGGCTTGTTAAAAGTAAACCTCCAAGTGATAAACCCAGAAAAGTCAATAAAATTGCTAAAATAAGTCTGTGTAATTACCAAGATCAAAACCCAGTGGCTTTTTATTAAACATGAACTTTTGTTCTGCCTCCCATCATACGTAAATAGTGCTGACAATTGGTTTGTGAGGCACTTGCTACAATAAAATGTAATTGTATCATGAGAGAAAGGTGACAATCAGGAGATCATGAAAAAATTACATATTCTCACTGGTGGTTAATTAGCCATGCAAAACCCCCTCAAACAGATATTCTCTTCTATTAGGAATGATTACTATGCAGGCCTACAGATGTCAATACCACAGTCATTCAAATACTTCTTTCCCTACTAATTGAAGGTTGTAAAGCTCTGGTGCCAAGGTTTTGCTTCCAAAGAGCTAATTTATGACTAGAAGGATATTTTATGTCTTCAGTTGCAGCAGCTACAAAACTCAGCAAATCAGAACCATCTGTGCACTGATACTTGAATCACCATTCATCTTGCAGCCGATCACTCACATTAGTTTGCATCCTGCATTCTTGGCTCACGTACACTTGTGATGGTCCAAAGTTCACCAGAAATATTAGGAATGAGCAGGACCCTGACCCTGCCTTATTGCCCACGTAGCTGAGACAGGAGCAGGGCTCTTGCATACAGGGGGTTTCCAGGCAGAGGTATGACGGGACTGACATTTCATGGCAAGTCCAGTAAGATTGTTAATTACCTCCATCTCCCTTTATTAAAGCACAGCTTTATTAACCACATAGTTTCAGACTTAAAGCACAAGAGGAAAATAGAACACGATAGCTGCCACTTCCCAATTCAGTGCCAGCGCATCACATAGTGCTGCATACCAATCGCACAGTTAAACCCTAGGATAATGCCTCCTCCCCATCAGTGGCTGCAGGAGGGTGAAGGCAAATGACAAAGAACGGTTTGAAAGGGAGAAAATGAATTAAATGCTTTCACTAATAAAGGTAACTTTGCTTTTAATCTGGAGCGAAGGAAAAACGTGGCATTCGGGCTCATCTTCGAGATGTTAGCGAACAAAGTCCTTGACTTCCCCATTATCCTGAAAGTAAATCATTCTCCACAGACCTACCGCTTTGAAGCCAGAGGCTGTAGGTCAAAAGGGCTCATGACAGTTCTTCCTCCTTAAGGGCTGACATCCCAGATTTTAGCAGAGCCAGGGGAAACAGGAATTAACAAACATGGTGTATTTAAGGCAAAAGAACTGCTGTGTCAGTCTCATTTTGAGATCTTAAACTATTTCTTCTCCTGCAAAAGAAAAGGCAACAATCAAACAGGAGATGTCAGAAATAATCCCAGAACTGCCTGCCTTACTTTGGACACTTTAGGAGCAGTGTGATTCCGTGTGCACGCTGGAGCGGAAAATTCCAGAGGGCCATCATAGCGAATTCCACTTAACTCCAGTCCATCCAGCAGGATTTTCTTGAGCACTTCATACTTTGGCTTCTCATCATACGCTAAGCCACAAACACATGCCAAGAATTTGGAGAGTTCACCTGTGGAGCATATTTTAATGTACAGTTCACTTGGTGTGGACTTAGAACTTCAGAAAGAATTTCATGCCAAAATGGATGCAAATCCGACACTGGAAATGAGATGACACTACTCAGGACACAGGCCTGACAATATCTGATCATGTTTGGATGCGAAAGGAAAAGAAGACTTGGGTAAACAAGGTAACCCTTACGGATAAACAAAGAAACCCTTAAGGGCCGCATCTTGTCATGTATTAATTCATGTAGCACCAAAAGTTATCCAAGGATAAAAATTAATCAAAATACTTTATCAATATTGATAGTTGTGTGTAAAATAGAAGCATTTTATATTTGATAGGTTGTAATACCCCTTTAAATATTAACTACTGTCAACAGCACTTTTAATCTGCATAGATATTGTACTTCAAATGCTTTGGAAAAAAAACGGGTGTTGGTTTTTACTTCTAATACTTGGGTTTGAGATTGCATCCTAAAGCAGCAGCATTATTTTGCTGTCATTACCAAATGGTTCTAGACAGGGAGGCCATTCAGGTTAGATATAAAGGAGTTCTCTACTGTGAGGCTGCTGAGGTGCTGGCAAAGGTTGCCCAAAGAAGTGATGAACACTCCCTCCCTGGCAGTGTTCAAGGCCAGGTTGGACAGAGCCTTGGGTAACATGGTCTAGTGTGAGGTGTCCCTGCCCATAGCAGCAGGTTGGAACTGAATGATCTTAAGGCCCTTCCCAACCCAAACCGGCCTGGGATTCTATGATTCTATGAATGGGCAGAAATAATGCTGGCAGGAGAAATGTACAGGGAAGAATCAAACTTTTCTTTCAGTTGAAGACCCACATGTATCCTAAGATTCGAGAACAACACCAGATATTAGCATCTGGTAAATCCCAGAAGTAAAAATTTGTTAAATACGTATGCACATCATGGATATAGTTTATGTAATAGATGATGTGTTCCAATAATTCCTGATGAGAATAATGTTGACAAAATAAGTGAATAAATCCCAAAGGGACATTGACTTTTGAAGGAAATTTAGGTTTTTCCCTGAAATACTTCAGTGAAGGAAGAACAAGACAAACCATCCATTCACTTGCTTTTTCACTCTGAATACTGAGCAATAAACCTTTTGTAGACAGTTGCTTACTATTTCCATACCAACAGCTACTTCTGTTTCTAAGATAGGCACTGCTCCCTCACACCTTGAATTACACATGGCTGAGGTCCCTTATGTCACTCTATGGCACGCACCACAGATGAGACTGATGAAGCTTTTTTATACGACCTCACACTAGGGTTGAAAACACAGCCCTCAATGCCTGTTTCATCTCCTTAGTGCTTGTTTATGGGATAATGCAGGAAAGCAGCAGAAAAAGACTTCCTGTGACACATTCCAAGCATCTCCTATCAGTAAGCTAAATACAGCCAGTGCAGGCTGAATCCTTCTCTTGGCTAGGTATGGGTAAGAGTGGCGTACACAGGCTTGATGGGAAGAGGTTGGTTCAAGGATGCCTTCTGCTTGCACACAACAGTTTGCCATACTGCACCAACTCAGGCTTTAAGGTTCAAACCTTTGCAATTGATGTAAGTGAAGACTTTGTTAACTTTGTGTTACTTTTACTCTACTTAATCTTCATCCCCCAAACAGAGTAAGACACTGAAGTATTTTCTGTAACAGGCTAAAGAGCTATGTGGTACATAGTGCAAGTACACTTACGACAGCTGCTTCCAGAAGAATCCCATTCCATCACTGAATCTGGGAGCTCATCCATAAGCCTGAAACAACAGGAGAGTGCAACAATTTAATGTGGTTTTGGAGCAGGTGATTCTTCATTTGGGATTTAGGAAGACAGCAAGTCTCAATTCCAAACAGAGTGGACCTCCGGGATAGCTAATGATTCACAGGGCTGCTTTTAAAACAAAAATCTCCTTTTACCAGCTATAGTTTTAACTCTTTGGAGACTGCTGATTTCACCAAGATGGGCTTACAGTCTGCACTTTAACATGAAGTTTTTCTTTGCAGCTCTTTTAAGCTTTCTAGACAGATAAAGCAGCATCCTTGGAGCTGAAATGGCTTGTTCTGATTTCAGCTCAGTGATTAATGTCTGTATTTTGGAATTTAAGAGGCAGTACTGCTCTGCCTACAAGTCATTTGGCATCAGGTCCTTTCTGCCACGCAGCTCATGGGTGATGGCTGTCAAAATTACAAACAGGCCTGACAGGGCTGAAAGGGGAGAGGGATGTTAACTGACCTCAAGCTCCATGAACTTCATAAACCAAAGGGCAATGCCACTGGTGTACTTCCTATCTACCCAGGAACAGCAATAGCCAAGAAGGATGGTGCTAAGAATCAATCACACCCTAAAAGCAAATGAAGTAACAGCAGCTCTCGTCTTTGTGTAAGCATGAACCAGAAGCATCTCCTAGGCCTCTGGGCACCTGAACAAGCCCCCTTGCTCTGAGGAAGTGAAATTATCACCTCAGTCTGGCTGCTAATCCTATTAAAGGATCCCTCTGTTTGTTTAAAGGAGCCATAAAGCTCCACCAATAAGTAACAGGGTGCATCCTCTAATGCATGAAGTAGGGGTACACTGGGTAATAACTTTCCCTTCAGTGATCTGTTGTTTAGTATCAGCAACAGAGAGTTCTATTTTGGGGAAATGAAGCATTTAAATGTTTTCCTGTAACCTAGCCTGAATTTCCATTCAAACAGAGCCTCTCCTCTAATTATTGCATAGCACAAACATTTCTGCATTCAAATATACCAGCAGACCTTAAATACCCCCTGAGCAATGCCCAAAGCTTTGGCAGCATTGCCTCATTGCCCCAGCAGTACATGGAGGAGACTAAGAACTTGCAGTGAAGTGATGAGGAGATAACTGGTGAACAGCAGTTGGAGGCTCTGCCCTGGCTCCTGCCTTTCACTGCATCCCATCTTCCAGGCCCAGCTCCTTTTCCTTACCATCACACAGACTCCACAGCAAAGGTGTGGCATGCTCAGAAGCAACTCAGATGTGATCCTTAACGTACTTACTAACTTCGGAGCAACTGGATACACACACATATATATCCAGGTATCTACTTCTGGCCTTTAGAAACAGCATTGGCATTACAAATGATGATAAATAAAAGGGGATGGCCTGGGCAAATGACCTAATACCAAACTCATAATTCATTAGATTAACAGGGTATTTCTGACAAACAGAATCTCTATCATTTTCTGTACACCTCCTGGAATCATTTGTTTGCCCAGCATCCTGAAAAGAATAGGAGCTTAAGGGTTAACCACAAGGGAAGAATTAGCAAAACAGCTTGATTGATTAAATTGATTTAACATTGAATTGTGTAAGTGTTACCTTGCAGGGGGTTGGGTAATGATGAGAACTTCTAAAGGAGAAATATTAAACATAACATGCGATGTCAACATTTACAGATGCAATCTGTATTATCCACCGTCTGCAGGCTAACCTTTCTCTCTGCTGAGAGCCAGTGCCACACTGAATTTGCAGATTGATTTCTGTGGCTCAGCTATCCCTATTGTGTACCTCTGTTGTGACTTGCCCTACTTAAAAGTTTGCTGCCTTCTCCAGTTGTGATGTTACATTTACGGGTAACTACTCTTCTGTTGCCTTCTACAGGCTGCACTGTACCACATGCAATTAACTCTCTCGAGTCCCAACTGTGAAAGCAGAGAAAAGAAAAACTACTACACTCCGTTGCTTTAGTAAGCTCTAAATAAGTCATGCTGGGACAAGGGAAAGATTTTAATCGAGTTCTCTAGCATTTTGGCATTTAATTGTAATGGCAGTAGGCTTATGTAACATGAAAAACCTACTTAAAAACAGCTGAAAAATAGTATCATACAGAAAGTTAAATAAATTGGATGCACATGTGGAAAAACTTCCAAGCGATGCCTGTGCTATAGTCTCTACAAAGCACTCACGAAGTTCAATGGGAACACACAACCACCCTCTGGATGTGCAGTAAGGCCTGCACTGATTCACAAATGTTTGCTTTAAAAAAAGAGCATTATAAAATACACAGCAGACAAAATGAGTGTGTGCTGTGCATTTGAATTTATCATCTCTCCATAGCAGTGCACACAGGAACATGTGGAAGAGGGTATAACACACACAGAGGTCACATTTTTAACTGCTTCTAACATCTCTCTGAACTAAGGGATATTGTTTTAGCTTTTGTATATTGTTCAGCATGTAAAGGTGTCTTTTCCTGACCTGTCCTGTTAAGTGATGCTGCTGCTGCAGGGTTCTAGGGTGATGTGTGTGTATATGCACATACGTGTACATGTGTGTGCTGTTTAGTTTTACCTTGTTTTGGCAGCCTGGACAGCCACAGGGTCCTTCAGGTTCTGTTCCCAGGGCAGCTTCCCACACAACCATTGCAGCATGCAGTAGCCAAGGATTTCAAGGTCACCTCGTCTGGATGGGGCTAAAGGGATGGGAAAGGGCGGGGGGAGGAAAGGAAAATTAAAAAAAAATAACAGAAAAGAAACCCCAAAAGATGAAGAATATGAACCTCTTCTTAGGAAATAGAAAAGTCTTTTGATTGAACTTGTGTTGATGAAATATGAAAAGCCAAATGGGCAAAGTGTTTTGTTTATTCAGCTGTATTAGACCTAAACCGCCCCGGCATTTGGCCACAGGCCACAGACAGGCAGTGACTTGTTGCTGTTGAAGTAAGGGTCAGTTTCCTCACCTCCTCCAACTTCATCCTTCCTCGGTCTGGCCTGTCACATGGACTTGATCCCCATGGCCTCTGACATGATCCAGACAGCCCATAACTGAGTACCAACACTTTCTCAAAGAGCCAAGCAGTAAAACAAAGAAATAAATGTCTGCTGCTAAATTGCTAACACATGTTCCAGGAAGTCCATGGGGTCCACATTGGTCATGCAGGGACCCTGTGAGTGCAGACTAAACACTGATGGCCTTTCCTGTTCTCCTACAGAGCTATTTGAACTTGGAAGATATGACAAAACTGCCATCTAGTGTACATTTACACACCAGAGTAGTCTGCTTACAAGCACCACGAACGGTTTAGAGTCGGAGCACAAGCTAAAGGACACTTGCTGTTTAGCAAGTCCTGTGTAAACTTACTACTACACTTCCAAAAAGGAACTGGTTTCAAGAACAACTTACTCTCATTTTGCACACCCCAAACAGATAACACTAACTACAGAACAGATATACAGTAGATATCATTCGATCCAAAATTAACCCCATCCACAATCATCATCTGTGCAGAAAACCAGGTCACCGAGTTAATCTATTGATTAACTTCTCCAAGAGAAAGAGGAGAAAAAAGTGATACCAAAAGAATTGCTATTTCTTGCTGCTATTCACAGGAAACCAACTTGAAAGACCTGAGCAAGCAGGATTGCTGCTCTATTTCTTTGTACACATCTGACTTGCAGCCTGTAGTGTGCAAGTCAAGACCACATGGAATCTGCCAAACCAGAGGCCGTTCATTGTGATTAAAACCAGACAGAGGCAGAAGTTCAATTTATGCTTTTCCAAACTGGATTTGCACTTTCCAGGAAGGAAAGAAGATTTCAGATTCTTTCAGTACTTTTTGTCTAGTGTAAAGACTAGTAGTTGAGCACAGTGCTGTTAATCCAGCTGTAAACAGATATCATATTTTATGGGCCTTCATTAAATACATTCCAGAAAGTCACTCAGCAAACTTATCTTTTAATTTAAGAAGTCATCTGCTAAAAGCTACAGGGCCAACACATCATAACTGCTGCTTGTTACCGTACACACATTATTGTAAAAGCAGATTAGTTCTTCTACATTCTCTATCTTAACTGCTATTAGACGATGGGATTATTAAAGGCCCTTCAATCTAACAGAATGCTGCACTGTCCCTTGGGTGTCATCTGTTTTCTGCACTAGATTCAGCAACATCCTAATGCAAGACTTGGCTCTCGTATTAAAATAAAAACACAATCTCTACCTCTTGCTGTTCTGTAGTGATTTCTTCAGCCATAAATCTCCTGTTAACTGTGGAACAATTCCATTCATACACATGTGTTCACAACTCCCTTTTCCATCATGGCAATTCCAGATTATAACCCTATCAGCCAGCATTTTTTTTTCATACAAGGCTTTTCTGGTACCTGCTTGTGCAGAACAGGCTATAGAAAGTGACCTTTTGAAGTCCAAGAGAGTGGACCACCTTTTTACCCACTGAGGTGCTAACTGATAGGAATCTGTAACTGATGCTAAGTCCATTATTTTTCAGAAGCTCACCCAAGATACTTCATTTTCTGACTAAACAGTCCCCAGAGAGTAAAGTTTCCTTCACAGTCAATAGTTTGGATGGGACTAATTTACCTCCTCACTCCCGTGCAGTCCTTCTAGCCATTTCCTGACTAACACCAGCCCAAACCCACTGGAAACAGGGAGATGTGCACAGCTAAGACTTTACTAATACCTTCCTAAAGCCACAGTAGTCAGCTGGTGAAAAAGAAATAAAAGGTACATGTAACTAAGCCATACATCACTAAAAAACAAAAGGGGAAATGTTTTACAGAGAGATGGAGAAATCCAGTGTCACTTTATCTCCCAGGTCACTGCAAGTGTTACTACACAGAGACGTTCACATGTGGTTTTCATAGATAGAACCACATGAAAATGTCAGTGTTTGATTATTTGACTGTACGAGCATAGTCTTTCTCTCTGCTTCTTTGTCAGCTTGCTGATAGAGATGCTACTTCCTCAAGTTTTGAAATCATTTAGATCCTTATTATAGAAGTATTCAACTAACTAATATCTAAGGAATTAATATTATCTATGAACAATAGAAACATTCAATTTTCACCCCAAATACAGCACTAACACATAGGTTTCAACTGTAAGTTCACTTGCAGAAAGAGATCTGCTAATACAATTGGAGGGTACAGAACTTCTGATAAACATTAAGTGAGGGAAATCAGTCTGGTTTCATTTTGCATGTGATAGCCATACAAAAACGAAACGATTCTGCTTTATAACTTGTCACCACTAGAAGAATAAACACTCAAAATAGAACTTATTTAAATCAAATTCTCTTCCTTTGCTGTGGGTTAAAACCTTGGGGTTTTTTTTCTTTCTTTTTTAATAGATTTTTGATTTCTGCTTTTCTATTCACCGGGAATTTCTTTATTATTATTTTAGTCTCATATTTAATCCTATTTAATGGGAGCACATTGGTGATATTTTATTCCACAATATTTTTATAGTTTAATTTTTTAATTTGAAGATTTAAGGCCTGATTCTGCCCTCACTCCTGCCAAGATAAATCAGGAACAGCTCCACTGAAGTTAATGAATTAACAACCACGTCAATGAAATCAGAGTTGGGCCATAACTAGTTTTATATATATCACAACCATACACTCAAGGTGCAGGAATGGGGATCAGTGGTAACTCAGAACCCCATAACTGAAGCAATTCATCCTGAGAAGAAAATATATTATGTATCTCCATATAGTGGATTTGGCAGCTCTCTGAGCCTTAATTTGGATTCATGTTACTAGAGATGAAGAATGATATCACCCCGACCACAATGTGCTCTCAAAAGTACCCTGCTCCCAAAAACTCATCTGAAACCCATGTGAAAATTGGAGTTTTCCTTTCCAGCCCTTATTAAACTAACTTTCTCAAGCTTTTTGTAAGGCTCTAACGAGTGACAGATGAAATGTTCTTCTATTATTTTTAATTAGCACTGTTACATTATAATTTCACCATTAGTGTTGCTTTAGATTGGAAGCTTTTCATAAAAAGGATCATTTCAGTTGCTCATATTGCATCTACATGCAGTGGAGCCTCCAGTTCTCCCTGGCATTACAGCATACAAATTCATGTTAATGCACAAACAAATATAACTCATACCCATAGTCATTAATCCAAAAGCCCATAAAGGAAAGGAGTGTTAACATGACCATGGAGAAATACCATTATGTTAAAAATGCATCACCACAATGTTTTAACAAATGAACTGAAAGTGATATAATTTCTTTACTCAAGGTTGAGGTTCTTATAAAAACAGACAAATACAAGACTATCAAAAATCAGTGTCTGTATTAGGGGAAAGAAAAAGGAGAAGACCAAAAAAGCTAATGAAGTACTGCTTCCCAAATACAAAACTATCAAAAATCAGTGTCTGTATTAGGGGAAAGAAAAAGGAGAAGACCAAAAAAGCTAATGAAGTACCGTTTCCCCAAGGAACTGGTCAGTCTGAGGAGTTCACTGCAGCAGGAGAGTGGCTAATTGAATAGAGTGACTGGAAACAGGGAAAAGGTTAGATAAATATAGTTAAATTTATGATTCATTTTAGTGCTTGGATGCCATTCTGTGCAGTGTTATCCCTTCTCAGGCAGGGCAGCTGCCAGCAGGGGATGGGAACAACCTCTCCTCCCCTCATGTACAGTTCTGCACCATTAGCTTGGCACGCTGCTGGAGAACTCACTGACAATAACCAACACCACAGAATGCTGAAAGGAAAATCCAGTGCAAACATGGTGTCACCACAAGTGGACAACATCTCTCCCAGAGAACCCAGTCTGGGATGTGGCAATGAGTCACTTCTCCTGTGCCAGCTGTGGTCTCCCTCCTAAACTTGAGTCCCATAGATGTACACTCAATTGGTCACACAGCTGGTGGGCAGGAGTTCCTGCAGGGGTTCACATGGAGGATACAACCATGGCTCCCTAGCACTGACCATGCCTTGGTGGTCACAGAGGTGCCCTGGTGACAATATCAGCCTCACAGTCCTGAGGGGTCACTCATCTCAGACAGCATCAAAGCTCAAAACCAGCCTGCACATCAGCACTGGCCTGTCAGATGCAGGAGGCAGTGTCAGCACAGGAGCTGGATAACTCGTTTCAAGAGCCACAAAAGCTGCAACACTACTGCTGCTGTCCTGCCTTGAGCAAGCTCATGGGCACACAGAGACCTCAGCAGGTCTTGCAAGCCACAAGTTCCCAAACTGTGACCCCCGAGCCTCCCCAAAATAGCAGAGCTTTCCTGGACAATCACAACAGCCTAATGTGCAGACACGTGCCCAGCAACCTCCAACCAAGCAGTTACACACATCCACTGACCAGCAAATCTAACTGCAGAGCCTCCTTGATCTTGCATTTGCTCTGCTGCAGCCACAACAGAAGAGTGCAGCCAGCAGCAGAATTCTCCTCTCAACATGGACAGAGAGTGAACAACCATCAGGATTAGTGGAATGGGATGCTGAAAGGAAGAGGGCTGAGATCCTGATTTGGTGAGAAGGTTATGTAGAGGGAAGGTTGGGAGATGCAAGGGAACTTCACCGTGACATATAGATGGGAGATAAAACGGTGGTGGCAAGAGATGCAGGTACCTGGTCGGAAGCAAAAGGTTCCAAGCTTGCAGTAAGGAGAACATGTGGCAGGAGAGAGGGGACAGGAAGTTTTACTCTTCTTTCATGTCTGTGTGGCAGAAAAGAAATCACAAAGGTAAGGGGCTGACAGGCTGGGGCTGGCAAGCAGCTGTGAGATTCCCAAGCTTTCTGAATTCCTGGTGGAGAGAGTGAGAGGCAAATTCAAACAGTCAATTCCCAGCCACACTCCTCAGTTGTGCTAGAAGCTGTGATGGTCAGCATCTTATTTTTGCTGCTTCTAGACATTCTGGCAGGACAGAGTAAGCCTACACTGGTGGGTATAGGAGCCTATTAAATCATCTCCCTGCTAAAGCCTGGCTCTTCTTTCCCTTACAATGACCTCGTGCTCCCTCTTTTGCTGGGCACACATTTCTGATGCCACACTCAGAAATTGAAATATCTGTGTATTTACTTCACACTGCAAAGTTCTACCCGTGGTTTTTTTGCAAGACCAATGATATTTTCCTTTTATTTTTAGGATTTACAGTTTGTCCTGCACACAGTCTTTGGGAAGCACACACCAAACTGCAGCAAATCAATAATTCATTTGACCAACAGAAAAATCCAGCAGGCTCCCTCTGAATCCAAACTATACATGGACAGATGCCAAATAAACCTCTTGATCCAGAGCCATTTAGAGCTCTGTTCTCTGGAAGCCACGCAGGCTTAGCAAGAATATGTTTCCAGGCATAGGTGTTTATATTCTTGCACATCCTTCCTCACAAAATGAACTCCCGATATATTCTAGTCAACCCCTGCACGTAAAAGAAAAGGAGAAATGGACAAGCATCAAGCTATGTTTTTCACATCAAACAGCAACAGTTCTGTCAGACCAGTGGGGAAAACAAGAACAAGCACTGCAGAGTTTTCCCCACCATCAGCCTGATGCCTGCATTGCCCTGTTCAAACACAGTGTACAAGCATTTGGATGAACCTCAAGGAGTGTGTGCTGCACTAACCCAGTGTGAGGAGCATGAAGAACTGGCTGAACTATGGCATCAGATACAGCTGCAACTGCCTTCCCCAACACAGGAGACGAAAATACACTTTTGCTCAATGAAATCAGCTCCCACAAAATGTATTCACCAGGTCTGAAGAAATGACAACCGGTGGTCCTAATAGAGGCAAACGTGATCAGACATTCTAATTACCCTTAAGTTTACCAAGTCACCACTACTGTCTTAAGCAGCTTTTACTATATAAGATATAGTAACTTATATAGGCATAAGTTCTGCAAGGATTTGGGCAGATCCATCTACCCAATGTGAGAGGTAGCGCAAGTGCTAAGAGTTACTGTGAGACGTCGTGAAAAGAAAGAAGAGAGTCATCTTGCAATCGATGGCAAACACAAATATATGCTGGAGGGAATTCAACATAGACAGTTCATACTCTTATGTTCATCAATGATAGCAAATTAAAACTGGTCTTACACACTCAATGCACAGGACTGGAGTATTTAAAAAAACCTCAATATGTTAAGCGCAGTATATCTCCAGAGAAATTAGGTATTGACTGCATGCCTCACTGAGTAGAAAATCTACAAAAATCCATAGGAGGCATTGATCCAAATATTACTTTTTAACACTAACTATGTAACAATTTTTTATATCTGTACCCAGTGTACATTTAATTCTCTTTAAGTATCAATCAACAAACAAAAATGTAAGATTGTTTATACAGTATGGTCATTTCAAATGAATATGATGAATACACTCAAATACTGCACTAAAACTCACAGTGCAGTTGGGCCATACAGAATTCGCAGCAAAATAAAAAGGTTTTCAATTTGAAATCCTCACATGTTGGTTGCAATGATATCTAGCCACCAAATACAGGAATGCTGGTGGTGTGGGGCAAATCCTGTGGCAGAGCCCAGCTCGGGCCTGACTTGGTTCAAAGTGAGCTGTAGACATAGGGATGTAACTGAGGTTGCAATGAATACTTGTACTTCCACAAGTCTTGAAGCCCCCAGACAATGGTACAGAGGAGCCAGCCTGTGGAGCCCACACCCACTGTGCAGAGCCCTGCAAAACTGAAGCCAAAACCAGCATGAAGAGCTGAGACATGAGGCAGGGCAGCTGCTCGCAGCCTTTCCCAGCTCAGGGGAATTCCTCTTCAGCTGCAGCACAAAGTCAAGGTTGCCAACACCATCAGTACACACCAACACACACTAAAGTGACTTGTTTGGAGACAGCAATTTACCATCAGTCACCACAGGAATGGCACATTCAATGCAGCCCTTACCAGAGACTGCTAGAAAAACGTGGACTACTGCCACCCAAAAGTGCTACCATGCAGTGGGTGCTGGCAAGAAACTGTCTGGATCTCACAGGACTGCATATCCTCTACACCTGATGAACTCCCTGGAGAGCTTGGGGAATAAATAGACATGCAGCTGAGTTAAACTCCCAATTCAGCTAGGGAAACACCAGGGCTGATTTAAATTAGTGGGAAGTGGTTGCATTTGATTGGCTTTATGCAAGGAGGTTATCAGCTTCAAGCATTGCCAAGAGGCACTTTTGAAAGCAACAAATTCATAATTTTCTTTTAGGTTTCAGCGTGTACCTCAAATTGCTGCATTCAGGTAGCTACTTCATGAGCAAGTCAAAATGTTCTCATTTGTCTAGCTCAATACAGCAACTGGAGCTCTTCAGGGGTTTTGAGGCTTGAGATATTTATGTTACTACGTACATTCAGGAAATGCCCTCTAGAGAGGATCTCATTTATAGAAAATTACATTTAAAAATTACAACTACATTGAAATATAAGAATACTCCACTCTGAAAAACTGGGTAACACCAGGATGAAGGCTGTCTATGCACTTCAATTTGCCAGGCTTTAAACACTTTGAGAAGAGCACCCCACCTCACTTGGTAGCTGAGACTGTGCTGAGACTCAATCCCAAGTCAGGAGTACAGGAGGTTGTTGACCCATGAACCCCTTGTCGCAGCTGCTGGACGTGGTTTAGAATCCTGAAACATCTCTGCAACTCTAAACTTCCCGACAAGAGATGAGACGATGGAAACCAGTCCCTGTGTTCTGCCATCTGGACCTGCGCAATCTGCCCTGGGATGCTGAGAGACCTGCTGTAAATGGGAACAGGTAATTTGACCTTAATGGATTCAGGCTGTTACAAGGGCAAAGCTGAAGTATTCAGTGTGAATAGTTTGGATTCTCTGCGACATGCCAGATACCACACGATGTTCTGCAGGCTCTTCCAGCAGGAGCATCACACAAATCTGCAGATCTTCTGTTTGCAGCTATTAACAAGCAAAAAAATTTCCTGTGTAAGATAGGGATTAGCTCCTTTCAAGCCATTTTCTGAATATTTTATTTTCTGGAATCTTACACTTTCCACCAATTCCATCATGGTTTTAGCTATTTGAGGGTGTATTCTAACCCACAGATTACAAAAGACAACAACTTCACTCACACTTGCATGTACACACCTTTTGTCACCCATCTCCCTGCTCTTTGAAATTAAAGGAACCATCTGTCCTGTAATCACATACCCATCAACAGACACCTGCCCTCTAGCAGCTACAAGTATCCAGCTGCCAAATCCCAAATATTCCAGCTTCCACCTATTGGTCAAACAGCATCCACAGCAAATACTGATAACACAGCCATGTTGCCCACACTACCACAGAAACCAGCCAGAGTCACACCTCCAGGAAATCCAGGAAATGCGTGCTTGGGAGGCACAAAGAGTCCGAAACAGATGTCCTCTTCATGGAATTGTTTGGGTTGGGAGGGACCAACCATGGGCAGGGACACCTTCCACAAGAGCAGCTTGCTCCAAGCCCTGTCCAACCTGGCCTTGAACACTGCCAGGGATGGGGCAGCCACAGCTTCTCTGGGCACCCTGTGCCAGTGCCTCAGCACCCTCACAGGGAAGAGCTTCTTCCTGAAGTCCCATCTCAATCTCCCCTCTGTCAGTTTAAAGCCATTCCCCCTGTTTTATCACTACATGCCCTTGTAAACGGTCCCTCTCCACCACAAAATATTTTGTAGCAGGTGAAATTGTGCAATTGTCTCGGCAACAAATACTTGACAGTCTTATTTCATTTTTCCTAATGACCAGAGTTAAACGATTGCAGGTTTTAACAGCACCAGCAAATTATCAAGACCCTCTACATTACATGGTCAATGGTCCTTTTAATAGAAAAAGCAATAATACACAGTTGTTTGTGCCAACTAAAACTCGTTAGAAAGTATTAGTTTAAGGTAACAGTTCAGCAGCTATTAACAAGCACAAATTTCTACAGTTATCACTTGTGACATTATGATCCTGGCCAAGCTGGCAGCACAAATTCATTCCTTTTGTTTCAGGAGATCTTTGGGGTAAGGAGGTGGGGAACAGGGAGAAGAAAAGTTAACAAAAACACCATTTCATAGCAAGAGTCAAAGTTTTTCAATAATCACCATTTTTTTCACTAGCATAACATTAGAATTGACTTTTTGTCTTGCTGACATAGCAACTAAGAAAGTTGTGTTGCATTGACCATATTGATTGTGAACAATGCAGCCATCAGTGGGACTTTGCACCATATATATTTTCGATATTGACCTCCCATTCCCTTTTCCATGGCTCTATGGGTCTGCTATTGGATTTGGACTGCAGTGTAATAAACAGCTAAGGTTTAATTAATGGTAAATGAATACAAGACATAGGTTATGACTTTAACTAATTAGGGAATTGTTGAATTAAGTCTGCCTTGGAATGCAAGGCAGTCCAATCAATATCCAATAAAAGGACTATGTATGTAATTTACCTGCAAATGTGTTTCCAATACCATCAAAGTGAGTTTAAATAAGTAAGATATATGAAAGGCTACTGGAAAAAGATTTCAAAAAGTTAACACTTTATGGCTTCAAACCAGGTTTTTCTCCTCGCAGAAGGAATGTCATTGTGAAATATCCTCTCATAACACAGATGGTGACACTCAGACACAGCTCTCCCTAAAGGACAGTGCAGGCTCGGAGCATTTTTCCTTGACAGTGCAGCATTAGCAAATGTCTCTGTCTTTACAGCACATAGCAAACCCAAACCAGTACTCCCAATATGAACCAATTAGGTTTAATGGCAAGCTCTTCTTGGGGCATTTTTGTCCACCTCCCAGTACCATGCATTCTGCAGCCTTTCAATTGTACTTACACTGCTCCCCTTCCCCCAGCAGCCCTGGAGAAGCATTCCCAGGTACAGGAAGAGGTCACCACACAAGGGTCTGATCAACCCTGAGCAATCCCCAGGACTGCTTGTACTGTATACATCAGCTCACACAGCCTGATTACTCATTCTGTAATCACTCCTCTGGAATAAAAAAAGGAAACCTACCTACTCCCTTGTGGGCATCTACGCTGGTAAACTCTATTGTCCCATTATGGCCCTTCCTAGGATTTTCCTGATACTGTTTGTGGTTCCCATTGGGACAATATCTGTAGGAAAGTCCATAATCTGCAAGATAAACCTGGAAGACATGAACAGACAAATGAATAATGCTTTTGTCCTTTGAAAGTATAACCTTTATAATTAAGTCTTAAGAAACTGATAGGTTAAGGACAGCCTTAGATCTAAATTTTATTAAACCAAATGGTGCCTCAGAATAAAATATGTACATCTGGGGGCTATAACAGCTGCCCTCCCCATTTAAATCCTTCCACTACTATACTCTTATCTTATTTCAGAGTCGAGCTGAATTTCAGTCTTTTTATTTTTTTCATAAGCTCTCTCCTCTCCAGGTGGGCATCTAGACATCATAAAGTGCAATATGCCTTTTATATACCCTCACATTGCTTATGGGACCCCTTCCCCTCCTTACTTCAAGGCACATACACACCCCAGTTCACACTTCCCGTCAGCTGAGACTGTGCGACTTCAGAACAGCAGTGACACTTGAAAGCCAGAGGAACGGAGAGGCAGCAACTTCCCCTAGCACTGCTACACACAGGGCCCCAGCACTGACAGGGACCATGGCCACAGGGCTATTGAGCTTTAGCCTGACAGCAGCCTCCTCTTTTTGCGTGTCACTGTCAATAACTTTGTACTGACAGCAACTATTTAAATATAAAGGATAAGATAAAGCATAACAAACTATACCCTCCACCCCAAAGAGCAATCTTAATAAATCATTTTTAATAAGTTTTAAAAAAGCTACAGAGCCAGACTTCACTCAAAGTTACTCTGAAGGAAATCTATGGAGCTAAATCAGTGTAAAGTTAAAACTTAGGGCTCCCACTGTGTATACTGCAGCATGTTTATACATTCTGCCACATGGCTTTAAACTAAAAGGGGGAGATTTAGGTTAGATACTAGGGAAGAAATCTTCCCTGTGAGGGTGCTGAGGCGGTGGCACAGGGTGCCCACCCAGAGAGGCTGTGGTTGCCCCATCCCTGGCAGTGTTCAAGGCCAGGTTGGACACAGGGGCTTGGAGCAAGCTGCTCCAGTGGAAGGTGTCCCCGCCCGTTGCAGGGGTTGGAACTGGATGAGCTTTAAGGTCCATTCTATCTCAAACCATTCTGTGATTCTAGGATTTACCTTTCCATCCTGGCATAGGTAATTTTTATTCCTCAAGATGCTTCACTACCTAAATAAGCTGGGGGAGGAAACCCCTCAGTTCTGAAAAACGTATCTTGGATATGCACTTGCATGTTCTTGGGAATTAACTGTGAAAGATGTGAATAATGGAAGTAAAGCAAAACACTATAATCAGTAATAACAATGGGGAAAAAAAAAGGAGCAATAAAACTGAGGACAATCAAGTAATGCACAATACAATCACCCACCACCCACTGACTGATGACCAGCCTAAGCAGTGATCAGGGGCTCCCAGCCGACTTGCTGCCGTTTCTATACTGAGCCTGCCATTCCAAGCTCTGGAATAACCCTTTGGTTAGTGTGGGTCAGGTGTCCTGGCTGTGCTCCCTCCTGGCTTCCTGTGCCTCTCCTCACCGGCAGAGCATGGGAAAATGAAAAGTCCTTGACCCAGGGTAAGCACTGCTCAGCAAAAGCTAAAACATCAGTGTGTTATCAACATTACTGTCATCCTAAACCCAGAACACAGCATTTGACCAGCTACGAGGACGAAAATTTGCTTTATCCCAGACAAAACCAGGACAGTTCTGCTGCTGCCAGTGAAGACAATCCCAAACACCCCATCTGGCCCCTACACCTCTATTTCTCTGCAGACATAGTGTAGGCAGTCCTGCAGCTATGGCAGTTCTGCCACTCACATAATTTAGATCATTCCAGTCTATGAAGTTGAGATTAACCATTACGTTGATGCTATACCCTCCAGCGGGGTGGACTTAATACATGCACATGGGCAATTACTGCAGCGCCGCTGACAAGCAGTAACTTGTTGAAAGCAGCTGGAATTTAATCACAGTCTGTCCACTCCCCAATATTCCATAGGTTATTTTCTCCCTCTGTCATTCTCACACTCCCCCCTGGCTTTTGCCCCCTACATTGACCACTTCTCACATTAGGTAATTGCTTTTTTTAATAAATATCCAAGTATGGTACTTTCAGTTGGGAAAAAAGTAAATGCTACAGATTGTTATTGTTTTGCCAGTGGAAGTGATCTCTGGGGCAAAAGCTACATCATCAGAAGGCACACAGAGATCATTTCTACTAAATCACATTATATTAGAAAGCAAAACTTCTTATCTGAACCTTAGTTTTGTTCCCTCTTTAGCTAAAGAACAGTTTGTCCTACAAGTCTCAAATAAACTCTTATGGCACTCCTTTGTAATTGAATTATATCACTCGTGGTAGGAAACAAACAAATGAACAAAAAAACCCTCAAGAAAACTTAACACATTATTTTGGAGCACATTCTGTTGAACTACTGATTCCTGTTTGTGCTCGAGGCAGCTTCAAATCCTGGGACGGCTGGTCTCTTGGTTTTACTGTTTCTGCTGCAGGATCTGTGCTTATTTGGAGCGTGTAAGCTGGGATGCAGAACTAGCTTCCTGCAGGGTGATGGCTTTTAAGATTGCAGATGATGTTTTTCACCTGACAGACTATGCAAACTGTGATACAAGATTAAAGACCATAGGCATGTTTAGAAAATCTGGGACAAGGCATAAACTTTGTTGAGTTGACCGATTTGATTTTCTCCTGCATCCTTTCTCCTGTATATTCCTGATGCTCTGTTACCTGTTGTAATCAAGCCCACAGTCAGCATCAGAGAACTAATTTAAACTACCCTAATATCAAGTTTTGAGAGACTTCAGCATCCTTTGTGGGCTGGGAAGGAAAGAGCAGGCTAGAAGGTGCATCCCTCCCAGGCTAAGTGGTACATCTTGGGTTTTGCTTGACTTCAGATTTCCAACAGGTACAGTTGACCAGATACAATAAGATGAAATAGAGCGGATTTCAACTTTCACAAATTCAGGCTGTGTCTGTTAGAAAAACCAATACAACCAAAGCATCTCTGCCAGCTCTCTGGTTGTGTCTGCCTGGGAATGCTAGTTTATGTGATAGACACTCCCATATGGCAGCCCAGCCTTGGGGTCTTTCAAACTAAATAGCAGGGCATCTAGAAAGTAGCCACAAACATTTGTGAGTCAAACTTGAACTATGTAAAAGAGCTACCAGTTATCCTACAGATAAATCACAGTTACTGTGTACTCTTAATCTATTTTTAAGCGAGAGATTTGCTTTAAATACTCTCAGTAGTAGCATCAGCAGAGCAGTTTTAAATTTATACTGAAAAAACCCTCTAAAAGTGTGAAGTAGCTTTAGGTTATCTTGCCTTGGCTGGTGGTGGCAAGATCTGAAAACCAAGAAGTAATTTCCCCTTAAAGCCACTCATACATGACTGTAACACCATCTATGACAGCACCGCAGTTTGCTCCAGAAGCTGGTCATGAGAGTCATTGCCCAGCTTCCTTCTAGTTGAGCCATTTATCACTTCCATAACTTTCACATCAGATCTGTGCCACAAACCTCTCAAGGCAAAGCTTCTTGGCCACCAACAAAAATCAATCCCCCTCAGCCTGTACAAAACCAGCAAAGCACTGTTACAACCTTGCCACAACCATTATCAGAACAACTACGTTCTTTTAAATTACCATTAATTTCATTTCATCAATTCTCATTATAACCCTTTCATCATTAAAGAGATATATAGTTCTTTATAGCTAGTTGTCACTTTTTGATAATGTAACATAGCATGTCCTTCCAAATTTGCTCAGAACATGGGGGTCGAGGTGGTAATGAAATTGTAGGCTGCTCATAGAATCATAGAACAGTTAGGGTTGGAAAGGACCTTAAGATCATCCAGTTCCACCCCCCCTGCCATGGGCAGGGACACCTCCCACTAAACCATATCACCCAAGGCCTCACTGTTGCAGGTTTTTTAAGGGTATGGGGAGGGGAAAAGAAGATTAATATTAGAGTATATAGAGAAAATTAAGTCAGTGTTAGTATGTGTTTCAATAACAAATATTTTTCATCTGCTTGCCTTTTTTTAGGAACAACAAAACAAGAACAAAAAAACGGGACAAAACATATGCAGAGTCAGATAAACAAGACACTTGAAACAAGAAGTGGTAACATGGATGACGAAGGTGCAACAGTGACATAAGCCTGGAACAGCTGGGTTTAGCTGTGTTACCCTGCACACTCCTTCCCACACAGTGACTTATTTTAACTCCTGTTTTTGTTCAAGTTTCTCTGTTTTACACGTCCCAGCTTGCACTAGACTCAGCTGTGCTTAGCACAGTCTGTTATTAATAGATTTTATTACAGATCAGGAGCCAGATTTCTAAAGTCTTCACACTTAATTCCATGCAAACAGCCACACAGGCACAAGTAATTATTGATGTGCATGAGCACCCAGCCATAGATTCAGCGTCCCCTTGTCCTTCCTGGGCAGGACTCCCTCATGGTGTTTTACATCTGAAGTGCTAAAAATCTGCTAAATTTATAAAACTCTTGCAAATTGCATATGTTTTGATATATCTATAAACTCCACTGATCTGGGAAGCCATAAGCCTGGCACTTGGGATTCTCATGGCATTCTCGAAGCACACATAGCAGGAGACTTATTGCTGAAAAGATAACAATACAGTGATTTTTTTGTACATTTGCTTTCCAGTGGTTCCATTACTCAGCTTATGTAATGTGCTGTAAATAATTAAGTAGATACCTACTAACAAGAGGCAGATTGGTTGCTAATGGCCGTATTGCTGTCAGCTTCAGTTGGACACTGCACTATAAAAAGGGTAAAGGCAGACTGAAGTCTATCCTGGGAGAGGAAGTCTGAACTATAGTCTTTGGGACAGAAATAGCATCTTCCACAAAACAGCAGTCAAGGAGGAGAGCAGGTTAAACAAAGGGAAGTGGCAAAGAAATCTTCTGTGACATGGCAAGTCCTGATGCTAGGATCAACTGAACTCCAACTTATTTGGGGCATTACTAACAAAAGAAGTTAGATGACTGTAAACTGTTCTATCCAAATGTAGCGGTTGAATTGATGAAAGAACATTAAGGCCATCTGATTGTGAAGCTGCATCTCCGACCAGGGTTGTAGCCATGAGCTACACCTCAGCTGTTTCTGTGTGGTGTCTCTGCACACTGTATCCTTCCTAAAAACATGTGAAGGAGAGCAGAAGATTTTCTTTTTTCTCAATTCATCTTCCCTTTAGCAAATCTGTCATATCTGTCATACTGGACTAAAGAGCAGGAATCACAATGATTCATCTCACAATGAAAAACAGCTTAAAGTTGGAATTATTTTCATGCATGTTTTCCCCCTATGATCAGTGTGTGAGCTCTGTATCTTCTATGCCAGTCCACTGAAAGCTGCTCTTGAAAGTTAACATTTTTGTATTCTTTTTTACTTTTCAGTTAGGGCTATCTATGGTAATCAAGTCTGGGAGCTTTATTCTGTAACTATCTTGTTGAAGAAACGTTTAAAATCAAAACTAGAACTGAGGTGCAAATGCAATTTAAATGTACAGCTTAGAAATCCAAGTAAGCAATGTCTGGTGCAGACTGGAGCCTTCAGTACGTCTGCCCATATATTCCATAGGGGAAGAAAAGGAAAATACAACAAGGCAATTGTTTTGAAGGGACATATTTCCAAGCCTAATTTGATGTATTAAAAATTCTGATTTCAAGAGCTTCTCTGGTGACAGTTTGTCCCTTCTAATAGTACCACAATTTAAATGAGTTTAATGGATTTGAATTTCCCTTTTAGAGCCTGTATCGATGTTGCTTACTCTGATCATACAAACAGCTGCTGCTACACACCAAATTATCTTTAACTCGCTGTAATACTGAGACAGTGCTTTGCTTCTTCTGTAATTTAGAGGTCTGATGGCTTCAAGTTTTCTTTCAGGCCTCTCCAAGATTCATGGGCTGCGCACTTCCCTCAGTACATCACTCCTGCTCTGTCAGTCATTGTGCTGGGTCCATGTTCAGAAACATATTGACTACAGAATTGATCTTTTGACCTGTAACTCACTGAATGGCCTCTCTCCCTTCTGCTGAATAGATCTGCAGCAAGCTGCTCTTTGAGGTCAGTTGATTCTGATCTTAAAACCATTTCTAAACATCATTCGGAGGTCAGCGAGTGACAGGACCTTTATTTGTTTCTTTGCTTTGCCACAGAAGATAGGGGAAAGCAGTATGGATTTCACACATTCTTTCAAAAAGGGAGCTATGGTAGTTATTGGCTGTGGTGTAAATTTACCAGGTTAATTTAAAGAAAGACAGAAAGTAGCAGCAGAAAGTCTAACATGGAAAAATGATCTTTTTGGGAACTGCAGGAAGTCAGAAACAAATTCACACATCACAGTGCA
This sequence comes from Pezoporus wallicus, assembly GCF_028554395.1. NCBI lineage: Eukaryota > Metazoa > Chordata > Aves > Psittaciformes > Psittacidae > Pezoporus > Pezoporus wallicus. The sequence goes on from NW_026637486.1 coordinate 1,554,056, forward strand.
CATGAACAGTCACTAAATGACAAAGGTACACATGGTTTTTGGAGCAGATTTCTCTCTCTTCACCAAAACAGAATATGGAAATACATTTTGAATATATATATCTTAAAGAGATTAGTTATGGGTTTCTTTTAAAAGCAAATTTCTGGAATTAAAGAACAATTCCAATTTCTTTTCTCTTAAAATCCTAGAACCTAAAGACAATCCACTAACATAAAATTACTTAAAAGACCTCACCATATAAATAGTTAGGTCAGACAGCTTTATTATGCCAACTGCTGCTGGAGCTATACGTCCCTCAAATTATATTCCTGAGTTTGAGTTTGCCACTGGCTGGATGCTCTCACTCTATATTTAAGAGATTAGGTTGATCATGTTACCTCCCAGTTCCATTGTTGTAATAAAACAAGACCAAGGCAATCTAGCTATGCACAATTTTAGCAGAGAGAGAAGGTTGGACAAACCACTTTACAGGCATTTGGTAGCAGTAACAGTGTCTGAGGTTTTATCTGAAGTGTCTAAGGGTAGTACAAGATTGCCAACTTAAAATACAGCATCTCTGACAACAGTTTGAAAGATACAAGACATTGTATTCCATATTGTTGTCATATTTAATTGGTAGTAATGCTCCACTGATACTATTCTGGTAAAAACAGATAATACATTCAGCTCACCCGCAAGTTATAAAGACATCTTGATTTGTAGAAAAGGCTGTCACAACATCATGAAGTCTTACATAGGAACTGGACAGGTTTGGAATAGGAAGCAGCAACTTCCATGGCAAAATCACATGCAAATTAATGGCACATGCAAATAGTCAGGACATGACAAGTGAAAAAATGATCTGTGCAAGTAGACATGTGCTGTTCTGAATACCTGAATCCATGTGAGAATATTGTCTAGTACTGCTCCTAATCCAGATAAAGAGCATTCACTGAAGTATGGGGCAGAAGGACATGAAAGCCAGCAATTCCAGAGGAGGGATATTCAATTAGTGGCTTATGTAGGTCTGCCAGTTTGAAAGTTTTTTCTCTGGTGTTGGTGAGGTTAGTCCTTCTTTTCATGCCCCACAAGCCGCAGAGCATATGTGTTTCAAGGTATTGTCAAAGCTGTGTCTGTAAAAGAATTTATTTGACCAGAAACAGTCCCATTAAGCCACCTGCCCTGCTGTGTAAGCTAAATATAGTGCACATTACCTTAAAATGCATTTAGAATCATCACTCTCTACATAACTGTAGACTGGCATTGTATAGTTGCCATAGCTTCAGTGAAAACAGCAGACCTTTGACCACTTGCAGAATTTCTGGGGCACATGACTGGGAGCTTTATCTGAATAACAGCTGAACAGCTCTGAGTTTTCTTAAGCACACAGAAATGAAAATTTAATTCACACCTTACAAACTCAAGCAAATATTAGAAATTCTCTCCTGCGAGCTCTTCTGAATTAGAATGTGAACTTCTTAAAATGTTTCATAGAATAATTTCAATGGAAAAGAAATTGTACTGAAACAAAATTCTACACAAAACCTCTCAGCAGTAACATATACTTTGTATATGTTGGGCTAGGCAGTACTTAAAATGCAATAAGTATTGATTTATTTAATGTAACAAGTTTCCACCAAAAACCTCTGTCCAGCAGCTCACAAGTACCTTATTTTTAAGGTATTTCTGTCAGTGAATTCATGAAAACAAAATACTAGTATAGCACAATCTTCATGCAGAAAAGATAAGAAGCAAATCAGAATATCACCCCACAATGTGGCTAATACAAAAGCAGCAGATCAAAGTCAGCTACATGTCTTAAAATTTTATGATTACTGTAAATGGACACTTCCAAAATGACTTCAATATGAAAAACAGCAGCATATCTTGCTGTCATAAAAATATACAATAGCTAAGACAAAAAAAGTCATTTGAGTATGTTAATGGGTCTGGGTAGCAGATCATTTTGCCTCTAAACAGCCACCTCCTTTGGATTCAGTAGGCTGGAAAACACCATAAACTGAGATTATGTGCTGGCTGCTACTACTTTTTAAGACCCTGGTTGTTTTAAACAGCAGTCATAGTTTTCAAACTATGGGGTTTAGAAAGCTGGAAAGTTAATTTTGACTTCAACATCTAACTTGAAACTTGTAAAAAAGCAGCTATAGTTAATCGTTCAACCCCCAATGGCAGGAGCTGTTTTGCAAGATCTGTTTCTTAATCACTGCAGCAGAAAACACAAATACTGAAAGAACAGAAGTATTGCTTACGGCTCATTATATTTAAGTGAAGTTAGAGACATCCTTTCTTCCTAAATGATATTTTTCCCAAGAAAAAAAGCAAACTTAGATTTTATTAATACAGGAATAAAAAAACAAAAAGACATGGTAAGAGTGTGTGGAATATGACAGGATCAAAAGATTTGTTTCAAAACGTTTCACCAAAATAATTCAATTTCTAGGCTGGCTTTAGGCTTTAGAGTGTTAGAGAGCAGCAACTGTAATCCTACTTACCTGTTATATAGAATCATAGAATAGTTAGGTTTGGAAAGGACTTAAGATCATCCAGTTCCAACTCCCCTGCCATGGGCAGGGACACCTCACACTAAACCATATCACCCAAAGCTTTGTCCAACCTGGCCTTGAACACCACCAGGCCAGGTGTTGTAATATCCATTGTAATATCTATTACAACAAGCAGGACATAAGAGTTCGCAAGCATGGAAACATATGACAATATTAGCCAGGTAGACCTTCCCAAGAATGACAATACAAAGAGCCACATCCTTAAACTTTGCTAATATACTCAAACTGGCACAACCTAGAACAGCAATTAGATCTTTGGCTTACCCTCTTGTTTAGCTGACCCATACATACCAGCACCCCAGTCAGCAGAGCACAAAGCAGAGGTCTGTTCTGCTTGTTTCTCAGACCTTAAACACCACAGAACCCCTCTCAGATTTGTTGTAAGAGTTTGTGAGTGTTCATGCATAAATTTCTTTTAATATGTGAATTGGTGATGCTGAATATACATGACTTAAAACTATCAAACTGTTATGAACACATTAGAGGAACAGTGTAGATAAGTAAACATATTTACCTCGTGTGGATTGGCGTAGCCCAAAAGTAGATTTGCTGCTTTAATATCACCATGAACATACTCATTTTCATGTATATATTCTAAAGTATCCAACTAGGAAAGGATTTAGAACAGAAAAGAAAACATCATCATCTTCTCCACTCTGTCCCTAACCCCACCACCAAATATTTCTCACACATGGAAATCTAGGCTACAAAGACTGAGCTGGCTAACAGTTTTTGTGTTAGAGCACAAGGACTACCCACTCTGTCCACAGGGTCTGTTCCCACCAGACACATAGGTGTATGGCAAATCAAAAATAGGCTGTGCTTTGCCATGAGGTATCCCTCTGTAACTACAAGCACTAGCTTAAGGTCACAAAGCAAGAATGAATCTAGTACTTTATAAACACTGAAGGAAATTTTGGGAACACAAAGCTCTCAAAAAGAACATACTCTAAACCTTAAGGTTTAAAATATATTTGATCCTGACAGTTATTCTGTTACCTGCATTTCATGTCACCATCCCCCTGCATCATCACCATCCTCTTTCACCTCTTTACTGAGGTACAAAATAGCTCCAATTGTTATTCAAATCATGTTTGCACTTGGAAACTCATGAAAAGAACATTCTAGTCCTCGTGTTTGGAAGGTACAGAGAGTGTTACAAGTTTGTCAACCATGTGGCTACAAAAGCCTTTCACTTTTTTTAATAATAATTATTATTATTGAGGTTAAAAGGAAACTTTGGAGGTGTCCAGCTTAAATCCCCTGCTTCAAGCAGGTCTAATGTAAGTTAGATCAGGCTGTAAAAGAGATTTAGATAGTCAGGTTTCAGTCCCCAAGGAGGGACATTTAACAGCCTCTGGGAAGCATGTTCCAGTGCTAAGACACTGTTTCTGTAAAAGCTTATCCTTATACTCAGATTAAAACCAAGAACATACATAGCATTTACATATTTCTTTCTGAACTCAAGAGCCACCTAAAGGAACAATATTGGAAAGATAATTTTCCAATTGAACTCAGCAAGTTCAAGACACAGCAATTTTGCCTCTCTCTGTACATACCATTCGTGCCCCAAGTTGCAGAACAGTCTCCTTCTTAAATCTGCTTCCACAACCTTCAAAGATTCGCTGAAGGTCTTGCCCCAGTCTCTCCATAACCATGAACCTATAGCTACCAGGAAAGATGTAAGAGGAAGGAATCCTTTAAGGCAGTACTGCAAGTTTGTGTCAGATTGAAAGGACTTATCTCCATTTTCTTGAAAATGGATCTTCAATGAATTTGAGGCTTAATTACAGTTCATCTTTTATTACCTTTTTCCCTTGTACTCAGCCAAGCCTGATCCCCAAAACACTGGAATTCCTAAACATCTTATTTTTTTGAGATTCGTCCATTTTCTTACTGTAATGATAATAAAGAAAAAACATTGGGTTAAAGAAAACTGGAGAATTTCAGGTTTGGAGTGAGGTTTTCTTGCTGGTTTTGTTTTAGCTATCAAGCCAAGACATCGAATGAAACAATGAAACAAGTAATGATTTTGTAGTTAGTGTAGCAAACAAGTCAGCCCATAACTTTAAAGTTCTCTGCATTTTGCAAAACAAGAAGCAGTTTTTGTTCTATCAGTGTGGTACTTGGTTCTCTTAGAAGGCAGATAAACAATTATCAATAGCTGGAGAAATAATTCCTTCAGAAAATCTGCTTCGTTCAATACAGAATGATTCAAGGTATCAGAAGTGCTTATGTCTACCAGCAAGCTAAGTCATCTAAAGTCTTTAGGACATTTCCCGTGAATCAATCAAATCCATGTTTAAGTGTGTGCAGAATCAAGTGCCTTGATTACCACTAAATCCTGCGATGATTACGCACACTCTTAGCTGTGCACATGGAAATTGTTACTAGCAGAAATACACTCAGCAATTAGTCCATGTACTACCTCTGTTCTAAGGCTGGCCTCTCTCTTGAGTCCATTCATTGTGAACTCTGAAGTGAGCACAGAATGCATTTGGCACACTTTTACTCTCCCTTCTGATCAGAAAGGAGAAAGATAACATCCTAGCAAAGAAACGTAACAGCAATCTCAAATTATTGCAGCACCAACAGTATTAGGTCAGTGGATACGAAATGAGTTCACTATCAACAACAGTTCTTACTAGAAGCAGTTAAACCCAAACTTGCTCTTAAATCTATCAGAATCAGAACTGATATATTACTTACTCTGCTCTTGTTTTGCAGCCCTCTGGTAAAATTTCAGTTCAGAAAATAAGGGGCCATTTTCAAGATATTCCTATTGAGAAATAAGCAAATTCAGTATCATAAAACACATTAGAAAGGCAATGGTTTCTCAAGAAAAGAGAAATTCAAGAGAAATTCAAGAGAATGAAACCCCCCCCCCCCCCCCCCCCCCCCCCCACCTCCCATACTTCATGCCATATGAGATGTCATTTTAATAAGTTGTTTGGCCACACATTTTCTTAAACAACTCAGATTCAGGAATGATTTAAGACACTTTTTTCAAAAATCCTGTAAATGAGGTGTGTTCAAGTTCATAACCTGATTTTCCTTACTAAACTGTTGAGGGCAGTAACCAAGGAAAGGAAGGAATCAACTCAAGGAAACATTGTAAGTCATAGAAATGCCAAAAACATCCCCAAGCAGGGAAAGTAATTCAAGATATAAAAAACAAAAAGCACAAGCACTCAGTACAGACCCAATGCTGACAATAAGGACAGACAATAAAGAGAAAGAACTGTGTGCACAAGTTAATAATTTAGTAATGAGATCTACACATTACCACTTTAATTACATGCACTGCATCATCTTCTACAGGAACACGAGTATGAGGGGAAGCTGCAAAATGAGAAAGAGAAGGGATCAAGTTGTGTGAAGCAAAATACGATTACAAATAAAAACCAAGCTAACAATGCATAAGGTGACCAACAAAATACATGACAAAGATACCCAACATTTTCTCTGAATTCCTGCTTTTAAAAGCTAGAGGTTTGCAAAGTTCAAAGAGAACCAAAACAAATCCCACACACACGTGGAAGCTTTAATCAACAAGTACTGAGGCAATTTTAACCCACATTTTCAGAACTCTCTTCCTAGATGCTAATTAAGGAGTAAGCAGGATGTGCCCACTACACCTTTGCACCACAATGAGGTATTCCATTATAACACACTATGTTGAAGTCATTCCAGTCAATCGGATAACCTCTGTATTGGGTTGCTGCCAATTCACTGTCGTGACAAAGACACCACTTAAAAGTTGTGACCTACATTATGCCTTTAGAGAGGATTGTCTGCTTTCCTCTGTTACAAATTAGTTTGGCCCTAGAACCATGATTTCTATTCTGACATTATTTAGACACTGGCCTAAGTTAGGGATAGCACAGCCACCACCTGCCTAAAGGGGAGACAAGGGATTGTGCCTCTAACTGCAAGTACGGATTTCAAAACAATAATTGACCACATGTGCCAATTACAGCCCAGGAGACAGAACCTCTCTGCACAGACAATGCAATCCTATTTTTTTCTGACCCTGAGAGAACTATCAGTTCTCTCTGATACTACTGAAGCTACATGGAGCTACACTGGGATTAAAATTTAATGAGACTAAATCATCTTTTAGAATCATCACTGAAAAGAAAACTAAAAAAGAATACAGTTCCTAGGAAATAAATGTCCCTTTCAAACTTCTTGTAATGATCAAATACCAACAACAGCCCAGGTGTGAAACACTTCAACTATCAGCACACACAAAAATAGACTCCTTTTATCCATGTAATAAAAATGAAGTAAACTTGGATCTCACCAAACCATCAAAGCTTATATTTTTTGGTGGTCAGGGCACAAAAATATTTTGAACAGCCCCCTTCAGCTGCCATCTTCCTTTAATTCTATTCGGCAATTGGGTTGAATCTGGCAGCATATACACCCCAAACACCCACAGGGTCCCCACTGCCTTCTGCTTGACACTCCCCTGCATGAATGCTTCTATACTAGTAACGCATTAAGATAAAATGAACATATCCTAAAACAGTAGCTCTGGAAGGTGTGAACTGTCCGCGGACTGGAACAAGAAGTGGTCATACTCAAAAGACAATTTAAAACTATCATACAACCAGGAAGGAGGTTTTGGTAAACTTCATTCTTACCATATTATTGTACTGAACTGGGAATTGAGACACAAGTGCTTGAGTCTCTGACACATGCAGACTATGTGTTAATAACCGAAGACATTACTTTAAAGGAATATATCCCATGTGTTTTCATGGTATTCAACAACATCACATTACCCAAACAATTAGATATGCTCCGTGACACAGATCAGAAAAGAACCTGTGTATAAGAAAAATGTATTTTAATATCAAATTACTTAACAAGGTTTGATAGGTATAGAGAAGAATCAAATTTAAATGTATTTGAAAGAGTCTGATCTAACTTCCCTGTAGACATCCTGACATTTTCTAAAGAGAGGCCTCAATCATGGTAATCTGGAACAGACAGAAACAGCTGTCAGGGTAATGAAGAAGAGCAATTAACAGGAGGTAGCCCAGCAAAAGGGCCTGACTCCCATGGTTCTTCCACTGTGCCAGCGTGGATGGGTTTTGGAGTCACACTGAAAGAACATCCTGAAGAAAAATACAACCAAAACTAACTGGCAGTTGTTAACAATGTGAAAAGGGAGAAAAGTCAGGCAAAGCCCAACAAGATTCAGGAACAGATGCTCCTCAAAATGAGTAGCATGACATTCAAATCCACAAAAGGAGAAATTGTATTATTGGGTTTACTGCACATCCATGAAACAAGGTGTAACATTCACAATGAATAACACTCTAAACTTCATACAGATGAGGCTGAGACAATTAGTCTCATACATACAGCTAAGCAGGAGCTGCATGTGTACCTTGTGTTGCATCATTTTAATTAACCATTCAGGCAGCAACATTTTAGTGCAGCTCAGAAATAAGACAGACTAATTTTTTTGTGTCCATAAATAAACATAAATGGTTTTTAAAAAATTGTCTCATTACTATGTATAGTTACTTAACAGACTGGAAAGGCTCCCAAGGTTTAACAAACAGTCTGATTACATACCTCATAGACCACCACCACATACTCTCCTGCGAGTTTAGCTCATAGTTAATTACTGTATACTCGTAATTAGCCATGTGCTAGCCTCGTTCTGTGTGGTAGCACATGGCTATTTATAATATTACAAGCAGTTTAATGCTAGACTGCAGGACAGTAAGCAGAGACCCTGCAGGAGAGCAATGCTGATAGGCAGGAGGTCTCTGATGGTATATAAGTACATGTATAGAGTACCAGGAGCACTATATGGCAACATTATGTTTGCAAAGGATATCTTGAAATAGCATAACAAGTGTAAGAGTTCCCAGTTTACAGTTCACATTGTTTTGATCAACTAGATATGCACAATCTCCTTATATCTGGGAGTGGGGGTTTGTGGGTGGTGCTGTTGATGTATGCACACAATCAAAACCATTGTCTACATAATTGTTAACTGGGAACACTGGTGCAAGATGAACCTGTGTAGGGGACTGTAGCTGTTTCTATCTCATGCCAAGATGAGTCTCACCAAACACTTGCAAAGGGCAAAGGACAGCTCTGTTTTCCCTTCCTCCCCTTCATTCCAGTCACAGCTACCACGCCAGTGAAAAGCATACAAATTTAACATGCACTCCGAAATGAAGCTGTGCAGTGAGATTCACATTCTTTGCTATCATTTCCAACTGTTGTGCCTACACAACACAGCAAATAACTCACCCCAAATTAACCAATGTCCAGAATTCCCTAGTTTCACCCAGGCACAGTAGTTACAGTCTCATCATCCACTTTAATGGTAAGTTCCATTTGTTTTGTTGCCACAACTTTAATTAATGGAGATTTCTAAATGTTAATAAGACATGGTAACAAAAGGGTGTTTCTGGATGAGCTGGTTTCCTACAACCACACAGCACAATTACATGCAGTTTGACAAAGAACAGTGCCAATTCTATTTGCCAGTTCAAACGTGCTTGTTGCACTTTTAGCAGTTCATTTGTGGCAGTCACACTTGGAATATGGTGAAATATTTTCAATGGCTCTCCCAGAAACAGTTTTGTTGACAAAGTTTACACAGTGGAAAAGAAAGCAGCATTGATTTGGCAGTTTGGAAAAACATCCCTGCTCCTGTCCGCAGCTGGTGTCTTTGCCACTGCTGGCTATTTTGAAGATATATTTGTTTAGAAAACGTGTAAAATTGGTTTCAGAAGTTCTTCGGTTGCTAGCTGGGTTTTTGCTTTGTTTCATTGGTTAACTGATCCCAAAGAGTTATATGGGCACTTGAGTTTTTTGCAGGAATAAAAACTAACCTCAAAAATACCACACTTGGAAGTTACAGGCTACCTGTTAAAAAGCTGGGAAAATTCTGACCCTGTTTAAGTCAAGCCAAGAGCTGTTCAATTCAATGGCTAACAAACAGGGGCGGGGGAAGTGTTGCTCAAAGCATCTAACAATAAAAACCAATCCAAGCTGCAGGAATATAGTTACCAAAATCAAAATGTACACATGTCGTATCTACTATTTAACACATGACTTTGAATATTTCCTGCCTATGGAGGGAAATACCAGTACTGGGAAGTACTGGTACTAAGGAGAACGAAGGACATCACTTTCTCCCCTCTGCCTTCACAATATCCAGTGTTTCCCAAGAACTGAAATATTCAGTGCTTGAAGGGCGTTTGCAGTCCGTTTTTAATGTAGCCCAAGGAACACCCACTTCTCTGCTTATATTGTTACTTTATCGTGCATTATCATTTCCTGGACAAACTCTTTCCTGAGCAGTGTTTACATGACATGGTTTTTGTATAGATTCTTCTTCTATGTAGTTTTATGAATATAGGGGGTTATTTACACAAATTATATGTACCCGTGTACCACGCTTGTGAAACCACCTGCCATCAACCCTAACTAAACTGGCTTTGGTAGAAAATTGTGCTCAACTGCTGAACTGTTTTGCAGACAACTGCAAATACCTCCCAGGTTAAGGACAATCAGTACTGGCAGGAAATTTCACTACATTTCTTACTCATCTTCCAATGAACCCTTAATCATGACTCAGTAGAGCCAAAGTTTTGTATTCCACTGCAATGGAAGCCACTGTTTGACTTTCAGAATTACTAACTTTAAGCTGGAATAGGTATGACACATCCTTTAACCCCAGGCAAAAAAAAAGGTATCCATGATCTGCTCTTACAGCACTCTCAAATGGGAGTCCGGGAATCCTAGAATGACTGGGGTTGGAAGGGATCTTAAAGCCCATCCAGTTCCAACTCCCTGCTATGGGCAGGGACACCTTCCACCAGATCAGGTTGCTCCAAGCCCCATCCGACCTGGCCTTCCAGCCCTCTAATATTTCAAACTTGATGTACAAACTGCAATCTGGCAAGATTCTGCTCCAGCCCATCCACTAGTCTGACTTGTGGACTAGTGTGGTGGACTAACGAAGAGCATGACAATGGCTCCCAAATCACAGGTCCATACATATGAAACAAACAAAACAAACCAACACATTATGTGGCAGAACACTCAAATATAATGGTAATGATCTCTGCAGACTTTGTAACAGGCTATAGACTACTGTGTCAAAATGAGTTCTGCTTTCCAAATTAGGACTTCTAGCCTACAGAGGACCAAAAACAAAGAAGAAAAGGGAAGATTCAAGGGGAAGCAGCCATCAGCAAGAGCTAGTTGAAGTAAGGAGTATTTCCTCTTTAACAAATGGTGCAGGCTGATCCTGCACCATGTGGTCAGCTCTAAGTAACCACTAAGTAACAAAATCAGGCTAAGTATATGATTTGGTTGCCTACAGACAAGGTGAACAATTAGATCATCTGCTTGCTGTATCTATATTTATACAGTTTTATATTAGTAACAAGATATAAAGCCTTTTTCCTGAAGTGGTGTTTGTCTAACAATGAATTTATTTTCACACTAAGCTTCACACCTGCAGGTACAATGAAACCTTTGCTGAAATGCATTCTAACATCTGAAGGTTAAGAAAAATCCAACCCTAACCAGACAATTATCTGATATTGCTATTAATTACAGGGGCTTGCTATTAATATTCTTGTCTCCACTGAGTTTATAAAAATCCTGCTGAACATATATCTTTTGGTGTCATTTTTACTGCATTTTTGTAAATTGCTGCACTGTTGTAAATATTTTCAGTGAAGTTAATGTAACCCACTGCTGAAGTTTCTCTAGAACCAATTACTAAAACAATGCCTAATGTAAACCAGGGGGTGGAACTAGATGATCTTAAGGTCCTCTCCAACCCCTAACTATTGTATGACCCTATGAATGATCAGCATGACGATGACAGAATGTGCTCCCATCGAGGCTTCTCTCCCTTGACAGATGCACACCCCTGCTCACAGCTATACAAACTATCCATGGAAATTACTCTTTCTGTAACAGAAACAAAGTTTATTTCACACCTCAGCCTGGTCCCCAGAACACCAGGCCTCAGAACATCCACAGCAGGGTATACTATGGTCCAAACTTTACAGCAGAACAAGCCACAGCCAGGCTTCTTCCCTGCCCACAGCAGATCTCCCTTTGCTGCTAGTATTAAAAGGCAATATTCACCCATTTAATCACTGGTTGCTGCTCAAGTGGATATTCTTTGCCTCTTCTGGAAAATCATGGGGAGGGGGAAGAAAATGCCAGTGTGCTGGCTGTAGTGGTGACTGATCTCCAAGTAGGGCTGAATTTGATTATGACTTTATCAATACATACTTTCCTGAGCTTCCCATATTCTAACAACACATGCAAAAATAGCAGACAGACAGCATCACCTGAATACCTGCTGCAAAGCAGCTCAAACAATGGTTTCAAAACTGTTAATGTTCATCTACCACTTAGTGCTTAACACACTAAAATTGCTAAATACAATAAAAACACTTTTACCATGGAATAAGTTCTATTGTAAAAGACCCCATCTAACAAAACATATGTATATAAATGTAAAAAAATAATATTTTGCAGAACCATCAGCTTCCATGAGAAAGAAGCCTGTAGGCAGGTAGTGAGTGCTGTGTGCAGCACATTTCACTGTAACACTGGAATTTTAACAAAACATTGTGTGACCTTTCTGCATTTGAATTTTCAGTCCAAATTGTGCGTTAATAGAGTGCTTGCAGCAGGATTAGAGAATGATTTATATAAAGACTGGTGTTAATTACTGACTGGGATCAGGAAGATAAATGAGGAAATGTAAGGATCTCAGTATCACCCTCCTCAACTCTTGCTTCATTTTCCAGTGTACTGCCACTGTTCTCTACAGGGCTACAAACCAGTCATGAGACCACCAATATGCCATGTTCTTCCCCAGTTGCTCTTCAATTTGCTCTATCAAAGAGCTAACAGTTCTGTCTGAGGTGCCTGACAGAAACTGAGCACCAGTAACAGAGATAAACCTTCTAACAAAAAAAGGCATAGCTAATTTCTGCTTATGATCCATCTTGCCCTTGTTATGGCAAAACCAGTGTTTGAGAGAACATCATTAGGCAGCTTCTATTGCTTCTGGCAGCAGAGGAAACTGTTCTTTTCAGGAGCATTGGGAAGAATCAGTATTTGTAAGCCTTCAGCTGCTGGATTTGCTCTGGTCAAGATCAAAATGCAAAAAGGGAATCCAAGGCAATAAATGAGTCAATAAAGAAATAGACAAGATGGCACAGATGGAAAAGAGAAAGAATAAATCAGAAAACCAAGGAAAATGTTAAGTTAGGCAGGACTGAACTTGCAGATAGCAGTGACTTTCAGGTATGTGATTAGAAATTTGGAAGCCCCGCTCCCAAAGAAACTACTTGCATTCGAGGACTCAGGGCCAGTAAATGCCTTTCAGCAGCTTTGATTTAGTGAATAGAACCTTCCATGGAATGCATCCCTTGTAAACAGATTTTGCAGAGATAATGTAAAATTTCTCAAGAGCATGATTATATTATTATAATAGAGATTTATGGAGTATGGAGTAGCCTTAATGGGAAATTAAGCTATAACAATGCACATCAAAATCTTTACACCACTACTGTAAAAAGACTTATTAAAAGATATAGCCAGCAAAGTTAACCTTTACTTTTATAAATGGGCTGTACTGTTCATATCTGGAAGGCAGTCGAACCTGTCTCCACCCCCTTGTCTTTCCCACCTCTCTACTGCTCTTTCTGGGTTAGCATCTCACTGAAAAGTTTAGTGGTCCTCTCACATCTTGTTGTATATGCACATATGCACTAAAAACTAGTCTGAACAGCACAGAGGAAGAAGGTGCCTCTCAGCACCAAGCATCCATATCTTAGTCTCAAAAGTTTTGTCATCTACTTCATTCCCCTTGACTCTCAAAGATAGCTGAACTCTTTCATATGATCAAGTGTAAAAAAAAAAAATGCTACTGAATGATATTTACATAATACATAATGTATCAGAGATAAAGAGGTGGACAAAGTGAGAAAGCTCCAGTGTCAATATCTGGGGCTAAATCTAGCCCATATCTCCTTTTAACTGTAGGATGAGCTATGCAGAGAACTGAGCCTTCAGTTATCATTCATGTATCATGTATCATTCACTACCCCTTCTGAAAGAAGAGATTAAATGAATGCAAATACCATTACAAAAGTGGCAGCTGCATTTCTTCAGCCATGCTGCCACTTACAAAAAAAAACCCCACAGAATAGTAACACCAAGGCTCCTAGGTTGTATTCTCATTCCCAACTAATCACTGACTGCTTTACACCTCAGTTCAGTGGGAGCCAAGCTCAACAAACACCACAATGTGAAATCACCTCAGCAGTCTGTGTGATCAGCAGAAAACTAATCAGATTTGCATGAGACTGTCCAGATCCCACGTGCTGTACACCCACAAGGGCCGGTGTGGTTTGACTGCAACAGAAAATGACAAAGCTATATTCTAAGTGATTCATAAACACAACATTTTTTGTCTTACACTGGAGAGCTACACCCACTACAACCTTGCTTGCTGCACTGCATTCCCTCTGTTCTTCCTCTCTGTAGGGTCCTTCTGCAAGTTCCATCTTCCAGTCATTTATCCTTGAATGGCAATATCCAGAGACACCTTAACATCATTTCTTAGCTCACGCTAAGCTCTATTTTCTTATGGTAACATCTCATACATGCTCTATGCACAGCATCTGTTGAACATAATCCACTGATTATAGAATCACAGAATCAACTAGATGGTTCAGGAAAGGTCACAACAAGCTATCAGATATATCAAAAAGAAAAGAATCTAAAAATTCTAACACTGCCCTAACCTTTGGCTCCTCTATAACTATTAGTTGAAGCTTCTGGTTCAGTCTGTTGAGCAGTTAGGAATGTGTCAATGATATGAATTCCATAGGAAGCCAAACCAGAAACTCCACTACAGGAACTCATCAGATGCACTCCAACTACTAACAGCAACATAAAGATGCAAACCAGTTTCTTCAGACAGCCTCAAACACGCACTTTTTGAGGAATCCCACCGAATCTAGTCCAGATCAGACCACACCAAATCTAGTCCAAAGTAAAACAAACCTTCCACTTTATTTGAGTGTAGGTGTAGGGCCATACCCACCAACTGTTGCCATTTACTCATTCATTTCTGTTTTACCAAACTATTTGCAAACCTTTTCTCCAGGTTTTTCAATGACTGTGTTTACTTGGCAGGAAAGTAGAAGCAGTGACATTTAGGTTGTTACTGAAATCTTTTTGCTTCATCTACACGTGCATTCAGTAGGATGAAGTGCAAGTTTACGCCTTTTTCCCCTCCCAGAAAGTTTCTCCACTCAAATCTGAAGTCTAGATGAACTAAGTCCAACTGCACAAGTAAAATTACCCACCCTCCTGTAGTTTACAGTCACACACAAATAGCTGGAAGAACAGCACAACTGGGCAACCACTTTAGAGAAGCAACATCTGAACACATATGGGACTATGGCACCATGAAATAAAATATGAGTCTTCAGTTGCCATTCAGTTCTTTGTGATTAACCATAATGGACATGAGGAGGGGGAAAAAAAAAAACAAAAAAAAAACAAAAAAAGGAAAGGAAAAACACTTCAGTGCAATATAAAATGTTCCTGAACAGCTGAAAGCAGATGAGCACCATGAGATAGCCAGGCAGATGTAACAAAGGTCACAATCAATCTGTCACCAAGAGACCAGTGGCACCCAAGTGCTACATTTATGTCTGCAAATACCAAAAGAGCAAACATGCTAACCCTTCTACAGAAAGAGCACACTTTTTCTCTCTACTGTAGGTGCCTGATGCTGACAACTCCTGATGGACAACTCCTTCACCTCCATGAAACCACATTAAATCCAGCACAGCTCAGCATATTTGAAAGGAGTTACTAAAGACAATTGATAATGCACATGGCACATGATGCCTGTTCTAATGAATACTTGTCTCATTATAAAGATCTGGAAATCACACTAAGTGGAAAGCTCATGCTTCGTAACAGTGTTTGAACAAATCATTTTCCAACAAATCACTCAATATGAAGGAAACATCATTAAGAAACCAACTGAAAAAAAAACCAGGAGTAGGAAACAATCAAAACTATTTTCCACGGCAACCACACAAAAAGAAAAATCGTAAAACAAGAAGATTTAGCTGGTTTATGCATAAAGGGAAGTTGATTTATGTATAGGAGTGACTTGCTCATGAAGATTTAAACGTTAATACTCTAAATAGAGAGATAACATATCTCTAACTTACACAGATCATGTTTGGCTCCAGAAGCAATGTACTAAACTACTTCTAGATAACTCTTTACTGCTGTCTTATACAAGTTCAGTTTAGTTCCTAACAGCCACTGCGGACCACTTTGCCTGTACGTGTTTGCCGTGGGGAAAAACAAACAAAACACACCCCCCTCCCCAAAAAATCCCAAATTTAATATTGCCTTGCAAACAGGATTTGCTGTTTCATAGAGACCAGCAATAGTAACATACATTATATGCTCTCCAGTGACCCAAAATGCTTTACAAACTGCCTTTCAGAACCATTCATTCCTCATAAAACACCGCCTGAATGAAATGCAACAGCTTCTTCTGAAGGAAACACAGAAAGCTAGCTAGGACAGAGCAAATGAAGAACAGCTTTTCCACCTCTGGTGAAAAGTTTTATTTCAGAGGCAACACCCAGCTAACTGCTGCGCGTCCTGGATGGAAACTAATGTAGTCTTGGCCAGAAGAGAACATTTCCAGTAAGCGGAAACCCAAGGAGTGCTCCAGAGCACAGAACTGGCACCAGTCCAAAGCAGCAGCTAAGGAAAGCATCACCATTAGCTGGAGCCTCACTTGGCAACACTCTTCGTGGTCTTTGACAGCAGCAGCAGCACCTTGCCTACCCCACCTGAGCTCCACAGCAAAGCGCACAAGGAGCCAGCAAACTGGGCATGGAGAACACGCTGCACCATCAACAGCATTAGACCAAGACAGACGCCCAACAGGGTGTTGCAAACGTCAGAAAACCACACTTCAACACAGCTGACCACAAGCATGTAACTTTTAAAGACCATTCTGATTTTTGTTAAGAAGTTGCAAAGACTGTTTACAAGTTACCCTCTTAACTACCGCCACTATTTTACCTAAGTAGATCAAGCCAAATCCTCCCTGGCCGATCTGGCTGCCCAGCCGCCACACTTTCCCTTCGGTGTCTTTCAGGATCATGTCTCTGGGGAGAGGAACCGGCAGCTTGCCTTTGCCACGATCCTTTGGCGGCATCGCACCTTGAGAGAGAGGAAAAAACGAAATCAAAAGCTGACTTTGATCAGAAGAAACAACATCCCTCAAAGTCCTTTGCCCAGCGGGCCCAGCTCGCTCCCCCTCAGGGCCGCTTTTCCCCGTCCCGGGCCTTTCAGCGGAGCGGAAGCCGGGGCTGCTCACCCACTGCGGCGTCCGCTCCGCCGGGACAGGGCAGTGAGCGCTGGGCCCCGCCGCCCGCTCCCCCCCCCCCCACGCACCTCCACAGGAGCCCCTCGGGCTCCCTCCGCCGCCGGCCGCAAACTTCCCAGCCGGGAACTTCCCGCGGGGCGGGTGCAGGAGGCAGCGGAGGCGGTGAGCGGCCGTCCTCCCGCTGGAGCCCCGGCTCGGGCCTCGCTCCGCCGCCCGGCTCCCCTCAGCAGCGCGGAGCCCGCCCTGGGGGAGGCGCGCGCCGTTTCCCGCCTCCCGGCCGTGTGGCGCTGCCCGCTGAGGCGGCGGCGGGACATGGAGGAGGTCGATGAACAGCGGCGATTTCCCATCCCTTCGGCTGTCCCGCTTCTAAAGGTGCGCTGGCGAGTGAGGAACTCATCTATTTGGGTTGTTTTTTTCCTTTTTAAACTGTTTTGGTGCATATAGGTGTGTGTGATCGGGGTGTTCCGTGCCCGGGGTTAAAATAAAGTACAAAAGTCAGGTTGTAGCTTGGGAAAGGAACTCAAAGCTCCTCCAGCTCCAACCCCTGCCACAGGCAGGGACACCTTCCACTGGAGCAGCTTGCTCCAAGCCCCTGTGTCCAACCTGGCCTTGAACACTGCCAGGGATGGGGCAGCCACAGCTTCTCTGGGCACCCTGTGCCAGCGCCTCAGCACCCTCACAGGGAAGAATTTCTAAGGTCTAACCTGAATCTCCCATTTTAAGTTTGAACCCTGTGGTTTCATGACACAGCAAGGACTTCAGGAGCTGTAATGAAGTCATAGAGCCATCATGGTACCACCCCTCAGTCAGGCCACCTCACTTTGGCCTCAGGATCTTCCTGGCATAGCTCAAGGATCAATCCTACACATACAAACACTTTCCCAGGGCAGTGCTGGAGCCACCATCCCTGCAAATGTTCACACACCGTGTAGACGAGGCCCTCAGTGCCATGGGTTAGTGGTGGCCTTGGCAGGGCTGGGGCAAAGATTGGACTTCATGATTCTGAAGGTCTTTTCCAACCTTGTTGGTTCTTTGATTCCCAAACTTACCCCAAAGCCATCATGCAGCACCTCTCACGTTCACACTGGGTGACATGGCAGAGGCTGGCGCTGCCCCAGAGTGCAGTGAGAAGAGCAAAGGCCAAATGACAGCTGTTGCTGCACAGAAGTACAGATGGAGCTGAACCAGGGGTGGTGGGTCAGTCATATCACTGCCATTAGCTTATGAGCTGAAAATTAGAACCAACAACAAACCCTCAGCGCCCTTTAGCTCCCCAAGCACATAGAGCATACCTCTGATCACAAGCCACCATCTTGTGTGATCTTTGATTTATTAACAGGGTCCACTCACCCAGCCAGCACACTACACCTAGTTAGAGCTCCCTGGGGACCACCACATCTTCCTAGCAGTGACTTCTTGTCCTTATACATAAATAAATTTCACAAACAATGGAAGTCCAGAACTTCTTCAGCAACCACAATTTCCAAGTAAACTTAAAATCGTAGAATCACAAAATAGTTTGGGTTGGAAAGGATCTTAAGATCTAGTTCCAAACCCCTGCAACGGGCAGGGCCACCTTCTTCTAGAGGAGGTTGCTCCAAGCCCTGTCCAGCCTGGCCTTGAACACTACCAGGGATGGGGCTGCAATAGCTTTTCTGGGCACCCTGTTTCAGTTCCTCATCACCCTCACAGTAAAGAGCTTCCTCCTTATAGCTAACCCAAACTTTCCCTGCTTAAGCTTAAAAGAATTACTCCTTGTTTTATCACTACAGTTAATATTAACACAGATTGTGACTGAAAGTACATAATGCCATCAGTAGAGTAGGCCTTAACATAACAACCTTTTCTGCTTCATCAGTCTTGCAGGCTTTGTTGTTTTAGCATTACTGAAAGGACCAGCTAAAGAATTGCCAGTAGAAAACTCATCCATAAAAAAGTCAAGATTCATTTGCTTTATGCCATAAAACTTTTTGTAGGGTTTTTCTCCTCTTTGGAACAGCTGTCAAAACAGGCTGTAGGAGTGTAGTGTTGGGATAGTTTTGTTTGTGTGTCGGGGTTTTTTGTTGTGTTTCCCCTGCAAAAACCACCCAAACAACCCGAGATGCCTAGTGCTGCGTCAAAGAAACCATTACCATTCTCTGGAGAGAGCTAGCACCTTTATTCACAGAGAGCACTTGGGCAATGCTGTCAGGGTGTCTCACTTGGGATGACAGCCACTCTTCTGCCACACGCAAAAAGTCTGCTCAAAGAAAATTGTCTTCAAATAGTTACCTGGGAACCAGAGAACTTGCTTGTGTTGAAGGAGAAAGCTTTTCTGCTCAACTGTTGCAAAAAGGGATTCACATGATTAAACCGAAAAGGATGCATTAGAGAGCTTACTGCTTCTGAGCTATCTTACCCTGCCTGTAGAAGTACATCAGGATAAGAAAGTGAAACAAATCTGGTGAGGTTTGCATCTGTCTTCTAGACATTCAGCAGACACCAGTGATAGCATTAGGTTGCTAGCAGAGACCTACATTGTTACGTAGTTTAAGGCTCCTTTTTTGGGGATCCAGGAGAAAACACCTACAAATTAAGAGACAAAAATGTGTAGAAATTGTGGTGTGTTTTTTTTTTTTCCCCCCACACATTAAGTATGGATGAATAAAAAGGTACATGTTCCTAAAGAAACAAAAACAAAATTGATTAGATATTCCTATTTTTTTTCTGAGTACACAAGGCCTGCAGTTCATTTACATTTCATTCCCCCAAAACCATTGAGAATACTTTTAACATCAGGAAGTTAGTAGAATACATTGATTTAATGAAAGGTTGGTGTTCATTACAAAACTTCACAATTCAGAAATGTAAGTTGTTTTAAACTTACTTACTGCTTTTTATTCCTGAGCAAGGATAAGATCACAAAAAGAAAACAAGTTCTGATGCATAATGAAGTCATCAGAAAAGGCTATTTCAAAAATACTCATTTCAAGCTAATAGCAAAACTAAAAGTAGAAACCAATACACCAGGCTCTATTTAACTGTTAATGAGTATAGTAGCATAATCTATTACTCTTTGAAGTCAGGCTACACGACACCCTTTTTACCCATGCAAGACTGATACATCCATAGGCAGCTGAGGTTTAAGGTCTTCAATTTTCAACTAAAGCTTTCCTTTCCTAAAAAAAAAAAAAGAAACAACAACTCTACAGCTTGAACTCTACTCAAAAGCAAAGGTATCTGAAGTCTTAGTTCCCTTTAATATCACATGGCTCTTTCACAGCTTGTACAACTTAACAATGTCATGTAGCATAAAAAGGTTTAAAATATATATTCTGCAAGTCACAGAAAATAATTATCAGTTTGTTGACATTTGTTTGGGAATTTGGCTTATTTTTATTTAAAAAAGCATTTACATAAAATTGAAGGCTTAAAAACTTTTATTGTTTATTGCAAGAGTTAAAAATCCCTCAGACAAGTGTACAGGAATGTGATAAGGACTAATAATACTACTCAGACTAATAAGCAAAAAACAATTTATTAGAAAGAGAAGCTTCCTGCATATATCAGACTCCTTCTGAAGGATGAGTTCATCTGTCACTTAAAATCAGATATTTATTAATAAGGTTGACAGAAATATATACAAGTGTCTAGAATGTATTTCATACAACTCTGTTCTAGACAACGCTGAACGAGGAATCAACACATGGACCTACTTAAAAATCAATAAAGACCAAAAACTTTACCTGAGAAAAGCTCTAATCAGACTAGACCTTGGTACTAGGTCCTTTGGCCCTATATATAACACATCCCTATGCTTTGTGGGTGGGACTGAGAAAACCTCTTGGGCTTCTGGGCTGAACTGGAGATAGGGTTGGTTTCTTTTTCTCCTGCTTACTGTCAGCCGGTTAGCAACTCTCCCAACAAACATGAGCTTCATTTAGTCAGGTTAAAGCCTCTATTGCCTCTTCACAGTTGCTTCAAATTAGCAGTTAGCTGTTGTGATTTAAGGGGGAGTGAATGGCCAAAATAATGACAGGTAGGGGTGTGGGCTTTTATTTGGTATTTGGGTTTGTTTGGTTTTGGTTTGTTTTCAGAAAAGACTAATTATGGTGGAAGTAATTTCCCTTTAAGGTGGTATAGCCACCATTACTGCCAAATTCAAGAATCATAGGAGAGAGGTGTGTATGTAATAAGAGTAAAAATACACAAATCATGCCTGCATCCGACTGGAAATGCTAACAAATTACTGTTATTGCACTTCCTCAGAGCACATTGCTTCAAACAGCTGAGGGCCACAGGCCCTTCTCATGAAGCATCTATCCTTCATGCATCTCAGGTAGGCATTTTCTTATTAGTCAGAGGTATATATTAGAAGTGGTGGAAAGACCTCTATCTGGATGTTTTAGTGCTCCTGACATCTTCAGGGGCTTATTCATTTGCTTTGCTTGGTATATATTTACTATTATACTGATATTACAACAATACATGATGGCTGAGGAAATGTGAGCTTCTCTGCAGAGTTGATACAGGTATGGTTGCTGTTGTATTCCTGATAAAGATAATGGTGGTGCAATACTTTTTAGGCTAATCTGTGTATTTGTTAATGTCCTGAGCTGTGTTTTCTGCAAGGCAAATACAGGGATCTAGTTTTGGAGTGAAGATCTGTGTGTAGATAACTTTAGTTCATACAACGGTTCAAAGTTATATACCTAAGTAGCATTTCAATAAAAGGTTCTGCTATTTTGTTATGTATTCAGGTGCCTGGTGCTATTTAATATCTGGCTTTCTGGATTTGTAGGTGCCCCAAAGGCACTTTGAAAGTTATAAGTGAATCTGTAAAGTTTAAACTTTGCAAGTTCTATCCACACCTGTGGTTCAGAAGCAGCACCCTATTTCTAATTGTCTTTCTAGAATAAGGTCTAGAAGGTGACAAAAAGTTATGTTGTATTACCATGGGTTGCATTTAAAAAGTGTGGTAGGATTCTCAGGGGGTGAGTGCTTTCTTTAGGTGTTTAAAAACATAGCAAACTATTTTTATTTCAGGCCTGAGGCTGTATTTGGTTTTGGCTTTGTTTTGAAACACTATATATTAAATACTTGGTGCATTTTCCATTTATTTCAATCCTTTCTTCTTCTTCTTACTCAAACCTAAGCTTGAGGATACAAGGTTTTACTCAATTATATGAAATCTTGCAGTATCATGTAACAAAAAGATCCTTAAATTTGCTGCAGTAGGTGAGCAACTAATTTCTTTGCTCACTGCTGCATTGTGATGCTTTTGTGGTATTTAACACTGTCATTTTAACACT
Organism: Pezoporus wallicus; assembly: GCF_028554395.1. NCBI lineage: Eukaryota > Metazoa > Chordata > Aves > Psittaciformes > Psittacidae > Pezoporus > Pezoporus wallicus. Next base: position 1,576,369 of record NW_026637486.1, read on the forward strand.
TCCACATTTATTTCCCCCCACCCCTCCAGAACTCCTTGTTGCTTAAAATATCATGTCTAAGTTTACCCAACAGCTGTAACATCTCTGTATTAAGACCATTGACAACAAGGCATCAAGTTTCAGAGCTGCTTCCCAGCTTCTGCTGAGGAATCTATTTGTGTTGGTGCATCTGTGTGGAGTCCCATGCTTGCTGTGCTAAGTCACTGTGCTCCCTGTCACTTTCATAGAACTTTTGAAGTAATTATTTCTTGCAGTACCAAGGGATCTCCAACATCCAGAGGGCATGTTGCTCAACTCAGTCATTGTCTGGGTGCATTGACACCCATTTTAAAGACCCTTGACTCTATTTTGTGTGACTGGCCCGTGATTGAGATCACATAATTACAATAATTAGGAAGCTCACCTCAGGATATTATCAGAGCAACCCACCCAAACCTAAGTCCATATGGTTTGAAATAGCTAATGAGTCAGTTAATGTGCTATGTCCAGGAGTAATGGACATTCAATATGGATGGCATGAAGACATAATTTACCAACTTTCTGACTGATTAAGGTTTTCCATGTAGACAGTTCTCGTATTTTGCATCTCACAGTAAGTTTAAAGTATTAAAGGCTTTTATGTGTTAAACAGAGCAGAAGAAAACAGCTGAGACTTTTAAAAGGCAGGCAAGAAATCAGTTATCTCTTGAAAGACAATACAATAAGTTGGAGATCTTGGAGCTTTCATGTTAAATATACTGCAAACGAATTATTTGAAGAGCTCTATTAAAGTACAGGAAATGACAATGGCAATAGGTGATATTTGCTTTAATGCCAAGCAGCCTGAATGAATGAATGACTCCACACTTAGAGGGGCTGTTTTACCACTGTAACTTTTCCATCCAGTCTCTTAACACTCACCTTGCTGCCAATACTGTGGAAATTTGTAATCAGCTCTCCACACAGAACTGATTAATAGGGGGGATTAATACCCTGAGGTTAAACTTTCCAGTGAGAAAAGCACCAAAACTCCTGAAACGGGGAAGAAATTATGTTTGGTTTTTGAATGAGGTGCAGAATCCATCTGCCCAGTTAGGATTCCTCTCTCCTAATGTGTTCCTGCTCTTGCATCATTTTAATGGCTATTGGGATGAGATGTTACTCCCAGCTCCTTCCACTATAGCTGGAGGGTGTCTTCCTTATCTCTTGTATGTCAGAGGTTTTATTGCTCATACCTTTAAGAAAGCAATTGTTTATGAGAAAGTGTTTTCTTACTCATGTTTATTTACTTTCAGAAAAGCACAAAGATATAATGTAAGTTTATTGTTGCTGTGGGAATGGATTGAATTTACAGGGAGAGCAGAATGTCTAGTGGTTAGAGCACAGAAAGGGATCAGGAATTATATTCTTTATGGGAGTAATTCCTGGAATCAGAATCCTGGCTTTGCTACAGACTGACCATATACAAATTATTTCCTATTTGTTGCATTTAATCTATGTGAAGCAGTCTGGGTGGCTTGTTTTAAGGTGCTGGTATTCTCAGGTGAGAGCTACTGTGTATGTGCAATTGCCATGGCTATTACCTGATGGTGAACATTAGCTCTACCTTCTTGTAGGACAGGTGATGCATTAGAAATGGTCCATATAGTCAGCTCCAATGTATGTTTGTGTTTGTCATTGTTTCTGTTGTTGTTTCAAGCTTTCTTTTCTAATGTAGGCTTTTCCCCTCCAAAACCAAGCACATACAGAACACAAGATTTCTGTGAAGTTGGTTATTACAGCCTTGCAAAGAAAATAAGAAGTTTGCCTCCACTGGCGGTATTGTACATTTTATCCTAGGCATAAGAGCAGGGGGAAGGTTGCTAAGCTTCTATGGTGGTTAACGCTTAGACACCAGGCCTTTTCAAAGGATATCTAGAAATGGAAATGAAGAAATTACAGGAATATTAGTAGGATCTCACTAGTGTTCTTGATTTACAGGAAACAGTGACTTTTCCTCCCCTATAGAGCAGTGATGTGAAAAGGTTTAGAGAAATGGAGAGGAATGAATCTGGCAAAGCATCTGGGGAGAAGGGCTTTCCATTTCTGAGATTATCCACATAAAGTTGTTTGAGAAAGGAAACTCATCTGTTATAATATTAATTATTCACCTGTCAATGCTACTTTTTATGTATAAAGTTAATTACGATGATAGGATATGTTAAATATGACACATTTCACTGCAAGATTGATTTCTTTTTTCCCTGACCTCAGAATAAATATTGATTTTCATGATCTTTAAATGTAGTGCAAAGGTCATTTTATTAATGGCATATTAATAGAAAGTAGCCCTGACCATGCAATATTAATATATTTGCATTGTTATTTCTCAGATCCCATCCAGAAGGAAAGAGGCAAGGTACCAATGCCTTCTTTTCTAGGAGAAATCAGGAAGCTGTTAATTCTAATGACTGTTCAGACTCCTTTAAATGTGATGTTTTGCTTTGTTTTAGGGTTTGGTTTTTTTTTTTGTTTTTAAAATTAGTAACAGTAGTGAAGTGGCAAATAGGTTGTGTAATGTATCTAATAAGATAGATATGTGTTGTTTTTCCAGCATGCCCAAGAAAGCAAGGTGCTCAAGGTGCTGTCATTACCTGATAGTCATAGTCAATTCCATGAGGAGAATCACACTTGTGAAAGAAGACTGATGGGATAATTTGATGGGTTTTTTCCCCCTTTTTTTTTACATTTATGGTAACTCTTGAAAATCCAGGCTTAGAACTGCTGTTCTACTGGTGGCTGAACCAAGGCAGATCTGGTGGCTTTAAGTATTCCTCATAGAGTGATTGTGTATGAATTTTCTATCAAGTCTGCTCTGTAAAACACAGGGAGAAGAGAGCTCACATTGAAATAACCTTTAAATAATACTGCATAGTGGTCCTGAGAAAGTTGTGCTTCTCAGGAGGTATATTTGTATGCCTTTTATGAACAGCTTTATATGTGGTCTTTCTTTTTAGTGCATGTTTTGAGTGCTTTGTGTCAGGTGACTTAAGTCAAGAGGAAAGATGACAACTTCCATAGTTTACAGACAGCAAGGGGAAGAAATGTCTAGTATGGCATATTGCCATGCAGAAAATAATTACAATTAAGTAAAGAAAGTGATTTGAGCAACCAAATATCTGGTGGCCTGACTTCAACAGTTTGTACCTTTAGAACTTTGATTTTGGAAGAGTCCATGATGATAAATGGAAACTGAGATAAAATGCAGTATTGCTTTGTGTCATGCCAAGCTAACTTGTATCTATGTTTAAGGTAACGATTTACTGGACAAGAGAAGTATGATAGAACCAATTTATTTGGGCTTCCAGGCATTTTATGCAGAATCATATAGGAAATTATTAATTAAGCTGGAGAATGTAAGTGTAAAAAGTGTGAAACTGGTGAAATGAGCAAGTAATAAACTGAATGGGGAAACAGTGAATGACAAAGAGGTTACTGGTTTCCTAAGGATCAACTTCAGCACCTATTTAATGGCTTAAACCACAACATTGAGTATTACTTACTTCATGAGCAGCAAAACCAAAACAGAAGTGTCCTTACACAATTTGCTGCCGAATATGAAGTTGTGAGGCATTGGAGTATCGGTGCAAGAGAAACAACAGTATTTCATAATGCAACATTTGAGGCTATGCTTCTTTTAGAGTGCTGGTTTGAAAGAAAAAGAGAATCACAGAATGGCCATGAGCTGATAATGTGACTTAAGGAGTCCAAAAGTCAGGCCTGATTCTAGGTTGTATCGGTACTTTCATTATGAGATTCAGAAGACTTATTTGGAAGTGTTTCATTGAGAATTCATCTCTACTGTCCTATATGCTCCTTGAGCGTGAAATCATGAATGCTATCCAGTGCATGCAGACAGCAATGACTATATTCAGTTCTGCAGTGGAAAGCAGAGCTAAATTATGACTGTGGGTTGAACTGAAAGAGGACCTCTTCTGTTGGAAAGCGCCTCTTGTAAGAAATGGATTTGAAAAGAAGTTGTGAAGAAATTTCTTTCCAGGGATAGATTAAGCAAAGTGATATAGTTTTTCATATTATTTGTGCTGAGGTAGTAGGAACACACAGAAATCCCTTTACATAAACAGTAAGTGGTAGGAATTATTTAACTGAATTGATGAATTATCATAGCTGTCGTAGAATAGTTAGGGTTGAAAAGGACCTTAAAAGCATCTAGTTCCAACTCACCTGCCATGAGCAGGGACACCTAATGCTAAACCATGTCACCCAAGGCTTTGTCCAACCTGGCCTTGAACACCACCAGGGATAATGAGGAGCTGGGCAGAAGACAGCAAGGGGATATTTGGTTTGTACCTTGAGAAATAGCATCAGAAATATAGTGAAAGGTAATAGTGAGGCTGAGAATGATATAAAGTGAATTATTTTAGGATATGCAAGGCTATATTTTGGAATCGGCCCATTCCTCTCTTTCTCTGCTTCATGATGTGAAGGCCTATTGGGTATACTTTCATCCCTGGTACAGGAAAAAAGGCAAGAACTTTTGAGTTTTGATGTAATTTGGGGTCTTTTTCCCCATGGAATTTTTGGGAAAAAAGTAGAGATTTTAGGTCATTTAAGCACTATCACTAGATCGGTGCTTCCAAAGTATAGCAATACAATACTGTTTTACTATTTGAGTAAATTAAGACAACAGCAGCTAAGTAACCTCTTGGGCTTGGTTTGTCCCAGATGTTTTCAAGGGAAAATCAGGCCTGTTTACTTGTTGACTTAATATTGATGAAAAACTTAACTTTTTACATTTTTCTACAATTTTAAAGATTAGTAACTACATTTATATGAGTGATATCAACAGAAATGGTCCACGTATGTTACCGCTGTGCAAAAAATACTGCATCTGGTACTGTTTATTTGCTTACTTGTATGTCTGCTCTTTGCATATCTGCTTCTGTGTGTGATATTTTATTGGAGTACGTATGATTTGAAGACCCTGATTGCCTGCTGTGGTATTTATCCTATATAAATTCAACATTAAATGACAGATTTTAGACCCATCAGAGACAGAAGACTAAGTCCATCCATTGAGTTCCTATTTGTATTATTACTTTCTAATGAATTCTGTACTACAGCAGGTGTCAAATCATATCTGTTGTTCTGCAATCGAGTATGAATAGATGTATTGCTATTGCAAATGAATCTAATATGAATCTAATGAGCAACTGTTTTGTCATTATTGAGGCAACCACTGTGATGCTAATAAACTCTCATTTCTGCTCTTTAGAAAAAAAGCGCTGACCAGGATTTATAAGGTGGCCTTAATGTCCCAAAAGCCTGAGGCAAGAGAAAAGTGGAACCCCTAAACTGAGCATAATCTAGTCATTTTCTGTGTGGCAGGCTCCTTATTTTCTCTTATTAAACTAAACCTAGTTTAAGTCTTTCAAGCTTTCTTACATTTGAAAGGAAAAAGATGAAGAATGAGTGTCTATTATAGGAACATAGAGTTAAAAAGATGGGCATTCTGCCTTAATTTTCTCTAATGTAAGTACACTAATTCTGTACTTCTACACTTGACATACATTGTAATAATAAAAGCAACTATGTGCAGCTATCTGAAAAGCAGTCACTTTAAAAGTAACAGGCCATTAAATCAGTATAGAACTATAATATATTTGGGAGGAACTGTCACAAGTGTTTCTGAATTGAAACTTCATATTTGTGGGGCTTTTAATTTCTTTTTTTGTCTGTGGATCATAAGACTAATAAACAAAAAATCTTTGACACAACCATATCAATGGCTTGCTACATAACTGATACATAACAAAGTTCTGACTCCTGTGAGGCTCTGTCTTTTCCAAGTATAAATAATACATAGAATGATACGCAAAGCTGTGTAAAACGGACAGCTGGGTACATGGTACTTACAAGTTGAGCACAGGAAAACCAGTCAGCACTGCTTTTCTAAAACCTAAGTACTATACTTCCATCAAAAAATAATGCTTCTGTGTATATAGTCTTCATGGACTCATCTCTCTGTGCAATAAAGCTAGATGTACTGTAGAGGTTCATTTCAGTATTTCATTTGGAGGTTTGAACTGTTCTGTGTAGGGTACAGCTGTTTGTTTTACTACAGCACACACCATACTTGCTTTAACTGCTGAACGGAGACTATATCACCAATATTTAAGGTATTATATAGACACAGCAGTGAAACTATGAATTCGTGAGCAAGCCAGAGGATGGGCATTAGGACAATTTACAGCAGTCATCCCTCAAAGTTGCAAATAGGGTGTCAAAGGTTGTACGAAAGCCGTAAACTGTTCCTTCTGTGCTGGGGCATTAAAAGGACTTTTGGCCCACTGAGCAGTAGCTTGCAATAGTTCTCACTTACTGACATTCCAGTTCCATCTCAATGCCTAACAATGGAGGAGAGCAGGAATTCAGGGTGCTGCTGGCCTTCTAATAGTCACTCTGCCAATGCTGTGGTATTAGCTGGGTAGGCCATTACCATCACTGGTAATATATGAATCATATTTACTTACCTTTTATGTGTATCACAGGATTAGTTTTTAGTAATGTTTGATGTGCACAGTGGAAAAAGGCAGCTCAGCTCAACAGCATCAGTATCCTAGAACTCACCAGTAAATAACTTTCTAGCTATAGTCTCATTCACTCCAAAATGTGCACAGCTTTATTCACTCTAAAAAGGGTCAAGTCTCATTCTGCACAACTGTTCCGTAACGCAAACCAATGCATGACAAGGGGAGACAACCAGGATCTGAACTAAAACTTTCTGCTTTAGTGGTGGTCTTGGTAGTCCTGGGGTAATGGTTGGACTTGATGATCTTAAGTCTTTTCCAACCTCAGTGATTCCATGAAAACAAACGGAGGTGCATCCATAGTTTAGAAGAAAAGGTGAAGCAAGTACAGGTCCAGGTCTCCAGCATTACTGCTAAACAACCACATTTAGACAGGAGAGTTTGCAAGTTAAACTTGATGGTAAAAGGACTGTAGTAATAGAAAGCTTCTGCACAAAATATCCAATTTCTCTTTGTGCATTATGGTGTTATGTACCATATTAATTTCTTTATTGAGAATTTGATTCCTTGGGTGATACATAAATTCTCGTCATGTATTACATCTAACGAAGGCTTTTGGGTCGCTTGTGGAATTAATTGTACCATATATACAAGTTACAGTTTGAAGGTGTAAATTAATATTGTGTAAAAGTTTGAGACTATATTTCACTTTGGTAAATATAATTTCACAAAAATCATAACTTAGACCAAAAAGGACCTCTTGAGGTCACCTGGTCCCATGCTAATACACAAAGCAGGACCAATTCCGAAGTTATATCAATCTTTGAAGTGAAATTGCTCAGAGCCAGAGCTTCCCTGTCATTTGAAAGCTGTAGTAGTTTGTTACTGCATGTCTGGCAGTTTTATTACAATTTGCATTTTTTCTGATTGCTTTCATCTGCACTAATAACAGCTGTATATTATAGTGGCATCCACAGGCTTTTGTTAGGATCTTTCTCATAGCAAACATGGTAGAAATAGAGGTGGTGAAGCTACAGGGGTCCAAGGGGAGTTGAGTACTTGGAGAGGATTTTGCTCTGTTAGAGTCCAAGTGGCAGGAACATTCCCAAAGATAAAAAGATTAGATGAGAATGGAGAAAAAGCTGGCAGGAAGGGAGCCAAGGAGGGGTCATGGTAGTTTTTACAGCATTAGGCATAAATCAGAAGAGGCTCATCACTAATATGTAGATTACAAGACTCTCCCTTTAGCAGGATCATGAGCAGCCAGCAGAGGGTCAAGGCTTTGTGCCATCCCCCTCCCAGCCAGTGTTCTGGCGTGGCTTGGGCAGGAAGAAGACTGCTCCTGAAATCTGGGGCAGGCAGGTCTGGAAATCAGTTGTTTAGACCATCTTAGAATGCTTTAGTTTCACAGGGAATTTGTTTGCAAACTGTGTTAAGCCCCACTTGGAAAATGACATCAAGAGGATAAAAGCAACTCTAAAATAAAGCACTGTAACTGAAATAACCAGAAATTCAGCTGAGATGACTACAGTTTTCTACTTCTATAAGATAAATCTGCCTTACTGCCTTGTATTAGTGTCTATCCCTGACATTGTCATTACATCATTGCAGTGACCTACTGTACTTGAGTGGCTCATCAGATTGAGGCTTTAGGGAGAGTAAATTGCTATGAGGAGGCATTTGATGAAATTCCTTAAGGATATAAACATTACTTGCAGGAATACAGAGGCATGTCTTTAGGAAAGGAAAAAAAAAAGATTCCTTCCAAGAATCCAAATCTTAATGTGTTACTACTTTTTACATAAATAATGGAACAACTGTTTAGCATAACTGTTGAAAGCATACACTAACTTTGCTTACACAGGCACCGAACCCCAGACAATCTCCTTGCCTTTGCTTATAGCTCTCTTCTCTGTTCTGTTGCCTCCTCTGAGTAAATGTCAACAACAACTTAAGAGGACATAAAGATCTAATAATTTAACCCAGTCTGTCTCTTTGTTCATGTAGAATAGAATGGTAGAATCATTTAGGTTGGAAAAGGCACTTAAGATCATCAAGTCCAACCATAAACCTAACACTGCTAAGTCCACCACTAACCCTTCTCTGTAAGTGCCACATCTACATGTCTTTTGAATAACTCTAGGCGGGTGATTCATCCACTTCCCTGGGCAGCCTGTTCCAGTGCTTGACAAGCCTTTCAGTGAAGTAATTTTTCCTAATATCCTATCTAAGCCTCTGTAGCACATCTTGAGGCTATTTCCTTTTGTCCTATCACTTTTTAAGTGGGAAAAGACATACACATGGCTCTCTTCCTGTCTCTGGGGCTGGAGCTGGGGGAAAAAAGCCCACACCTTCCATTCTCCTCTGCTCCACCACTGCCTGTGTACATGCACAGTAAGTCAATAGAATCGTAGAATCATAGAATCACAGAATCGTTAGGGTTGGAAAGGACCTTAAGATCATCTAGTTCCAGCCCCCCTACTGCCATGGGCAGGGACACCTTACGCTAAATCATATCACCCAAGGCCTCGTCCAACCTGACCTTGAGCACTGCCAGGGATGGAGCATTCACAGCCTCCCTGGGCAACCTATTCCAGGGCCTCACCACCCTAACAGGAAAGAATTTCCTTCTTATATCCAATCTAAACTTCCCCTGTTTAAGTTTGAACCCGTTCCCCCTTGTCCTATCACTGCAGTCTCTAATGAACGGTCCCTCTCCAGCATCCCTATAGCAGCCTTCCAGTATCTGAAGGCTGCTGTGAGGTCTGCACGCAGCCTTCTCTTCTCCAGGCTGAACAGCCCCAGCTTCCTCAGCCTGTCTTCATATGGGAGGTGCTCCAGTCCCCTGATCATCCTCATGGCCCTTCCCTGGACTTGTTCCAACAGTTCCATGTCCTTTTTATGCTGAGGACACCAGAACTGCACACAATACTCCAGGTCTTATCTGTTGTATCTATTCCATCAGTGTGGCTCAGTTCAGCACCTAATGGAGTTAATGATTGTGGAAACAGTACTAGAAACTGATATCCCAGCAATTTTGGCAAGAGGTCTTGGTAGGCATGTGGCTAAATTTCTGGAAGAGATTGGAATTGAACACTATAAGGAGGAAGTATAGTTTTAGCTATACAACAGTTGTAAGCAGCACAGCTTTATAAAGTTATTTTGAATTGTATTTGCATTCTTATATGGCCATTATAAACACTACAAGAGCCATATGCAAACCAGCAGCAGTTATCGCCATATAGAGAACATCCTGTTTGGATTAAGGAAGTCTTGCACTTTCTTTATCAAAAACCTGACCCTACTCTTAAGGAGTGAAGGGCACCTGAATCCTAAGGACAGACAATACATGTAGAGAAAAGGGAGTTTTATTCAGTATTCTAATAGGTGGCAGAATATCTATAAAGAAGGTCTTTGTAAATTTGTTCACAAGGCGTATAAAGAAAGCAATAATGCAGCCAAGGTAAATGTCACCCATACAGAAGATAAGCCCACTGTGTACTAATGTTACAGGGTGGGTATATGTGCTGCACAGTATGGTCAGAACACATGTATGAGGAGCACCTCAACAAAAAGGCCTTCATAGAATCCTTGCCATCAGCTTTAATCCAACACCAATCCGGGCCTCAAAACATCTGCTTTGCTGCTGAGTCTTCTTTATCATTCCTGGAATCACAGATTTTAAAGCATATAGTACAGCTTCTCATTGCATTGTCCATGTGATATGTATTTGGCCACAGGCCCACCTTCTTCTTCCAGAAGGGAAAAGTAGCCAGTTACCAAGTAGAGATGTTTTCAGATGTATGGTTACACACAATGCATATTGACAAATAGATTCCTTTTCTCCATGGAAAATGGGCAGATTATTTTAAAAGAGACTTGATGGCATGAAGCCAAAAGCTCCCAGCCAACTGTTATAAGATTAAGTTAATGATCAAGTCACAGTGTTGGCAGAGGAAGAAAATCCATACCTCAGCTTCCCAAAACTGGATTTACTCTAAAATGTCTAGAAACCTTTTTGGTTTGCCTTGTGTACTGACTGCAAATTATAAAGTATGGAAGAGAGGAAGTATGGGTAGGTGTCTTGTGAGATTTCTTGCTTACATGCTATAACAGTATCCTTTCAGATTAAATCTCTATCAGTTCTTCTATCCTACCAAGTTATGACAGAGCACAGGTTTAGCCCCATTACCTAGGTTGGGTGGAGAAATTGTGAGGTCAAGTTTTATAGCTTGTGATCATTTGAACAGATGATCACAGTGGCTGTCACAGTCTTCACATCTGAAATCTCTAGGCCTTTCAGCTGTATGCACTGTCAGGCAAAGGTGTGCCTACTGCATAGTTGTAACCCTGGTTGCCACTCCTGTTATTAAAAGGAAGCTCTGTTCCCCACCTCTGTATAGTTGCTCCTAACTTGAAAATAGATGCTATCATCCAGTGATGTTTTAGCATATTGTTAATTGGATATAAGCATTGTTTCTGGTTTCATAGCAATTCTGTGCAGTAGTTTAACATAAGTTTGTAATCCCAATAGAAATCAGTTCAGGCTGGTTTACTGCCCTACAGAAGGCACTTGTTCCCTACAATTAGAGGAATTGGAATTGCTTCATTTTCAGAATAGTTTGTTTCCAGGTTCTCAAAGTTTCCCTCAAGCTATCAGAGATGTTGTAATTCTCTAGCTCTCAAGTGCTTTGTTCTTGACTCTGTATTGGAGTTTCACTGTGACTTTTAAAACTCTTTTCTAATAGCTAAATGCACAAGGGAGTGAGGTTCATTTCTAGTTCATGGAGGATATTTCTTGTCCCCAGTTCTGTACTATTAGGGGTTTATTTTTTGGTGAAAGGAAAAGTAAGATAATTCCGAACAGTTTGGGCATTACTCTGTTTCTTGACTCCTCAATTCTGTGATGCTTTTGTATTTGTCTAATAAGAGGCTTTAATCTCATCAGTGTTCTTCTACAGGCTTCCTGATTAAATAAGTGTATGCTTGGTAACTGCCCATATCACCTTTGATCTGCTTGGAGAATGGCCTCTCCAGAGGGTCTTCCTAACACTGAGCAAAATCTTGGTGTCAGTCCATGGCAGAGAAGTTACCTTGCCCTGTGTAAACCTTCCTGCTCCCATGTTTTAGCTCATCTCCTTTAGTGAGCAGTTACTGTCATGAGCAACCTGCTGCTTAGTGCAGAGAGCCTAAATGCAGCATTGCTTGTGATTCCTGATGAGCTTCATGAGGGAGTCACTGCAGCCCTCAGAGGAATTTGCTTCTTCAGCTCAGGTTTATCCTCCACAGCCCCACACTGCCCTGGATGACCCACTGCTGCTGATGCTGAGCATCGCTGTAATGCAACTGTGAGAGGCAGGTTGATGAAAAAGCCATTAGAATTTTCAGTTAGAAAAGGTAGAACTTAAGCAAGATTAAGTTTTAAAAGGTGTGTTCTTTTTATCAGATACTCTGGGATGTTTTGTATGAGGCCATTCGGAAAAAAATCAAGGGTAACGTGAGTTTTAAATTTTTGTTGTTATAGAAGGGATTATTTGCTTTGTTTTTTCTTTTTTTATGGCAAAATAAGAATTGCTGGTATAATATAGCTTTTTTAAAAACAATATTTAAGGAAAGAAGGATGTTTGTGGATTTGACAGAGGTAATTTCTAAACGGAGAAGGCATATAAACCATCTCCCTGTTGAACTCTGTAGCTGGGGACAAAACAGTTTAATGAGACTATTGCAAGCAATAATCACTGATACAAAGACTCAGGCTCAGCCTCTGCTGAAAGGTTCTGGTGGTACTCCTCCAGGATCTGATTCTATAGCGAAATCTAGAAGGCAAAGAACATCCAAGTGTAGTAAGTGGAAAAGGGTAGTAGATGTTTTACATTCCAGGGTTAAAGAGACTGTAAAAAGAGAAGTAAAAGAAAATAAGAAAAGAACTTCAATTTTCATTCTATAGGGCAGGAATGTTGGGGACTTCAAGGAACTTTGTTCTCGATGTCTGGAATGAGTTTCTTCATTGATTTTCTTGACGGTTCCCCAAAATGCATTTTTAAGGTGCAACAAATTAACATGTTATTTGCAGCTCCTCTTTTTAGCTTTACAGTGAAACCATTGTAATAACTGCAGCACATCTGCATGCAAAACCTCTGTCAGAACCTGGCATAATTTCCTCTTTATAGCTCAGAGTGGTTTTTCATTAATTGCTTGTAAAATGAATATCAGAAAGGTTGTTTGAAATGCACAGTAAATGCTTACAGGGCTGTGTTCATAAGTGGGATTTTCATGCTGACATTTGAATGAGTGAAGGAACACAAGCAGAAGAAACAGAAACTTACACAAGTGTGGAAAAGTATAAAAGTTCAATGCATTATTCTTCTGTTTATCTGGTTACTGTTAAGGCATGCAACATGCTTTCAAGTTTGGCTTTGTTTTTCACTCTTATGATATGCTGTGAGCTTGTACATGATGGACTGTCCCAGGTGATTTATGATGCTTACATATGAGGTCATTTGAGGATTTTGCAGTTTTGCAAAGAAAGCACAAGCTTTGTAGTTTATGCATCAAACTACTAACTTACAAGTGTGAGTCTCTTCTCTGCACCAAGCTCGAGACTATGCACTATCATAAAAGGGAGGGGGAAAAAAGCCTGTTAAAGAGCATGTGCTGCTTTGAAAAGTGAAGCAGTTGAAAATAGAGTCAAAGCAGGTGCTTTTACTGGGGTGATCACAGCATTGAAGTTGCTCTGAAGTTTAAATGGAATCCAAACAAACCTCAGGTCTTTGCTTTGGTGAGGTACAATGGGCAATTAGTCTGATGTAATTAATGGCTATTTGGCAGAAGCCTGAGGCACTAAAGGGAATCAAACTCACCTCTGTCAGTATTAAGGTTTTTGTGGAATGTGCATCTCTTTGGCAGATGCCAGTGCAAGGTGCATAACACACATTCAGAACTTGGAGGGTTTTATTTCACAAAACATCTGTATCTGTGTAGGGGTTTTGTTAATTTGTTTGTGGTGGTTGTTGTGGTGCTGTGTAATTAAACCACTGACTTCCAAGGAAAGCAGCACATTAGCAAGCCTGTATGAAAGTGCATTTGTGTAGTGTTAGTGAATTGCTCTACAGTGCTGTTGGTAGCCCATGAAGGCAGTGACATCATAGTGGATTTCCAGAATACAAAGAATGTATTTAAAACTTAATTGGATACCATATTTTTATATTTTAATTCATATAATTAAAATGCATCCTGTGTGACAGATATATAATCACAGAATCATGGAACAGTTAGGGTTGGAAAAGACCTTAAGATCGCCCAGTTCCAACCCTCCTGCCATGGGCAGGGACACGTCCCACTAAACCATGTCACCCAAGGCTCTGTCCAACCTGGCCTTGAACACCACCAGGGATGGAGCATTCCCAGCTTCCTCACCACCATCACAGTAAAAATCCTTTTCCTTATAATTTTTCACCCCACTACAAACACAACTTTTCACAGATATATACAGAGTAATTTCAATTATTTTTTCAATCAAGCGAAAAGCCTTTTCAACTATTTTGCTTTCTCCTCTATTTTTTTACCCCTTGTTAAAATTGTTTAAGGAATATAATTATTAATGGTTTGTTCTTTTTCTGTTATTCTGAACAAATCCACTGAGTCAACTGTAACATAGAACAGAATATCTAGAATAATTTGAATTTAATCAAGGCCTCTACCACATCAGAAAGTCCTCTTTGGTCTGTGGCATGAAAATTTAGCTTATTAAATAAAGGGAAGGTAACTGCCTTCTGCACAATTTTTACTTACAGAAGGCTTTCAAGAATCTGAAAAGTCTTATTAACTATCTAATGGCTAAATTACTTCAGTTCCTTTGAATCTTTTTATGTTGTGTACTCACAATGTGTATTAGAAGCCTAAATACTGCGCTATTTTCTTTTACTTCTCTCCACTTCCTTGAAGCAAAATCCCAGCTCTGTGAAGTCAATTGGAAAACTCTTTGTGTTCTGTGGAAACACAAGAGGCTTAGGATAGAATCATAGAATCACAGAATAGAATCATAGAATAGATAGAGTTGGAAAGGACCTTAAGATAATGCAGTTCCAACCCCCCTGCCATGGGCAGAGACACCTCACACTAAACCATGTCACCCAAGGCTCTGTCCAGCCTAGCCTTAACACTGCCAGGGATGGAGCATTCACAACTTCCTTGTCAACTCATTCCAGTGCCTCACCACCCTTTCAGTAAAGAACTTCTTCCTTATATCCAATCTAAACTTCCCCTGTTTAAGTTTTAACCTGTTACCCCTTGTCCTGTCAGTACAGTCCCTAATGAAGAGTCCCTCCCCAGCATCCTTATAGGCCCCCTTCAGATACTGGAAGGCAGCTTTGAGGTCTCCACGCAGCCTTCTCCAGGCTGAGTAGCCCCAACTTTCTCAGCCTATCTTCATGCAATTCTCATGTGAAAATGGAAATTGGATTCAAAGATGATATGTTTAATTAGGTCAGCACAGGAAGAAAAGATTAAGCTAGTTATGTGGCACTCATCCATAGACTGAATAGGGTGCTTTTCCCAAAAATACCGTTTCTAGCATGCTGATATTTGGACAGAAAACTTTGTGATCCTATTTGAGTTAAGGTGTTGAAAAGCCATTCATTGTGTTTCATCTTTTTTTGTCTTACTGGAAATGTTTAGAGTTCTTCAGATATAAAGGTGAATCATAGAATGGTTTGGGTTGGAAAGGACCTTAAGAACTTCTAGTTCCAACCCCCCTTCTATGGGCAGGGGCACCTCACACTAAACCATGTCACCCAAGGCTCTGTCCAACCTGGCCTTGAACACTGCCAGGGATGGAGCATTTACCACTTCTTTTGGCACCCTGTGCCTTACCACCCTCACAGTGAAGAACTTCTTCCTTCTATCTAACCTGAACTTTCGCTGTTTAAGTTTAAACCCATTATGTTTGAAAAGTTTTTGTAAGATTTTATGCAA
The DNA here is from genome assembly GCF_028554395.1 of Pezoporus wallicus. Classification (NCBI taxonomy): domain Eukaryota; kingdom Metazoa; phylum Chordata; class Aves; order Psittaciformes; family Psittacidae; genus Pezoporus; species Pezoporus wallicus. The sequence continues at coordinate 1,591,851 of NW_026637486.1, forward strand.
AACCCATAACAACTAGAACTTTAGAAGTCTTCTTGGAAGCCCTGTTGCTTAAAGTATGTTTGGCAGGATGCGATGTTATAGCACATTATGGGGAACATTTGCTCCGTATGCTCAGTCATGTTTTCCTAATAGATTACATTGCCAGACTCAACGGACTGCTTTGTTCTTACTAGTATCTGTTCTCTTCTACAGTCATCTCCTATATGTGTGGCCCCAAAAATTCCTTTTTGCTGATTTGGTATTTATCCCAGTCTTTCAGGAGATCCTTCCAAACAATTCTGTCAAGAAGACCTTTGTCATGATACATAAACATCACAAAATATGGTCTATATATCCCTTCCCCTTACAGTATTTGGCTGTTCAGATGAATTTAGAAGGAACCTCATCTGAGCCCCAGACACAATTCTTTCAACAGGATTATCTTCCCTGCGATGGGGATATTCTCAGTCTGATTTTCTTTGAGGCTCTACAAGATTGCAGGGTTTTCATTCTCTTGTGTCTAATGGCAGCTACAGATTGCATCCAAATTTCTGTATTTTTCTGCTGGCTTTAGCAGGTGATTGCAGCCAGTTTTTTGCTATCCATCCCAACGCAGTATTTTAAACCCTGAGTTTAAATGGTTTAAACCCTGAGTTTAAATGAGGCAGAGTTGTGCATCTGTAAAGTGAGCCATTGATTTGACTGATTTCCCAGAAAGTAACTGGCAGAAACCTTCACTTAGTGATACGAGGCTTTTTTAACCATTTAAGTTTTGACTTAAAATGTTCACAAGATGTTTGTGATCTGATAAAAATACAAACAACTTCCTATTCAGAAATCTACTGGATTTCCAAATTCCAGCAGGTACTCGGAACATCTCCTTTTATTTTAAATCTTAAGTTTGTGTGTATTCCCCCCTTGTAGCCCCCCCTCAGGTATTGGAAGGCTCCAAGGGTGCTGCAGGGGAGGACTCCTCTCTGGGGACTAGAATGATAAGACAAGGGCTGATGGTTTCAAATTGAAACAGGGGAAGTTCAGATAAGATAAAAAGCACAAGTTCTTCCCTGTGAGGGTGCTGAAGCACTGGCACAGCATACCCAGAGAAGCTGTGCCCCATCCCTGACTGTTCAAGGCTAGGTTGGATGGGGCATGGAGCAACCTGCTCTAGTGGAAGGTGTCCCTGCCTATGGCAGGGGGTTGGAACTGGATGAGCTTAAGGTTCCTTCCAACCCAAACCGTTTTATGATTCTATGATTCTGTAATTTTTTTTAGGGGGTTGTGGTGGTGTTGGTTTGGTTGAGGTTTTTTGCTTTAAAGTAATGTTAATTTCTGAAAGCAACTTACCCTTTAGCACTTATTAATATTTCACATGACAGGCAGTCATTCCAGTCCTGACAAAAGTGTAGGCTGAAGGTATATTTATGTATTATGTATATTTTCTAGTCTAAATAAGATTGTCTATAAGGACCCCGTTGTAAGGCTTTTTACCTATCCTATGGACTAGTGATAACATTGTGAAATTTTCAATTCAAAAAGGAAGAGATAAAAATCACTGAAGCTTTCTGACACAGCTGCTGCATACATGGATTTGCTTTTGCTGGGAAGTGGCTGTGTCTCATCTGTCACGTGAATTCTATGTAACTTGAAAATTCAGTTTTTAAAGCTGCAGAATTGTCAGTTTCAAGTGTTCAAACTTGTACACCCACCTCTGCAAAATTTCAGCATTGACTAGAATTGATTGAGTACAAATTTGTCAAGTTTATCTTCTGGGTTTCTAGGAGTTTGTGTTTTCCAGCTTTTCTTTTTAATTGCAAAGTTTGCAGTCTTTTAGAATGAGCTGGAATTTTTATTGACTCACAATACCCCAAGAAACTCAGGCCTTTGAGATACTTCAAGTATCAGAGGGCAACAATGAAAGAACAAAAAAGGTCCTTGATGTGACACAACTGATTTGACATATTTTGCTCATTTTTGAGGCTAATACCATGCACAAACAGCTGCAGGTGGTGCATTGCCCTACCATCTGGTAAGTACAAAGCAGTCTGTTGTTGGAGCAAGTCCAGAGGAGGCCACGAGGATGATCAGGGGCTGGAACACCTTTGGTATGAAAAAGGCTGTGAGAAAGTTGGGGCTGTTCAGCCTGGAGAAAAGTTGCATAGAGACTTCAGAGCAGCTTCCAGTGTCTGAACGAGGCCTACAGGGATGCTGGAGAGGGACTCTTCATCAGGGACTGTAGTGATAGGACAAGGGGTGATAGGTTAAAACTGAAACAGGGGAAGTTCAGGTTAAATACAACAGGAAAGTTCTTTACTGTGAGGGTGGTGAGGTGCCGAAACAGGTTGCCCAGAGAAGTGGTAAATGCTCCATCTCTGGCAGTGATCAAGGCCAGGTTGCACAGGGCCTTGGGTGAAATGGTCTAGTGTGAGGTGTCCCTGCCCATGGCAGGGGATTGGAACTGGATGATCTTAAGGTCATTTCCAACCCAAACCATTCTATGATTCTAAGAACTAAGCTTCAGAAGGGGTAAAACTAGTTTTAGTTTTGATCCAAATGTGCCACTCTATATTTTAATCTGTCAAAAGAAGACAAAAGTGAGGACAAACAGCACTAAGATGTATTTCCAGGGACTGATACATCTGCCATGGCAGGGGGATTTGAGCTAGATGATCTTAAGGGTCTTTCCAATCCTAACTTCTCTATGATTCTAAGTGGAATTAACTAAGTGCGTGTATCTGCATTCCTGAGCATAGGAGAGAGAAGAAAAACAAGGCTAAGTGTTTTGGTCACAGAAAGATCCTAGGGGGATGAGTACAGACTTAGGAACTGGCTGAGAAGGGGTCTTGGAATTTGAGTAGAAAAAGTGCTTCTTGTTAAGCCTTGGCACCTTCAGGGAAATAGAGCTTCGTATGCTCTTTACAGATGAACAGGATTGCTTGGAAGGGGATACACAGCTCCACTGCCAGTTCTGCCTTCTAACTGGAATAAACTCATAAGAGTCTTGAATTTTTGGCTTGGAGAAGAAAAGATAGAATTTTGTGTATTGTTCCTCAGCCTGGTTTACCCCAATAAACTACTTAAGAGTTTGCACTGATTATTTTCACTGCCTGCTTTTAATACAAACCCATTAGTAGTTCTGCTATAGCTATAGCCTGTATAAGTAGCAGTATTTCCTTCCAAGTAGCTGGAGCTACTGCCACTTTCTTGTGGGGTGGAAGTGTCTGTATCTTCACTTTACAGATGCAAATGAAAAACTCACACCTTTTTTAAGGTCCCACAGGAAATCAGTATCAAAGATCAAAATAGATGTGTATATGTATACATAAATGTATAGAATCAGCAGAGTTGGAAAAGACTTTTAAGATTGAGTCCAGCCATTACTCCAAGACTGCTAAGACCACCACTAAAGCATATCGCTGAGGGCCTCATCTACACTTTAGACATTTATAATTGTGAGACTTTTCCTTCCTTGACTGTCTTTCTGTTAGTGTTTTCACCCTGTTCTTCCTATTGATCCCTTTCCTTTTCCCTTGCTTTTCCCTTCCCATTGCACTCCACTCTTCTTGGAAAAGACCAACCTTATCCCTCAGCTCTTCTTTTCTAGACCACTGCACACTCCTTTCACTTCTTGGCAGAAAATCCTTTCAGCACTCCTGTCCAGCTGTAATGCTGCTTTCATTGAGATGTGAGATCCAACTGGGGTGAGAAGTCTAGGGGACAGCTATGCTGCTCCTCTGCTCAGAAATGCAAAGCATCATCTGTTACTGGAGTAGAGCTGCAGGGGAAACAGGGCTCAGTGTATGCAGTCAGGAGCCTTGCATCAGCAGCAGAAAGAGAGTGACAGCAGTGGCAAGTGGTATGACAATGCAGCATGAAGTTTTGAAATGCTGTAAAGACAGCAATGAGTATGCCAGTGTTTGGGGCTTCTCTGAAGTTAAAAAGAAAACACAAATAAAACCTCAGCTGAACAAAAGCTGAGCATGTAAAAGTGTGTTAGTTCCAGGCTCTGTAGAAAGAAGCTGCTTTGGAATAAATCTAACCTTACAGTGACCTTCAGAATAGGCTGATCTTCCCAAAGGAGCTTCCTAATTTGTACCTATAATGAACACATCATCTATATAACTGATTCCTGTATTTGAACTATGCCATGTTTGTTCCATTATATGATGAAATACAGATGTATTTCCAGACACACCAGGAAGCTATTTCTAAATCATCTTTTGCCCCACTGCTGACTAAATAAAGTGGTTCCAGGCTTTCAGGATTTAAAACAAGTTCCTATCTAAACAGTTGTTGAGGGTTGCTTTATAGTCCCTGTAACCGCAGAGAGAGTCCTGCTATTTCACAGGATACTTGCCCAGCACATGTAGAAAATTACAGAGTTAATGGCTTACAGTAACCATTTTCTCCCACAGTTTTCAGAAGCTTTTATTCTGTGCTGTAGTGTGCACAGTCCTCATGCTGACAAAGAAACTGAAGCCTGTCCCTTTCTAACCATATGGTCCTTATGTTCTTTCTAGTGAGGCAAAAACCCCTCTTCTATATGCTTGTTTCCCACGATTGCTTTCAGAGGGGTGGCCCTTAAAAATATCAGAGAATGGAGCCACAACACCTCTAAAGAGAAAACTGGGAGTAACTTCACCTTTGGGTAGCTACCCAGAGCAACAGATTTCTATGGTTAGTGAAGACTTCTTGCTTTGTGAGCTGTTGTGTCTGTACAGTAATGGATCAGTATCTGGGACTTTAACCATCATGTTAGGGGCTGACTATTGATTATCCCATTATTATTCTTCCTTCCTTCACCCTTCTGAAAGAGACTGCCATGAGCCACCCAGTTGAACTGAAGAGGTGCCTGGTGAAAACTTTATGTACAGTAAGAGATGTAATAGTCTTCAGTATTTTCAATATTTAATTAATATTTATGTATTGCGTCAGTGCTGATATAAATGCATAGATTATCACCTGTGTGGCTACACAGTAGTGTGCCTCTTCTGTGTTCCCACCATTTAGATCTTGCTTTTATGAACAGCGTTGCTAGGATAATGGCAAAGATCTGTTTCACCATATTGACCCTGTGCATTTGAATAGTGTGTATTTCTCAAGTCCCTGAATCCATCCCTCTGCTATTACATTACTACTTACAGGAAGAGCCTTTGCTATCAGGAAAATCATTAACCCTTACACTGCTCAGGAATGTGACTGAACAGATCTTGGCTACATTTGAAAAGCGAATTAGTTCTCCCGGAGTGTTTAGGCATGGAGTCTGAAACTGCTGCTTTGCTGGTCTTTTCTGATGACACCTAATGTTTTTCCCCAGTTGCTGGGCCGTCTTGCTCAATCTAATTCTATTATGATCTGTTTGGGAATGGAGAAAAGTATAGCTATTGTTTTGCATAGTAAATTCAACTCCCTGTTAAGTGTGTATAATGATGAGAAGCTGACTTTCCTTATGATGGGCAGCATGCTGCTCACTCAGGAGTGTCAGGTACACTTCTGTCTGCCGCTTAGGTTAGTATTGAATGTCTTCATGCCAGCTGCTTCCCCTTCTCACTCCCTATACACCAACCTGGAGCAGCAGCTCTGACCTCCAGCATGTTCTCAGCAATATGTTCTGGACATCTGTGGTTTGAGCTGGCTGCTGCTACAGGGGCATGATTTGTGCTCGTGTTCACAAGACAGGCCTCTGCAGTGCTGTCTCTCTGGCTTCTGTAAACATTTTTCTTGTATATAATGAATGGCACATACCTGCAGACTCAAATGCCTGAATGCTGTAACAGGCATATGTATGTCAAACTACAAGAAGGACAAAACTAGCAACCAGCTTCCTTGTAATGTGGTCAGAAGGGGACAATATGTGTTTCAGAGTACACTGGGCACATTCTGAAAGAAGACAATAGCTTGGAGTTGGGCTTTTTTAGGCAACTTTGATATGCTATAACTGCATTTCCTCTTTTACTTCTCAAGGCTCAGATCTTGGCTGATGAAAAGGTTTCATGTCCTGGCTGAGCACCTCCAGGAAACCCTAATCCAGCAATTTTGTGAGTCTGACACTGTTAGATATGGTGCCAGGAGGCGTATGTGTTTCAGCAGCAGATGGGCCAGCAGCTCTGCTGTGGCATTCTTACAGGAGATCTAACAAAAAGTTTCTTGTACTGCAGCCTTACAAAAGGCTCCTCCTACCTCTTGTTGATTCTATCTTTCCTTCATAGAGCAGTTTTTGTAAGCTTTACAAGCTTTACCTGGTGCCTTTTAGCTTTCGAGAATCATTTGGCCTTATGTGGATGAAAGTTTAGAAGTGAATTTAAGAAAGACAAAACTGAGGAAGAATTAAGTTATGGCTTTATAAGCTTGTATTTTGCATTATTTTTGTGTGATGCATTTGGGAAATATATGATGAAATATTAAAAATCAAGGACAAGCAGAATGGCTTTAACCTGCCAGAGGGGAGACCGAGATGAGCTCTTAGGCAGAAGCTCTTCCCTGTGAGGGTGCTGAGGCGCTGGCACAGGGTGCCCAGAGAAGCTGTGGTTGCCCCATCCCTGGCAGTGTTCAAGGCCAGGTTGGACGCAGGGGCTTGGAGCAAGCTGCTCTAGTGGCAGGTGTCCCTGCCCGTGGCAGGGGGTTGGAACTGGATGAGCTTTAAGGTCTCTTCCAACACAAACCAGTCTGGGATTCTAATTAGATTCAATCCAGGATGTTATATACTGGTTTTCAAAATCTGTCTGTTCTCTAAAGCAATGACAGAAAAAGTCATACTTGCAAGAAGTTATACCACTGTCAAGAGCTTTAGACTGAGTTTTATACCAGCACAACCTCAAATGACCCATTTCTGGTGCTACCCACATTTCCTCTTGGAAATCTCTTGTTGTGGTATTTTCTCTTCAAGTACTCTTTTTCACCTGGATCTTTGAAATCAATTCAGCCTGACTACAATAACAGTTTGGGGATATTTTAAACCATATTTTATTGAGAGAATTTCTATTCAGAACACCTTACTGACTAATACACAACCATAGCACATACACAGATGTCCCATTCCACAGATATAAGATTATACAAATTCTGCTTTTTTGTGGCAACATTAACCCCCAAATTTAACATGCCAAAGATGTATAGGCATGTTAAAGTGGAAAGGGAGGAGCCAGTGATACTGGACTATACAGGACTCCTTAAGACTGTCACAATCAAAGCTCTGAGTCAAAACAAATAGATTTGAAGTGTGATCGAAGCATATAGCTTTATATATGTAGGGACATGCATGAGTTTGACTTTTTGAGCTTAAACAGCATTAAAGCTCAACTTCAGTTTCTCCTTATAAGGCTGACACCACATGCCCTGAGCTGAGGCAGCCCCTCAACAAATCATTGCAGGGAAATCACTAAGCGTATGGTCATCAGCTCATGCCATATTTTCCTCACAACACCATCAGCAAGCAGATGCTTTATGTAATCAGAATTTCCTGCTTACTAACAGAGAAATCACAAATATGACACATTGCCCAACATTTGGGCTTTTTTTTTTTTTAATTATGGGATGGCTACACGAATTTTAAATATGTAGCATAAAACTAATGGCTGAGTCTGTCTTCTATAATTTTCCTAAAAACATAGAGCCTCACTGGTCAACATTTCCAGGCTCTTTCTTCTGTCTCATTAAGCCAGAAATAAGGTCATAAGATTCCTTTTCTTTGTACGCTGATGACTTCTTATTCCCCCACCTCTGTGGCCTTGTTACCTGGGCCTTTGTCCAAGTGACCAGTGAGGGCTGGTCCATTCCCTCATCCCAACTCTACAGTGAGGTGGCAGGTAGCTTATTTTTAGTGTCCTGGTTTTCTGTTCCTTGCGTGTGGACAGGACATACTTCTGGAGACCCATCCTTTCTTCCCAGAGGAACAGGGTTTCCCAGGACCTGATGTGATTGTGAAGGAGCCTCTGAACCTCCTGAAATACACATAAAATGGGTGAAAATGAGCATGAGAATTGCTCACCCCCTTCCTCCCTGGTGTCTTCAAGTTCTTTGCAGAGTCTGGTGACCTTCCTCTCTGGCTCCCCACTGCCCTTCAAATGCTCTTCCTTGTCTCCTCACTGTTCATTAGTTCCCCTGTCCTCCAAAGCAAGAATCCATAGATGTAACTTGCTTTCTTTTTCAGAAATGTTTGAACTGCATTGACCCCAATAACAAAATACGTCTTTTTCAATGGTCTCTGCATTCCTAATATCTGCTCAGCTGGCTTTCACAATTCCTTCTGAGGATTAAAAGCAAACTGCCTCTAGGTATAGAGTGAGTTTCTATTATACATCCCCTTGTACCACCCACCTCATTTTAAGGCTGGTCAGTAAGGTAGAAGCCATTCTTGATTTGAGAATCCTAATATGTTCTATAATCTCTTAGGATCAGGCATTTAAATGCTTACCTATTCAGGGTGCCAAATGTTGAATGCTAACACTTGGAACATTGTGTAAAGCTCTGGTTTGATCCACTGTGGATATGCAGGAAAATAACAGCAGTTTACCATAATTTCATCACTTAGGAAAAGCTAGGGTTTTTTCACACCGTATCTTGAGAAGCACAGGCAAATGTGACCCTAAGCTGATGACTGTAACCTTGCCTTGGTGTGCCATGAGGCACACCAAATTTCAAGGCAACTTGAGCAATTATGTGGATTTTAGAACACTTCGTGTTGATCTGTAGACAGAAATAGGTACTCAGCCTTGGACAGCCTGCACTGCCTCATAATTAAACAGGAGGGTTTTGCTTCTAAACTGTATTGTGGGTATGTAAAAGCTCTTTGTTGATGATATTAAAATGAAATTTTTGCGCTCCAGCAGATTTAGGTTGTGCTCTTCAATGCTAATGAATAACACTGCTTAAAACATGTCAGAGCAGAGCTCTCCTTAAGGATCTTTACCTGCTGTATTCTGGGATAAAATGCTAAAATGCACTTTGGTGTGTGTCTTCAGAAACTGTTGGTATTTCCTGAAGGAAATGTTTGTACCAAGTGGTGGCTTTGGTTTGGTTTGGTTTTTCAAAGTTGATTGCAAGCAGTGTCAGATGAAAGCAAGCAGTGTAACCAGCACGGACACTAGCATAGAATCATAGAACAGTTAGGGCTGGGAAGGACCTTAAGATCATTCAGTTCCAACCCAATGCTGTGGGCAGGGATGCCTCACACTAGACCATGTGGCCCAAGGCTCTGTCCAGCCTGGCCTTGAGCACTGCCAGGGGTAGAGCATTTACCACTTCTCTGGGCAACCTGTTCCAGTGCCTCAGCACCCTCACAGTAAAGAACTTCTTCCTTATACCTAACCTGAACTTCCCCTGTTTCCGTTTCAGCCTATCACCCCTTGTCTTATGGCTACAATAAGCATGCCTCTCAAGAAGGTGGCATGTTACAAATACTTGATTTGTTAAGCACAAGAGCATATTTTAGCATTAACTACAAATTTTGTGGTTGTTCTCACACACACCCCAGTAAGTCAGATGTTGCTGCGTGCTCTGGTAGCACCAAGTGGTTCCACTAGAGATCAAGTCCTTTACCTTACAGGGTAAATATGAAAAAAACCCACAAAGCAAGCATGAAAACCAATCCGAAACAGTAGAACCAAAACTAAAGTTGTGGATAGAGTGACAGGAAACACAGAGACAGCAAGGGGATCAGTAGCAGAGGTAAAAAGAGAATTTATCTCTTTATTTCATACCTGTGTATCTCATCTTTCCATGGACATGCATTTGTACTCTGGAGTCAAAGTTGACTTATTTAACTGATATTCCAGCTATAATTATAAATCTTTGCCTTAGTACTGTCTAATATCTTGTGTTTTCTTCAGTCCAGCTTTGAGCTTTGCTAAGAACTGGGACAACATGTTTAACAATGCTGCTTTTATCCCTCTTGATCTCACAAATCTTAGATAACCAGCTGGATTCTGTGGTCTTTTGAATCATGTTCTGGTTGTAGTCCAAACTGTAAGTAAAGACTTTAAAACAGTAGGCTGTTTTCTCAAATCCAGACAGACTTACAGTTGGTGTAAGTGGCCATAAAACTTCTTTTCTGTCAGCTACTTATGTCTTTTCTTTGTTGCCAATTCATCTGCAAAGGCCTCTCCTCATGGAAAATGCTGTGTACTTGTGTTTAAGATAGTTTTGCTCATGTGAAACAAGATTTTACCGGAGCAAGTCCAATTTCTTCATCCACATACATCTTCTGTATTTGCACACCGATGTTGGGCACAGTCCAGTCCTTTCTCCCTTCCACATTTGTCATTCAAGTCCTGTTTTATTTTCTTGCTTGTCATTAATACAACTGTCAAAGGAGTGTGTGGGTCTACCCCGGAACCTTCTGGCTTCCCAGCAGGTAGCAATATACCAGGTTGAAATGTGTCAAGTATCTATCATTACCCTTTGCTTGCAGACCTTCAAGCAGCATCTTTCACTACCCCTGGCAGACTGTTTCCTACAAGCTATCCTGAAAAATTAATATCTACTTGCTTGGCTAAGGGTGACTGTGACATAGATGTATTAAATAATTCTATCAAGTGCTCTTTGTGTGCTGGTTTTCTGAGTGTGTTAATACAAGAATCACAGGTGTTGTCTGGCTGCATTTGCCTTCTTTTACCATCCTGGTTTCTTATTTTTCAGCACTTTTTGTTATTTCATCACAAACTCTTATGCCTGTAATGATTATTAAGGATAGATTCAAAGTTGCATAGTGAATGCCTCAAGTCTTCACATCTATGTGTGAGTTCATATGATGATATCTGTCTGCACCCGTATAACAGTTCTTTGTAACTTGATTTTATCTACTTCATTCTACTCATTCAGAGTCTTACCATCAGAAACAGTAACAAACCAGTGCAAAGAAAGTAGTGTGTATCCACCTTGCTTATTCCAGTGAAAGCATTGTTCTGGAAGGAAAACAGCATGTTTTCATTCACTAAAGGAAGTAAATATAAACTGCACAAGAGACATTTACATGATTTAATTGAAAATATACAAATTAGAAATATAACTGGTGGCAGTGTAAGTAGTTCATATTTTAAATAATTGAACTGAATTCAGATTTCTATGTTAAACTGCTAAGCCTCAGTAACTTGAGTCATTTTTTTTCCCTCTTAGTTGTTCTATGCATGTCATCTTAAAAGATTTCCTTAGCTTGAAAAGAGCTGTGGAAGGAAAAACCCTTTGGCCTATTGGCCTGACACTGGAGACACAAATTTGAATCTCACATCCGACAAGCTAACTTCTTACTGGTCTGTCACCCCTGGCAAATTCTTTGTCTCCTAAAATGTAGGTGTTTTGGGATGTGGAAAATTACCTTGTCTGTACTTTTCATGGCCATGTGGTGTTAAAAGACAGTAAAAATAGACAACTAACAAGCGAACATCTTTACAAGAGGGCAAAGAAGCATTTAGACCTGTGGGAGATGACTGTTTTCCCCTCTCTCTTTTTCTCTCTCACACACACACACATGCACACACACATACACACACACGCACAACCCAAGAAGTGAGTGATCAATGCCCCTGCTGGGCCAGGCTCCTGCTGGAATCACAGTGAGTTCTAACAAACCAGCCACCTCTGTGGCCTCCTGTAGCATGATCTCGGGACAAGGCAAACACATCCACCTAAAATCATGTGTTGTTTGCATCCTAACCCAAGCAGCATTAAAGGGGGAAATGGGAATTCAGAGCTGCCAGCTACAGTACCTCTGCTATCAGTTCACCAATAAGGCCTCGTACAGACCTGCAGAGCCTCTGGATAAATTGTATTTTCCAAGGGTTAATTAAGCTGTCTTGAGCTTCTGCATGAAGGGGAACAAACTGGCACTTGCAGCGCTTTCTGAAACCTGCTGTCGACATTACAGTCCCTGCTGCTTTTAGCTGTATTGATCCAATGCCTGACCTGTGAAATCCTTGATGGCTGCTAACACTGGAAGCTTACTGGAGCTTTCCAAGGGAGCTTCAGGACAGCTTGTGTAGTCAAGTACAATTACCTGTCCCTCCAGGAGAGCCAATTAGTTCACAAAGAGCTGGAGCAGAACAAATGTTTTGTGTGTGATTTAGAATCTTAAAAAAAAAAGCTTTGTTCTGTCTGATTCTTTTGTTTCTAATGTGATGATGATTGCTCCGTTCATGACAATCCACATTGCCCTTCCTCACATGCCTTATAAAGGAGGACTTGGGCAGGAGAAAACACATTTACAGTTATGGTTTTAACACGGGGGGGGGGGGAAGTCCTCGTGATGCAAAACCAACCTTAGTAATCTTAAATATCATGGACTAAAAGTAGAATGCTCACATATTTATTTTCAGAGCTTTAGAGTAATGCAGTTAAAACTGACAGGATATGTAGGTATTTGTGCTGTAATTTCTCTAGCACATATATGTGTATATATATATTTAGTTAGACACAGATCTCACTTGAAATTCTGGGTCTTGCTTTTCTGAAAGTGAAAAGACAGCAGCTGTTTTACAACAGGAAAAATAGCTAGAAAGAGTGCAAAATAGAGATCGCCGTGTGTATTATAACCCAGTTAATGCAGTCTTTATAACTTTTTAAAGTAGAAATAAAGGCTAGTGAACCAAAATTTAATCTCTGTTATTCAAACAACCTTTACTGCTTGGCTCAAGCTGCACAGGGGTAACAGAGCAGCATTGGCTCAGTAACAAACCTCTTCAATTAATCTCAACTAATAACTCAAATAAGGACCTAGTAATTCAAGTGGTCAGTTACAGTGGACTGAGTCCAAAACTGTGCGGTGTTCTACATCTAAATCAGACTATTGCAGAAGTGGTGGCAATAAGAGAATGTTGGAGGTTATCAGCTGGTCGTGAGATGTGTCCAGAGGTCAGCAGTTATGAGCATTGTGGGTAATGCACAGTACATAGTCCATGGCTGGAAATGGGATCTTTGGGTCTGGGGGGGGTTGGGGTTTTCTTTAATCTTCCCTTAAAAGAAGGATAAAGAATAGATCTCATTGGCTTCCAGTTTAGGGCTCGAGGTTCAATGACTTATCCATTACACTTGGATTCCTTCCAATCCTCAGAACTCTTGGCATTGCCATTCCACTTGAGAAATGGGAGGAAGGGGAGTGGGACACAGACCTTTTCATTTCAAGGTCACTGGTTTGATGAGGTCTGGGTTAGCAGTGACCAAAAGTTATTACTGCTTGCTGACTGTTTTGGTTGCCAGTGTGAAACGAGACGATGGTCTTTTAGTCCAATTCCCAGTTGAAGAATGTTCCTAGTAAAGAAACCACCATTACAAGTGACACTAATTGGCACTCTGCTTAGCAGTGATAGCAGATAGACCAAGGATGGAATGGGCATTAGAAAGGATTTATATTCTAATTCTTTGTGGTTGTCCTTCCAAAAGAGGCTTGAAACACGACAGTACAGCAGTGGGAAGAGATAACTTGCTGTTTCATTTACTCACTAGGTGTGTCTTGTGGGGGATGCAGACTTCCACGCTATCAAGTTAGCAATTCTCACACGTAGGAGAAAAGAAAAGTTGATCCACAGGGCACATAACTCTTTTTACCACAGAATATGGTAAAAAGTTCTTACCATTTTTTAACCATGTAATTTCTTTTAGAAAACTGGGAGCACTTAAACTCACAGCTCAAAACCAATCCTGAGGCAGTCCTTATGCATAAGAAAAAAAAGGCTTTCATGCTCAGGCACTGGTGAGGACTTTGTGGAAGCTGCAGTTTCCAAGCCTTTCCCTTAAGCACCAGCATATGCAGGAACTGGCTTTTGTTTCCTCACTTCTAGAGTTTGCTTTTATTGTTACTCAGTGTCACTAAATCACAGGCATCGATGTGGGAGAAAATTTAAGTTTGGCTTGAGTGCTTTTGTCAGCTCCTTTTCATCAGCTTTGGGAGCTTGTCTTACCTGTTGGACTGGATGTGTTATGAGAGAATAGGACATGGAAGAGACATTAGGAGAGAAATCCACTGCAGGAGGTGCTACAGTAACATTTGCTGTGTTGAGGGGAGACAGCTATTTCACTGATGATGCTTGGGGACACTGAAGTTCTCTTTAGCATGTGGAGGTCAGCATGTGGTCATTGTCTTTTGTTGCATCTGTGTGCATGCATCTATACTTCACAAGGAGGACTGTTGGTGCATTTGAGAGCTATCTTCCTGCTTGAGTTGCAACATCTTGAAGAAGAGATCCAGGAAGGTCTTATGCTGAGGCACATTATTCCTACATTAATCAGGCTAAACCCAAGATATCCTTATCAGGAAGGATTATTGCAGTGTGTTCTCTAGTTGTGCTTCTGCCAGGTTCTCTGATTCCTAGATCCTCAGTGCAGATGAAATATGGACTGTGGTGATCAGTGGGTTGGATTGACCAGGTGACACTGCATAGAATCTGGAGGACTAAGACTTCTAAACGTGCCTGATTAACCTTTAGGATGATGAGACAAGGTGCTTACTGTTAGAAAGGGCACACACTGACTTTCAGAGGCTTCCAAGAAAGCTACTGTCCATGCTGGAGTAAGATGATCCAGCAAAATGTGAGGTGTTATGTTCTGTAGGTGCTTTTTGTTTCAACTAGTAGTTCCCACAACTACACTCAGCCTATGATCTTATCAAATAGTGAGTAAAGGATGGAACTACCTGAACAAATCTTGTCTGGCTTCCACTGGATTACATATAGACAGTGTTAAGTATTGACAAATGCCTGATCCACTGAGCATTACGTGCTCTCATAGTAACTATGCTGAGCTATAAAATCATCAATTATTTATATGGGAGCACAGCAAGTCTGAGTGGCATTTCTGTAACCTGGAGCTTCTCAATTAATAAGTAAAACCATTTCTTCTACTGTCAGTGGCTTGTAGCCTTGCATGCTGAGCTGCAGGCTGGGCAGCCAGAGGAGGAATAGTAGGGGCACAATGCCATACGTTTGTTTTTCTGCTGTAATTATATGACAGCATGGTCAGTATTACCTACCTTGCTTAGAAGAAAAAAGATATTACTATGAAATAATATTAAACAAAGCCTGACAGTCATTTGCTAAGGAAGCACCATAAATTATTGCAGCAAGCCTTCAGAACAATTGCTTTATTTGGATTTCTCTCGTTTTCCCCCCTGCTACTTCCTACTTGAGCCTGGAAAAGCTCCATGATATGGTGGGCAGAAAACACAAGGTTAGCAGTAAGGACTAAGTAAATGTTAACCACCACAAAAGCTGTAGCGTTCCTCACAGCACAGTGATTCTTTGTCCTTCAGGTCAGGGTTAAGCACAGTACAGCAGCACTTTCAAACTGCCTCATGAGAATGAGAAGCTGCAAAGGAGGTCATCTTGTGAAGGGTCAGCAAAAGCAAAGTAACAAGGTATGTGTGTGCACAGGAGGGAAACGTTTGATGTGCTGGTGGTACATGTAAGAGACCAAGGGAAATCTTCTGAAGAGTAACATTCAGGGTCCAGTCCTGGAAGTTCATTTGTGCCTCTCCAGGTTTCTGATTCAGGTATCCCTTAAAGGAGGGCAATTTGTTAAGGAAAACTGAGAAGCAAATCATACCACCAAAGGTTTGCAAACTTTCACTTACTGGGCTTTATCCCCTGATGCCTTTATGCAGACCAGTCTCAGGGGGCTGGTTTGTGGAAGCTGAGCACCTCTTCCATGGCCTAGCTGTAAGCAGGAAGGGAGAAGAGTGGCACCAGGCCAGGAGAAGCATCAAAAGCATGTGCAGAAATGCTTTCTGTGGCTTCCAGGTGCAAACAGCTGCCTATCCCCAGTGTGCTCCAGTACAGTGATAAAGCACATTGGTTTTATTCAGGAATGCAGACTGCTGAGCCTGCCATTTTCTCCTGTACTGGGAGAGTCACAGACTCAAGGAGATCCTGCACTCCTATGAAATTAAGCATTTAGTCAGGCTAGAGCACAGAATTGAAGGATTCTGGCACCAAGAGGTGCAAAAAGCCAAATTTTGGTTAGTTGACTGATTGTAGCCTGTTGGTATGGGCTCATTCCCATGCCAAGTCATGGGAAATGAACGTGCAGTAAAGCCTGGAGCCTTAGCATTTCTCTTGGAATTCCTCCCTCCCCATCCCCAATTTTGTTTTTACCTGCAGCTTATACTTTCTTCTTCGAACATTTAAGGAGTTCAGTCATCTTTTTATTCTTTCTACTATAAGAAAAACACAGAAAAAAAACCAACCCAACCATGCCCAAACTTCTGTTTTTTCTATAATTACAGCAGCAAGTTTTCATTTGAATATGTAACAGGGTCCCCAGCTGAGGAGATTTAACATGGTGCTGGAGTGCTCTCATGGTACCTGTGCTCCACAGCTCTGCTGAGTTACCAGTAAGAGCACTTGAGGCATGTACTATCCATTTGGTGTAGTGTCTTGCACTAGATTTGTAAAGCATGCAACTGAAAGTCCTTGTATGTGGTGAGCTAAGTTAACTGTGTAAGAGAAAGACTGCTTAAGGTGTAAGCCTAATATAAGCCAAGATGCTTACTAATGAATTAAACTTCTTTTTTCATCTCTCAGCTTTAAACAGTTTGAGCTTTTCCAGTGTAGAGATTTCATTCCACTTATCCACAATAATCTTGTGTTCCGTGGCCAGAGAGGTGATCACATAAACACCAAGAAATTCCTATTGCTTAGCCTACAGTGCCAAGCTACCCATCCCACTGGTGCAGCTTTCTAGTGGTCTTCATAAAAGAAAGGATTTGACACATTATAACCGTTCTTCAAGCATCTGTGATATATCACTATCCATGAAACACTTGGGCTTTAATTGTTTGAAATGCTTGTCTTACAGTGATCCTTCTAAAAACAAGTTTGACTTCTACTTTTCAATGTAAGCAACATTTTTATGTCCTTAAAAAAACTTCCTCCAGCGTTGCCAGAAGTGCTGTGTTCCACTTTATGAACCCTGAAGTAATGGCTCTGCAAAAGTATATGCAGAAGTCTGTTATTGACTGCAGAGACATTCAGTACCGATTGACTGTGAACTAAAGCATCATTTTCACTCTCATCCCAGCAACAAGATAATCTTCCATCGGAACCTCTGATTTGATTGATACATCTCAGCAGCAGGACTCTTTAGACTTTTATGTTGTAAAATGAAAATGAAATATTTCATGTCACTAAACACAACAGCCTGGCATGCAGTAGTTAAAATCCAATGAAGTTCCAATCAATCCTGTAGTTACTAAAATACCTAGGAATTTGCATTTTTGTTCTGAGAAGGGCTTCCAGGAAAATGCCATAAAGTTAAAATGGTGACTAGTCACTATTTGTGCTTCCAAGCTTCTAAAACTTCCCAGCTTGCAATGTAGACAAGCAGTTGCTTAAACAGCAGCTTGGAATCCAGGATGTCCAACATGCATTCTGCAAACTGAAGGCTCTGTATTTTACAACCATATTATAGAATCATAGAATCATAAAATAGTTAGGGTTGGAAAGGACCTTAAGGTCATCAAGTTCCAACCCCCCTGCCATGGGCAGGGACACCTCTCACTAAACCATATCACCCAAGTCCTCATCCAACCTGGTCTTGAACACTGCGATTAGTGCTCAAGCAGATTCATTTTGTTCTTTGCTCAACTCAGGGACTAGTTTTGAAAACTCTTTCCTGAAACTTATTTTAATAACAATTTTTTTGTAAAACACAGGTGATTTTCTTAGGCAGAACCAGGTTTTGTAAGGCAAATACCTGCTCATTTAATCTAGAAAATATTGAACTTGAATATATCCTCTCAGCACTGGGGTAATCCACTGCATGCATTTTTCTTAAAGACAAAAAAATATAAAGGTTGTTTCAACTTTTTCTATGATTTGCCCATCTTGACAAGTTCATAACTTCATTATATTGTGCCTCATTAGTACTTTAAAACCTGCTGAAGCTAAACTGCATCTTACTTGCCTATTAGTTCAACCTTAGGCCCATCAGAAGAGCATTACCCAATGTCTAGGGAACAATTAAGGCATGCCTTTCCTACCAAACAGTTTCTAAGTGGACAAAACATATTTAACAGTAGAGTTTGTGGCACACAGAATGGAAATGCAATGAAAACTACTGGGAATATGCATTAATCCTAATGCTGAACAAGTTCCTAATAACTCACTTGAAACTCCTGGGGATATAATATCAAGTATGTACACTCTAAATGCTACTAATGAAACATTTACAGTCTACAGTGATAAAAGGAAAAGAGAGGAGTCTGTGGGCAGTTAAAGGGCTACTTGAACAACACCCAGAATGCAAACTTAAGATGTACATGGGTATTGATCTTTTCAGCAAAAAGACTTTATGAATAATATTCATAGCATGCCATTAGAAGCTAAAGTAGCCTGGGAATTAAGAATCAGCGGGAGAGCAATTGATGGATTTAGACAGGTCAGACAATGTCATTCTAAAAGCAGCTAATCAATATGGACAAATGTGTCAGAAAGGTGATTTGAGAAATGACTTTATAATAAGGGAGGGGGAAAAAAGCCGGGTTCCTTAGGTCCTAAATTTTTCCTCCTTCAGGATTCTATGTTATTGAAACAAGGATGTTAACTGTTTCACATATCCACAAGCAGCAAAAAGAAATTGAACTTAATGCTACAAGGGCAAAGCTGGAGGTTCACCCCACTGAAGATGAGTAAATAGATTGAATATTGCCTGGTGTAGCTACTGCGATCTCCCTGCTGTCCCATTTTAGAGCTGGGCCATACATTATCCCATCTTGTTTTGAATCCTCTTTGAAACTGCAAACTTGGCACCAGGATTTGTGTCACATGTGGTTGTAAAGGGTTGCTCCAGCACTCCTGAGGAGGCAAAACCTTTCTGAACTGGATTCTTACTGCAACAAAAGAGCTTTAACTTGCTGGCTTGAAAAGGTGGCTTCCCAGCTGCTTTGTTCTCCTTCAAGGGGTGTGAAGTGGTCGGAGAGATGCCACTTGATTTCCAGTTGGACTTTTTCAGGAGTCACTGCCAGCCAGTATCTGTCAAGTTAAAAAGTGGGCTATGTTAAAGCCTGATGTTATTTGCTCTTGCAAACCTGTGAGCTGCCTGAACAGCACATGCTTATCAGAGCTTGTATCATAGAATCAGACTGGTTTGGGTTGCAGGGGACCTTAAAGATCATCTGGTTCCAACCCTGCACTCACTCAGCCAAACTTCTCACTGCCATCTGTTCTCACAGAGAAAACCTAGCGATTTAGCGCTCCAGGTTAATGTGAAGTAACTGTTTCTACTTGTGACACAAACTTCCTACGTGACCTTCGGGCACGTACCAAACCTGTCCTTTGCTGCTGTTTCCCCACCGCACTTCACCGCTTGAGGTTCATACTTACAAACTTCCCTGAGATATTCCAATAGAAGGTATAAAAGAAAAGGTTTATAAGTGCTTAGAGGATTGCTTTTTTCAAAGACATGGCTCCCTTCAATTTATTTCAATCTCAAAAAGCAGGAAAACCAGATCATTGAAAAGCAATGTATGTGGAAGTTTGGGAGAAATTTCTTGCCATTTTAGTCTCTGCTGTCCCAGAAACCACTGTTAATTGTATCAGTCCCTCTGAACTTGTCCATCATCACTCCCTGTGTGATTCCCTGCTCTCTGATGCAGTAGTTAAATGTGCCAGCTGGGAGCTGATGTTTTCTTCCCTAATATGGCCTTTCTTTGAGGCCCATCTGTGACATGTCACTTGAGCAGGAATTTCAGTTTCAATCTCCTGTGAGCACTGTACCAATCCCGAGATGATTCCTACCATGTCCTGGGAAGAAGAAATGTGAACTTGGGCATCATCAGGAACTTCTTGGCAGAGTTTTTTATTACTCTCTGAAAACATTCTCATGTCATGACTGTGGATGAATGTGGTCCCTTCTCTGCCTGCAGAAAGGAGGGCTCTTGGGGCAGGTTGTCCATTGCCACCCTCTGGGCTTTCTAGGGAGGAATGAATAGAGTCATTGTAAAAGTACCATCTGGAAGCAATCGGAGGCAGGGTAAATAATGAGGAACAATGCAGGCAGATTCAAAAGCCTTTGCCTTGTCTAGGTACTAGGTCAAGAGATGGCAAATACATTTCAGTGTAAGACATAACACAGGGCCAAGAAGTACAGTTGGGGATTATTTACTAACCAGGACATTTATATAGCACTCTGATGAGGAAAAGGATTTTGTGGGTTGCAGTGGGGCAGTAAATAAAACTCGGCCACGATGTAATGTATGTGAATGCTGATGCCATTGTCCAGGAATGGAGACCTGTTCAAAGCTATCATGCTCTAGTCTTTTGCTGCTGGTTACATGCTTATTAGACATATACGTGTTTATTCTGAGTCTTGGTTTAAGAACTGAAAAAGATGTACCTGTGGTGAAGTGCAGCTTATGCATAGCCTTGATTTCACCCTGGATTTCAGCCCTTCAGCCCTGGATCTGAGCTGGTGCTAAACCCTGGGGACAGTCAAAGAGTTTATAACCAAAACTTGGTGTCTTCCCCTCCTCCTTTTCTCCCCCCAGTGATGGCATAGTTCAAGAGGTTTGGCTTTAAGGTTCCTGTTTCTCCTGTTGCTGTTGGTATTTTTATAAATTACACAAAATCCTTAGAATATGCAGTATATACCTTATACTATGAGACCATTGGTTGCTGCTTGCATTAGTTCTGTGATCAAGTTCAGAGGAAAAGCCTTTAAGAATATTAGTTTTCCCTTTCCTCCATAGTCCTGCCTCTTTGCCATGGGTGCTCCCAGCAATTCCCACCAGGAGCAATAGGTATTTGAACAGGGGGTTTTCTCCCCTTGATGCTACTTCAGCAGCACAATGTCAATGCTTCTTTCCCTCTGGTTTTCCCACCTCAAGAGAGTAGCACTCTTGAGCAGCAATCCCCAGTGTTTAGAGTGTCCCCCAGTCCTAAAGCTCATCTTTGCCAAGAACAAAACTGTATCTTCCATAGTGCAATGTACCCATGATATTAACCCCATAACCCTCTGAGCTCTTGTCACCATCTGCAAAAATAGATCTGGAGTCTGTTTACAAATCCTAGTGATATTCCCAGCAACGCTGTGTTGTAAAACAACAGTTTGTCTTGAATGTATTTGATTTTACAAAACAGCTTTATCTTGAAAGCCTCACGAGCAAAGCCCCAGTTCCAATATACCCGTTTGCTGAATTAAACAGTGCTAAACATGTAACATTCTAAATGAATTAGGCTGGGAGATGTGAAGAAAGCTGAGCTTTAAGATGAAATGTAGGACAAACTCCAAAGGATGTTTTGCCTGTTTCAGTCAGCATTAGGATCTTGCCTATAGGCCTCCCTTTGAAACCTGGTTACCATGTCATTAGCAGAGCAGTAACTTAGGTGTTTCAAAACATTTTTTCAGGTGCTTTTTTGTATTCATGCTAGCTTCTCAACACCAAAAATCAATCTCAATCAAAGCTGCTACTGAGTTTATCATAAATTATCATGAAAGGTTTTCTACTGAGTAGATGGTTAATTACTATCTAATTTGAATAATTTTGCATATTAATGAGGAATGAATGAAAATCATTTTTAGATTTTTAACTTCAGCTGAGAAACCCATGGAGATAATGGCCCCCTTTTAAGATGCATGTGATCCTCTTACTAAAGGAGACTGAAGCTTTTTTTTTCATTTCCCAACTTGTTTTAAATTGATTAATGGATTAGTGGTTTTGTCATTAATAAACTATATCCCTATGAAAGACAAGTTCATTATTTGACTGTGTGGCCTTGTATCTGCTGCCAGGAAAAAAAAAGTAACTGACTGAAACCAGATTAAGGTTTTGCTTAGGGAGGATGTAGCCTCGCACAAGCCTTTGCTTGCTGCCAGGAAGGCAGAAAACTGCCAAGTTATGCAGAGCTGGTTGGAGGAGGTAGCAATTCATGTGTTTTGCTGGATGAAACAGGACAAGGTATTGCAAACACAACCCTCTTTCTTCTCCTCAGCACCCAAGCCTGAGTGGGCAGAGCCTGCCTGTGGAAAAGGTGGGGTGCAGCCCTCCATACTGCACATAGTAATAAAGCTGTTTTGGCATGGCACTATCAGCAGCCTTTGTGCTTTCAGTGGGCTCTTGTGAAAGAAAGAAGGGACCAAAGGAGTCTTGTTGGGAGCTCATCCTTCATTGCTCTGCCTTCAGGCTTCCTTGTACACCAGTTTACAGGAAAATGAGTTGACTTACTGCTGCCCTGTTGCCTCACCGGATCAAAGGAGTTCTGCAACTGCAGGGAGAGGTGTGAGGCTCAAAATATAAATTCACACAGCAACAGGAACTGGCCATTGGAAGTTGGGAAGTAGACATGGCAGGAGATCTGGGCACTCTGCAAGCCTTCTCTATGTTATGTTGTCCTTTACATAAGGCCTTTAGAGAGGTGGCAGTCTCTTTCCAGGGTCCTCAGAGTAACATAGCCCTGATTCAGTTCTGTGTTTCCCTGCATGCTGCAGCCATACAAATAGTAAATAAGGATAAAATACACACCCCACTGTATGGAACCACAAGCTTGTTCAGGGCTGCTGAGTTAACACTACTTCTATTAGGACTTGGGATTACTCCCTTCTGCTTTTCAGTGTTTCCAATAGAAGCAAAAGGAAGGTACAATGAAACTGAAAGGATGTAAAATGAATATACACTGCACTCTTAGAATAAATAATTAATTACCAGAAGATATCAGTGAAGCCCAAGGAGTGACATTTATATAAATATAACAAGACTACCCAGATTTCTAATGGCAAATATTTAAAGACAGGAGGAGAATTTTTTTTTTTGTAGGGAAATAAATCTTCCTGCTTCAAAGCATGTGCCAGATATTACCTAATGCAAGCTGGGGAGCAACCACACATGCTTCTTATGGTAGACGTGTGACTGCTCCTCTTCCTGCAGCAATTGGTAATACCCTGTGTCAATAACAGGTTACTAGATACTAAAGTCCTATATGAATGTTTCTTAATTGCTTTTCTTCTATTTGATGAAATAGAAAGGAAAAATGATGTGGGGTTTTTTTTTTAATACAAGGATTCATCTATAAGGATGCTGTAGCAACAGAACAAGGGGGAATGGGTTCAAGCTTAAACATGGGAGGTTCCGGTTATATATAAGAAGGAAGAAATTCTTCCCTGTGAGGAAGGTGAGGTGCTGGCACAGGGTGCCCAAAGCAGTGGTAAATGCTTCATCCCTGGCAGTGTCCAGGACCAGGCTGGACAGAGTCTTTGGCAGCATGGTCTAGTGTGAGGCATCCTTGCAATGCCAGGAGATTGGAACTGAATAATCTTAAGATCATTTCCTACCCAAACCATTCTGTGATTCTATTTCAGAGGATCTTCAGGTGCGGTTTGCAAACCATACCAGTGGGGTTTGGTCAGAGGGTCAGCAAGAAATAATGAAGGTGGGAGATCAGCAGTTGTGTTAGCACCTTTAAGTCACTGTGCCTGTATGCACAGAACCCAGTGCCTGCCACTGATGCTGAAGTATCTAATGAACTATTATTTTCAGGCTTCTTACATTGCAGAAGAGGCTCTACAGCTTGTACGTTTTCTGGTGACTAAAGTATTTGCCACCATCAGAAACATCAGCAGAAGGTCAGACTGACTGCGGGAGAATTGTGTGAATATTTTTGCAGCTTTCATTAGCAAAATTATTTTAATTAGTGAAACCCAAAGTAATTGAAGAAGAAGGTCACTTTATTTGTTTAGGATCAATGCCTCCATCACCATCCTGGTAGAATAGATTTCTCCAGTTGTGAGGACTAATTCTAACCCGATGTAAATTAAGAATAACTCCACTGAGACAAAAGAGAGCCCCTCCACTATAGAACTCGCATCTTCAACACTGCTTTAATGGTGAAGTGTGAAGCTGGGTGTCACAGAATCACAGAGTGGTTTGGGTTGGAAGGAACCCTGAAGCTCAACTAGTTCCAACCCCTGCCACGGGCAGGGACACCTTCCACTAGAGAGACTTGCTCCAAGCCCCTGGGTCCAGCCTGGCCTTGAACACTGCCAGGGATGGGGCAGCCACAGCTTTTCTGGGCACCCTCTGCCAGCACCCTCACAGGGAAAAAACCTTCTTCCTAATGTCTAACCTAAATCTCCCCTCTGTCAGTTTAAAGCCACTGCACACATCTATTCACATCTGGTCCCTTTCAAAGGCACTCTGCTTCTCAAATAGTCTTTGGACTAGTTGGACCTATAGGATCATCTGCAAAAATATAGCATACTTTTAAGTGTATCATGATATGAGATGTATGTCTACTGTATCCAAGATATTGTATAAATGCAGTAGGTACTGAGCTTGTTCAAGGGATCATCTGCTTACCCCATGGCCACAAACAGGCTGATTTCTTGCCAGCACAGTTACAACAAGTTGTAGTAAGGAGAAAGGTATTGCAGGGTCCTTTATGCCACACATGAATGCAAGGATTTGATTGTATCTTTTCCACATAGCTGGTTATTTTTTCAAGGAGACCACACATAGGTAGAATGAGAGGAGTAAAGGCAGCCAAAAGTTAAAGAGCTCTGTTAGCATTAAGTTTTCTTTAAGTTTGTGGTGTTTTCACCTCTCCACCATGTCCATAGATTCATGCACAGATTCATGGTGCACCTTTTCTGAACCTCTTTCTTCAATGGCACAGCTCTAACTTCAGAGTCAGCCATAGGAAATGTGATATTCTTAGAAGCCAGTGAGATTTTAAAGAGCCAAATGCTTCAAATACCATTTGAAATGATCAAGGCGGGGGACCACTCATTGGAATTACCATGTGCCAAGAAGTCATTGAAAATAAAACCACCACACAGAATTGCTGGGCTTGTTCTGTGTCATATGAATTCATAATGACCAAACTGTGGCACAGCTCCACTCTCACATCAAGTGTAAATTTATAGTAGTTGCAAGTGAAGTCAATAGCATTTCTTTGGACTTGCAAAGGTTACTGAATGTCAAATTCTGCTTCAGACTGAGAATAAAATCATTCTAAAGATATACTGAGAGCATGATCCTAATTTGCTTCAGCAGCCTTTGGCCTCTTTGTCATATAGAAACCCAGGGAACTACAAAACTTTGGGCTTGTCTTCCTTTTAAAGACTGGATTATTTTCCAGAGACCAGCTGATGAAGCAGAACATGCACCAGTTAGGCACTGGCCTGGTTTTGGGAGGCCTTGCGGATATGTGTGCCCTCAACTGGAACCAGGAGCATTCACTTACTCAACTGGAACTGGGTGATTTTCATTTCCTACACTAGAACTGCCTACCTCAGGGCAGGCAAAACGCTCCCTCTGCTTCCTGCTGTGCCATGAAGTGCACAGCTCTGACATACTTTAAAATGATAGAAACTTCCTGAACTCCAAACACGACTCAGCCCAGGGCTCTGTTGAGACAAGCCATGGAGATGTTCCGCCTCATTTCAGCAATTAGTGGATTATCCTTATGCTGTTTGATTATCTTTGTTATAGCCTTGTGTGTGCTCCTGGAGTCTAATTCCCACTGATTTCAATGTGTGAGATGCGCTTTTTGTTTTAATGATAACTCTGGAATCCGGAATTAACTGTGCCAAATGAGGTTGCATATGGAGGTCCATGTTAATTTCTGTTTAATAGAAATAAATACAGGTGACTCTCCCTGAGGAAAACAGGGTTTGTAAGGTCCTTTGGCTTGCTGAGGTATGTGGATGATGCTTTTATGCCAAGCCTAAATAGTGGGAAGTATTAGAGAAGTTTCTGAAGGGCATATTGAATTTGCATCTGTGCCTAAAAACAAATGTCTTGAGAAATGAGAGTAAAAGAAGTGTGGAAGGATATCCTTGTGTCTCCTCAACTTGAAGTCAAATATCCTATTTGTGCTGTTAGGGCCAAAACCAGGCTGCTATTTAAACCATATGCTGGTATAAGTGTGTTTTGGGATGACCCTGCTGGATAGTCCTTCAGATGCACCCACAGCTTTGAAATCCCATGTAGCACGTGCTTCAATGCATCGTGGGCATGCTCACACCTACAGCTATTCTGTTTGCCTTTGCAGATGCCAGGCTAATCAGAGAACACCTTGTCCCTTGTCCCCTGCTGCAAGGACAGACCGGAGTTTTACTTGTCTCCAGCTGATGGAGCCAGGCAAAGCAGGCACCAGCAGCAAGATCCTAGTGGCAACTTTGAATTTAGAGCATTCCAGGGGCAGCTGTGGCATAAATAAGGTAACCCTACTGTTTCCAGCATGTACACAAAGGAGTTGATGTGTTATAGCACTGGTTACAGAACAGATCCCATGGCTAGAGCTGCAAAGCTTTATGCTTTCAGACCTAGTCTAACCCATGAAGTCTCAGCCAGAATGTCAGCCATTACAAATGGTACTTCTGATGGTCCTGTGCTTCTGAAATGAGGTTGCTTTTATGGAAATGCAGTGACCAGTAACATGACTTTATCGGATGAATTATGTCTTGACACTCTTCCAGGTAAAGCAACAGAGATGACAATTTGGCAGAAGAGATAGAGTTAGCATATGAAAGGATATCTATAACATATGGGCATCAGGATATATTTGTGGGTGAATACATAGCCATTCTTCTGAAAAAAAATAGGTTTAAAAAGTGTCCTTTCCTCTTACAAAGTCAATGAATATTTAATTATGAACCCAAACATACCTAATACATATGTAAGAGATCCTGGAGAAGAGAATTTAGAGGGGACAGGATGAATATAAAGCTGAAACTTGTCAATGTAACCATTAACTGCAGTGGCTCAGTGCCAGTTCACACCACTGAGAATGTGGCCACTAATATCTATTTAGCACATGCTGTCCTGTGCCTCTTGTGATAGTTGTTTTCAGTCATTAGGATTCCTTTAGCAAAATAAGGTCCTGCTTTATCCCAGGAGCAAGACTTAAACTAATCCTAGTGCCTAAAGTTCTTTTCAGTTTTCTTTTATGTATGTAGAATAAGCCATCTCTATACAGTACCTTACAAACTATGTATTTCCATGGGTTATAGGTGTTCTTCTATATTTCTATACTAATTACATAACTAGTTTTGTAAACTTGTTCTTCTTAGGTAAGATGTTCCAGAAATCAAACTAGTCACCATTAAACACCACAAGTACAGCTGCAGGTTTAAATATTTTATAATCCAATCAAATTGTTTGAGTAGTAATGCATTTAAATGTTGTTATGGAATCCCCTCTAGACTTTTTAAAATGGTTACTCTGTTCTTGGCTTTGCTATTTATGAAATTCATATGGGATGACATTTTTAATAATAGAGCATTTGACTTACAGAGTAGCAATTCCTGCAGTGTCTCACTATAATCTATAATTTTCTGACTGAACTTTCAGAGGGACACAAACACATATCACACTTTTATTAATGAACATATACATCTGTTGATGTTGCCATAATTGAAATGACCTTAAGTGAGAAGCCCTATGTAAGTCATTTAGCATTTTTTATGATGCTTGGGTGAAGATGCTCTACAGATGCAGCTTTAGGAAGCTAAAGCAGGAGTACAAAAGCTGTGCTAAAATGATGAAGGGAGGTTTAATTTGGAAAACGAAACAAAGCACAGCCCACATATAATTAAGCAGCATCCAGTACTATAGAGTCGGACAGAAGACAGGTATCAGGGAGTTGAAATTACCTCTCCTCCCTAGAGAGGATGGCACTGTCAGGTCAGGACTGTGCTAAATGCTGGCTACCATGAGGGTATTTGATTGCAGTTGCTTTCATTGTACAGAGGTTGTGGATAAACTGAGGACATCATTTCTGAGAGGAAAAAGTTCCTTAACCTCCTCAAGCACACAGATGTGTCAGAAGGGCATTTATAAAACAACCACCAGGGCTTTGGAAGGGAAAACAGACCCAAACAAAACTGCAAGGACTTGCTCCTTTGCAGTTCACCTGAGGCTCTTTTCCACTGAAAGGCATGGTCAGAATCCAAACGACTGCATGAAACTGGGGCAGAAAGTTGTGAAAAGACTGGTGAGAAGCAGAACTCCCCTGGGCCCATGCCAGCACTGCCGCATTCACCATGTCCTGTACCCCAGCCACTGGTGCTAGGAGAAAAGGAAGACCGTGGGTAGGGAGCCTTCTGTCTCCCTCCCCTCCTCTGCATGTACAACACGTGGTTTCAGGCAGAGGTGCAATGTCAGCTTCCTCTTCAGAAGTCTCTGAAGTGCTTGCTGTGCTCTCATAGGTGTCTGCTGTCTGAGAGGGTGTGCTGTGAAACCCGCAGCTGGGCTGCAGCATTTCCTGGCCAGCCCAATGGTGAGAGAAAGGTGTTCTAGGACATACAAGCCTCCTGTGCGAACACCCTGTGAGGCACAGATATGCAACCAGGGTTCCAAGGGGGTTGTCTTTTGTTTCAGCAATGATTTTTTTCTGCCCTTCATCTATTTTGTTATCTGTTTAAGAGCATAGAATAATTTTTCTACTGATTATGGCCAAACCAGATGCCCACATGGCACAAATTAGCATATGTAGTTCCCCTGGCTTCAGAGGCACAGGCTAAGATAGTGCTTGTGGTCTACTGGTAGCTTTGATTTGCTCAGTACCATGGGAAAGTTTGATTTAGAGTTTAAACCAGAAAAGCTTTGAAGAGAGAGCCTACAGGTAGAGGGACAGAACCTCCTCCCATATGCACAGTTGTAAATCTCACTCTGGAGCTACTCCAGATTAACTTCACTAAAAATGAGCCTGGAATCAAGCCCTGTATGCCTGAGTTACTTCAGACTGTTATTAATTTGAAGAGAGAAAATGAATCCTTGTGAAGGGGAAATAAGCAATCTTTATTAATAATAATTAGAGAGGGAAGACATTTTTTGATATAGTGGCTTAATTTGGTATATAGACAGATCAGTAAAATATAGAATTAATAATTTTATAAACTAGTAAACATTTTGTGTAGTTTAATATTAATTGTGTTTAAATGTTTCCTTAAAGCAGTATCGCAGTCGCAGCTGCACACAGTGAATTGTCTGAGCCCCTCTGCTTAGTTGCAAAGTCCTTAGTGATGGAGTGGGATGACCAAAGGTGACCAAGTCTTGGGATGGGAGAGGCAGCAGCACCGTGTGTGTGTGTTCGTCACTCCATGTTTTAGCTTGCAAGCCACTGCACTTCCTGTGAACTCTTGCTCAGGATTTGCTCCTCTCTATGCTTCTTGCTCTGGTTTCAAAGCGCGTAAATGATGTTTATTATAACTGCTGTTAATGCAGTACCACTCCAAGGCATCTTGTGCTAAGGTGTGGGTCCCGTTACTCTAGGGCCAGAAGATTTGGGTGGTATGTCTATTGAGATGTCAGAATTTGGGAAGGGGGGGAATAGGTTTGGGATATGTGTCCCAAGAGCACATCCAAGTCTATATCCTGTTATTAAACCACATCTCCAAAGCACCAAGGTAATGGTTTTTTCCCTGGGTAAAAGAGAGTTGTGCCACCATCGCCACCATCACTTCACAAAGATCTCACTGGTGCTTTGCTTTCCCTTCTAATCACCTTCATCTTCTTACTTTTGACTTTTGTTGGTATCACAGCACAGAGTAAGGAATGTCTGCAATCCAAATTCTTACTTGACTCAAGCTAAGTGGAAGAAACACCAGTATCAGATTTTACCAGAAGCCACACACTGATGTACCGGGATTATTGTGTTCTTCATAGAGTGATTGTATGTAATTTTACATGTAATGTTCTTTGAACATATGGTTCATAACATAAAATCCCTTCATTTTAATTGACATAATAGACTGGAATGGCTTTTTTTCCCTTGCCAAAGTACTTGTTATGGTCTGTATCACCTATAATGGGCATTCTGTACACCTCCTAACTAGGTATTTGGATGCTGGAATGCAAAAGATTGCTATTTATGAGACCATGAGACCACCTAGTGGGTCAACGATTTGCATTTTAAAAGTTCATTAATATGTACTAGGATCATAATACTGCCAGTGCCTTCATCACACCAACCTTCATCTCCTTCCAGTAAAAAATATCTTTCAAAAATGGCTTTTAACACGAAACAGGAGCAAAAACCCATGTATTTTGTGACTCTCAAGTTGCCCTAATTGAAAGTTTAAAGGACATTGGGCAAAGTATTTTTCTCCTAGCATTAGCTAAAGGCATTTTTTTCCTTCTTGTTGTTTTTAAGAATCCACCAGAGGCTTGAAAGTGAAAAATCTGTTTTCTTATCTAATCCCTTTTTCTTCCTTCATGGACACACACCGCTTCGCTATTGTGAAGCTGCTGCTGAGTGCCAGTCTGCTGGCATTGATTTCTTCCTAGTTAGGAGTAGCACTGTATTTGTTTAGGAGAATATACAAAAGCTAAGGAATTATGTGGGTTTTCTGCACAAATTACAAAGAAATACAAACTTTCTTCTGACAGCTATGTACAAGTTCTCGTGCTCTGCCCCCATCCACATTTCACATCGAACTGGTTTACATCTCTGTACCTGTCTTCAGTTGAAGAGCCTTTGTTAAGCATAATCAGAAACAGCCTTTTCTCCCAACCCTGTATTCATTCTGATCCATATTCTTTTCCCTTTTGCAAAGCAAATTCATAATAATAATAATTCTTCTGACAAATATTATGTTTTGATTTTCTTTTTTTTTTTGCTGTTTCAAAACCACAGCACGGAGGAATTTACTTTAGACTCCCTTTCATTAAAGTTTAATCCCAAAGTCATATACAGAGGTAGGTGAACGTCTGCATGACTTGTCTGAAATATAGGTTAATTAAGCAAGCTAAATATACTTTACAGAACAGAACAATAGAGCGCTCCGTTCTGCAATTGAATTCAAGAGATTCGGAGACAAAAGTGATCATCAACATTGGCGCTGAGCTTCCCCGAGCCTGTGCTGAACTTTATACAACAGCATAGACTAGTGGTAAGAGGGAAGATTGTCACCGGGATGCTGTTAGCGTGTTGCGTCTGGGCTGCGTCTTCTCAGGCTTCAGCTGCAGCGGAGCCTGGTGACCTGTAGCTGTGTAAACAGGTTCATAAAACACGACTGTAACTGATAACCACCTTACTTATCTAAAGCTGCTTTCTGTTGACCAGGTAAGTGGAAAACCATCTCGCAGCTAATGAAACACGTAATGTGATAGCAGTTACATCAGCTCGGAAACAGAAGTAGGGGCACTTCCCTTTTGTTTGATCATGGAGCACTCAGTTATCTGCAGTTCAACATAGTCTCTTATCTTTTCATTTTGGTATGGTGTTTTTGTGACTCTATCAGCATAGTTGTCCTTTCGTGTGAGCTGAGATGTGAGGTGGAGAGCACACAGTAAACTTCTTTTTCCTTAGTTCTGTTTGATTCCATCTACCTCCACTTACTTCCACCTCTCAGTGGGTTCACTTTGTCAGTGCCTCCAAACCCACAGGATGAGCACACTGAACAGAAAGAGCATTTGCCTATTGTGAATGGGACTGGCTGCCTCTTCTCTTGCTTGTTTTATTTAGCTGTGTTTAGTGCAATGGATTTTCTTTTCAGTATCTGCCTTGAAACCTAGGGCTCTGGTGAAACGAAATTCCCCCTCATTTCAAGAGGGGCTTGTCAGTGACAGACCATTTGGCCAAAGGAGGTGCAACAACAACTTCTTATCCTCAGTACAAAGGAGCCCCTTGCCAGATTTCCTCTGGAAATAGAGCAAGGACACACAGAGGATGCTAGAAGGAGATCAGCTTGTTTCGCACAGTCTGCACTATGGACTTTGGCATTTCGCTTATCCGTTCCTGCCTACCTTATGTAGTCATTCACACCGAGGCAAAGTGGATGTAAAATGTGAAGGAAAACTGTCAGTCCCTTTCCACACCTTTTCTGCTGTTACTGATGACTAAACGAGGTGCAAAACAATGAGAAATCTCAGTGTGAGAAAAGACCAACTTGACACACCAAGAATAAACCTGGGACTGGTTTTGAGTAAATCTGATGGACTTTCCTACTAAACCAGACAGTTTCGCACAGAGACCTGATGTTACCTGATCCACTTCTGGACTTCAGAAGAATTCATTCATGCCATTAGTAAAATATGTCCTGCTCTTAGACTACCCTGAGATAAACTAGTGCTCCAGGTCCCTTCCACACATGTAAGCACATACTGTGTGTGTGATAGGGCACAGCATGCACTGCTGGTCTTCTGCTGGCCCTGGAATGGCCAGTTGGGCTGGCAGTGGGCTGAGTTGCTGGAACTGGGTAGTGTGGAGATGACTATTTACAGCTGTGAATGGTATCTCCAGGTTTAATAACTTGGGCTCTGTCTGATGCAAACTTCATATAGAGTGGGGCTCATGTTGGTGAGATAAGTCAGGTGCCAGGCTGTGAGAAGGGGAACAGAAGTGGTTTGTAATGTTGGCAAGAGGGAGATGAGGCACATGAGGACATGATGGTGATAACCTTTGGTTAAGAGAGAAGTAAGGCAACAGTTGTAGAAGCAGCAGAGAGGGAGGAAGACGAGGACTCAGAGAGGTACAGGATGTTCCGCATTGCTTGGTTGCAGAAAAGCTGCAGTAGGAGGCAGCTGAGTGGGCAAAGTGTTGTTTTCAGTTTGGATTTTGGTTTTTTCTGCTCATAGGAGTAGAATCTGACTGATTTAACTAACAGGACTCTAACTGATTAGTGATGAATTGCATCAACTGGTAGATCTTTGCTGAATTTTTACACAGCTGCTCTGAATTAAAACTCCAGAGAATGTGACCCAGAAGGTAAAGCATTTGGTGCTGTGAAGGTTTTGGACTCAGCCTAAGCTGAAGGTTAAGAACATTAAGTTCTGATCTCTGTGTGAGCAGGCTGTGCTGAAACAGGTAACCTGTGTCTGCAGTCAATCATGGGGGAAAGGCTGTATTTGCAAAGAAAGCAAACGGGGCACCATTAAAATCCAGGTCCTGCAGCAGGTGTGCAGGGCTTTGATTTAATCCTACAACCAAACCATTCTGCAAGCTGGACACCCAAAGGTCTGTGTGGCTGGAAGCCCGCATCACACAACTCAGATTCGTGAGGAGATGTCTGGAGCAGCTCTCAGGTGGCTGATGATGATGGTTCTCCCCAGTGGGTTGTCTGCTGTGGCAGGAGACACTCATTAGCTCATGTATGCCCAGCTTCTCTGTCAGTCCAGGGAGGCAGCATTGGCCTAGATACCTCTCTTGAACAGTCTAAAAGCTGCATGTGACAGAAGAGGCCATCCCTGCTCCTTCCTCTCCTCACTAAAGTACCACAAGAAGTTGGAGAGAAATCTTTTCCTCATAATTTGTTGTTTGTTTTTTTTTTATCCACTCAGGTGCTTTGGGATGTGGTCTGCAAATGTTGCTTGCAGAACAGAAGTTTATGATAAAGAATTGATTGGAAGCTAGTAGGAGTTACGTACTTACATGTGTGCATATATAAATACATGTATGTGAGCACAGTATTCCTTGCTCAAAAAAGCTGGTCACAATTTGAAAGGTAACTCAGGAAAGAAATAACACTTTCTGAATTGCAGACAGAGAAAGAGAGTGGAGGGGTTGGAGGGCAGGAGGACCACGAGGCCAGGCATTTTGCTCTTTGCTACTGCCAGAACTGGGCTGTGACACTGGATTATAGGAGATACTTGACTGAAAGACAAAACAAATTGTTTTACACTATTTACAGAGGACATCAAGGGAGATTTGTAGCAATCCTTTTGATTAAGCCAACCTTTTCCCTCCTAGTGTCAGGAACCTTGTCCAAATGTAGCTGCCTGCGCCCAGCACTGGCTCTGCTGTGGCACAGCTGTGTAACCTTGGACAAGACCTGTGTGAAAAGCAGTGCTGGGGCTTCCTCTGCTTTGCTCAGAAGCTGCTTTTAAACTTGGGCACTTGCCTGGTGCTTTGCCTGGGCTGCCCCACAGCTGAGCCTGTGCCTTGACCATGTACCCTGGTGATCCTGGTCTGGATCCCTGATCTGCTGACTTGACTTTGGGATTCACCCACCCTTTTCACCATAAGCTTGTCTGGCAATCACTGAACTCTTGCCTGATGATGGTTACTGTCACAGGACCTTTTTAGGGTACTGTGGGGCTGCTCTTTCATGGTGATGACACTGCCCTGCCTGCT
Organism: Pezoporus wallicus; assembly: GCF_028554395.1. NCBI lineage: Eukaryota > Metazoa > Chordata > Aves > Psittaciformes > Psittacidae > Pezoporus > Pezoporus wallicus. The sequence goes on from NW_026637486.1 coordinate 1,625,819, forward strand.
CTGCTGTCCCAATCAGCTCCTGTCTGTTTGAGGAGAAACCCACCCTTGCTTCTTCCTGACACACAAATTCCTTGGTGATAGGAATCCTTCCCTGTGGTATCAGCACTCTTACTGTGGCCTGCAGCAGGGACAGAGCTATGGAATGACTAACAAGTTCCTTAGTACTGAGTCAGAACAGTGACCCACCTACCCCCTGCATCTGCAGCAGCGAGAGCAGGAGATACCGGCACTTCAGTTACAGACTGAAAAGCATGAACCAACCTCCATTCAAGTCTATGGGATGCACACTCTCAGGATGTGTCCTCAGGTGTACAGTTAGAGGATAAGAGTCTGCTCTTCTAAACTGAAGAATACTGTGATCATGCCTAGAAATAAAGAAACAGCAAAGAAAAAAAAAGGGAGCATGTAAAAATGTAGAAAGCAGAAGATAAGGACCGCAGGGTTCATGAAAGGAATACAGGAGAAAAAAAAAAAATCATATTTTCTGCCCTTATATCTTTATTTCTGCTCTCTTATCACTCCTGGTTTTGCACATTCTTTTTTCTTGCCCCTGCTATCCCCTTCTCTTGCCTCGCTCCTTCCCTGGCACGATGTGCTACACTGCAGCTTAAAACCTTGGCGCTCTTTTGAACTGCTGAGTTTAACATTCTGAAGGCTTTGAGTGGTAATAGCTGAAATATTTCATATTAGTGAAAGGTTAAAGCTGGGTCACCACTTCCCAAGCACACTTTGGGAGAAAATTACAAATACTCAGATTTGCTTACTTCTTTAGTCCCCCAACTCCAGCAAGCATGCAGAGTCAGTCTGTGATCTCAGTGTCGACAAACAAGACAGCTTTTGTGTGGTGCACTGGTGTGTTTGAGTGGTGAGGGTTACCCAGTCACTTCTGAGCAGAACAAGTACTGTAGGTTGTTGAGTTTGGGGGTGTGTTTTCTTCCTTTGGCTGGTTGTACCTTGTAGCATCTGGAAGGTGAGTGAAATCGTCTACATATGAACTCTTTGTGGAGGCAGGGAAATAACAGTGATGGCATTTTGTTCAGGACCAAGGGTTTCTCCACAATAGCTGATGGAATGCAACTCTTCCTCCTCTTCTGGGGAATTTGGGAGCAACCTTCTCAATTTAGGACATTATTTGATGGAAGAGAATAACCACACTACTCTCTTAGCCACTACACTGTGTCAGTCCAGTTAGGCACAAATTTAGGGTTGGGGTGTTTTGGTTTTTGCTTCCTTGACTTATTTATCCACGTATGTCTTTAAATCAATTCCTTTTCTCACTATTCAGATGTCAGCCAGAGTCACAAATCAATATGTGACCACGTAATTTTTTGGTGTAGGAAATGAGGCATGTTTAGGGGGTTACACAAAAAGAGTGACAGAAAAGGGCACGTTTTCAAGCAACGTTAACGCTCTGGAACTGGACAGATTGACATCAATCAATAAAGCACAAGGAGCTGCTCAACAGCTCTTGCTTAAGCCTCTTCTAGAATGACCATTTACAAGGGAAGGTCACTCCATTTTTGTGCTGTTGTATGTCTCAATCCTGCCTCCTAATCCATGCAAACACTTTCCTGTGCAACTTCCCTGGTTCTCAAATTAACTATTAATGAAATGGCTATTGGATTGCATTGGTATTTATTACCGCTGTACTTCCCAGTTACTCTAATCTTGGAAGTGATCCTTTCCATACCATCATCCAAGTCATTACTGTGAATAATTAGAAAGCTGGGCTGTACCCTACTGGTAACCTCTTTCCACCTTGAAATAATCCCATTTACTTCCACTGTTTGTTTCTTGCCCTTCAGCCAATTTTCAGTCTCTGTAGCCTGCCAGTTTTCTTCCTATTGTGTGAGTCTGCACCTTAGGCGCTAGTCTCCCATATGGAAATGTTTTCAGAAAATAAGAACTGAATTTCTTGTATCCAGTCTCCCTCTAATTATTCTGCTTTATGCTATCGTGCTTATATATTCAGGATTCCTTTCCTCTCCCTTGTCGGGAACGTTTGCCAAACTGTTCCATTGCTGGGTCCCTTTTCAAGGGGTTCGAATTGTGTCTCTATCTTCACCTTCCCATCTTGCTTCCAAATCACATCCCTGAAAAGAGATTCTAAGTCCTTTCTCTAATTATCTGTGGGGAGGGAACCCTCTAGATAGCAAACTGAGAATTCTGTGGGTAGAGGGTGAGTGATGTGGGCTCCATCTTTGTGTGAATCTCCGAAGAGGCACTAGTGTTGCACCATCAGTGTTTTTGTGGGATAAATGGGGGGGGGGCATTTTGATTGTACAGAAAATTTAATTAGATTTAAGGCTAATTAAATTCATTTTTTTTTCCATATTAACATGTTCACAAATATTATTGCATCTCGTTAGATTTCATTCTTCTCTCCTTACTGAACAATATTCAGTAGTAGTTTCAGATTACAATAAGTTCATTATGAAGATAAGGTGGAATTAGTGTAGGAAGCTCAGCTGGTTGAAGGGGTCTGTGCTTTAATTACTGCAGAGGGTGTGCATATTAATTACAACACAAGTGATATTTACTGTACCTCAGGAACATATGACAGAGTAAAGATACTGACAGCACCAGCTAATAAACTCAGTATGATAATGAGGAGAAAAGACCATAAAAATAGAAGGAAATAAAATTATTCATAAAGTATATTGATCCCAAAGTAAAGACATTAAGCTCTGATGAAGGGCAACAAAAGGGAAGCTCCTCACTTTATCAAACAAATAACCAAAGTAGAGAAATGTTAGCGGAGAGACAGATTGTCATTATCCTGCTCATGTGGCCACGCTCTGGAGGATACATGTGAGCAGTAAAATAGAAGATTTAGTTGTTTTAATAAATCAGCAGAAAGTCAAGTCTTTTACCTGCAGAATCTCGGGTCACGGTGGTTGTGGTGAGCTTGGGGGCTGGACACGTTGCAAGGAAATGGCTGAAGAAGAGTGACAGGAAGGGACTGTGCTTTGGACGAGGAGCCATCACCAGTTACACAAAGAAACAACGTGGCTAATTGCTTTAGGCTGCAGTAATTGCTGCTGGGTTTGTTGTGTTGGCTTTGGTTTTTTTGTTTTGTTTTTGTTTTTTTCCCCTCATACTAGTTTTGAAGTAATTGTTTTAAATCATTTCTTATCAGCAGCCTCCCCTCCAACAGCCGTTTAAGCATATACCAAATGTGAAACACAGTGGCAAGATCTGTTGGGTGTCTCTTGGCTCTGGGGTCAGTGCCCACTCCCCCAGGGTATGGAGGCCAGCTCCCTTGGCTGCTCAGGCTAGGGAACCTGTCATAGTTCTCCATTTCCTTGCTGGCACTTACACATGGTTTACTACTTGGCAGCTGCGCACAGAGAAGTGCATCAGGGGTGACTGGTTGGGATGACACACCATCAGGGTAGATAGCATCAACTCAATCTTGTTGCTTAGCTTCCTTTGGCATAGTGTACACTTCACTAGGACGTGTGTCAGGGCAATTCTGTTTGTCTCCTCTTTACAATAAACTAAGGCTGTGCAAGTGACCTGGAAAAAACCCAGCCACAGCATAAGTAATTTCTTCCAGACATTACCTTCCTTGATGTTTGAATTGACTTTTGACCTAAGGCCTCAGCCACCAAACTGGAAAGTAAGAGCCTCACCTTTTGCATGTAGTTAATCTACACCCTGATAACTCTGTAGTAATCGTCTTGTGCTGGCTATTTCAATAGACTTTGCTTAAATGAAATCAACAGCAGCAGTTCAGTCCTATTCAGACTATTTTGGTGCCTGAATAAGACAGGGACCATACCGTGCCTGGAAGTTTTAGTACATCTAATTCTTTTTATTATAGTCATTGTGCTACAGAATGTGTTTTCCTCTAAGGAGCTGTTGTAAGTTAGGTGATGGTGAGGGGAAGCTGGCAAGCAAGTCATCTTGCTAGCCATTCATCTCTAAAGACCAATGTTCAAATCACATTTACTGAAAGCTCCATATGTCTATTGCTTTGTTGTCATCAAAGCCTTGGCAGGCATTTGTTACCAATCACAAAGCTCCTTCATGTTGGGCATATATGTCAATCTTTGCTTAATTAAACACCTGGATTGAAGCAGCCACTCTTGGTCAGGATCTCTGTACTCTACTAAAGTCTGCAGTGGATGCTGTGTCATTCAAGTGATCCTTTCACTTTTTGGAGCACCGGTTGGGTTTTTTGCTTCTTTCCATCCTACAATTAAGGATCCACGTTTCTTCACCTTCATTCTTCTTGGCAAGTCAAGGAAATAATGTCATACTTCCATGTTAACACTAGTTAACAGTAAATCCAAAAGAAAATAATGAAGAAAATCTGTTGTCACTGGTATTCCTATAGTCAGCCCTGGGTTTATGCACTGGGCCAACTTAACTGCACTTTAAACATCCAAACCTCCTGAATCTATGAAACAGATTGAAAATGCTGCAAGAGCAGTTGGTATCTTGACATTTCAGGTACTTCTATCCACAGCCAGGAATACACAAACCAGAAAAAAACTATAGCAAAAGGATATGACCAATTTCAGAGCTTCAAAAAGGTCTGGTTTATATCTGCTAAGTGTTTTGGATTGTTTGGTCTTTCTTTTATCCAAGTGCATTTGCCGCCTCATTGTAATTCAGTGAGTGAAAGACTAATGGTGGTCCAGTGGCCTTTGTGAAATGTGCTGGTGTTCTTGGTTCACTTCCCAATTTGTGTATGAGTAAAACCCCTGCTGCTATGAGCACTTGTGCTCCTGTGTTTGACGGAGGGATTGAGGTTTCATTTGCTGTCTCACCCTTAGAGATGGTCCTTCCAAGATGAGGACTGAAGCAGATTTGAGGACATTGGGGAAGCATATGTTCTTTCTGTGCATGCTTCACATATCCTTAAATTTCACAGTTTCTGGGCTCTGATTCAGTGTCTTTCAGTGATGCATTTATCAACAGATTTTTAACAGTGGAAAAAAATACAGCAAGTTAACCTTTATCCTAGTTCCTCCTGCAGTTGCTACTTGTGAGGAACAACAAGGAACAAAAAGCAAGACAGTGATGTCTCTATGTTTGATGATCTGAGCATGCAGAATTGCTGATCTCAATGCAAGTGCGTAAGGAGTGATTCGAAAACTACCTTTAAAAACTGAATTTCAAACCTCCCTTTTTGTATCCCACTGTAAATCCATTGGATCCCTTAGAGACATTCTTCCCTTAGCCCTGTAAAGTGGTTAAGCATATGAAGTCATGCTTAACACATGGGCTTAGTTAAGTAACTGCACACACTTAAGTGTTAATCATAGCCTTACACCTAGGAGAAAATCTGAAGTAAATTTGTGTGTTGAATGGACTTAAAGCTAAGCATTGGGTTTAAATGCTTAGATGGATTCAGCCTAACTGCAGTCAGAAAAGAACTGGGATACCTGGCACATGTATGTATGTCACAGGCATAAATAAACACAGTTTTGGTGATGTAGAGCATAATGGTATTTCCAGGATCAGAAGGAACTCCAATTTATGTTAACAGTCAGTGAGGCTGATTTATTTTAAAGGGCAGAGAAGAGTATTAGTGGATTCATTATATTTAGCCTTCCGAGGGATTTCTTTACAGGGTGCTGCATGAAGACCTAATAAGGAATCTTAACTCCAGGGTAGATCCTGGTTTGAGTTTAACATCTTTCAAAGAGGAAGCCAAGAACAGAATAAATTTGCCTTTCTTGCATCCTTCTCCTTCCTCCCCTCCCCTACAAGCCCCCACTACTTACATCCTACCTTCTGCAGGAGCTGATGTGATATGCTGACCATGCTAAGTGATTTTGGCCAATTGGTGTTTCATGGTTTTGAGGAATTCCAGGGCTAATCAGACTGTGTACCTGGAATACAATGGAATGGTACACAATGAAATCCAGGATTTTGGGCACTTCTACATTTTGATTTAGAGTTAATGCAAGAGTCAATGAAGTCAGCTTAATGAAGATGGCTGCTCTCTAGGATGACGCTAGTTGTCAGTCAGAAAGAAATAGAATACCATGTGAGGGTGGTCAAACAGGAGGAATCGTCAAGAAGAAAATATTTTAATGCCACCATATAGATCAATGGCATGTCCTTACCTTAAAAATCACGTTCACTTTTGGTCTCATCTCAAAGATGTAACAGAAATAGAAATGGTCCGGAGAAGGGCAAAGAAAATGAGTCGAGCCAACTGAGAGCCTTTCATATAAGGCTACATTAAAAAGGGCAGGGTTATTATTTAGTTTGGAAAGAAGAAGAGCAAGAGGAAATGTGGCAGAAGCATATAAAATAATGAAGGGCATAGATCAGGCCAGTCTGCTGCTTCTCATTACGTTTGTCTGTAACAAAAGAAAAAGGGAGAACTCAAAATAGAACAACAACTGGCCAAAGAGTGATTCATTAGAGTGAGCGAAAAGTCCAGCACACGTGTATGAGTGTAACTTGTGGAACTCAGAGCTGCAGGATGAAATGAAGCCCAAGCGATTTGCATTAATACAGCCCAACACACATTTACTTCTGGAACTTGAATCGTAGCTTATAATCCTTCCAACCAGGGTATTATAAGAGCTGTTGTTACTCTTCATCCAGGTGTAAGATCTTCACCAGCTGATCTGGAGGAATACATCTTCCCTGTGGTACTGCGTTGCTGATGTAGGTTCAGAATGGAGCAGAAGGGACTATGCCTTTCCTCACTGCATTGAGGAGTTGGTGCTATTAGACAGGATGCTGTATTACAAGAATTACAAGATGAAAGTTTGAAGCTATTGCCCACTGGCAATTTATCAGCTAGGAATTGTCTGTGCAACAAAGTGCTGCTTGTCTTTGGGGTCTGGGTTTTACTCCCAGCCTGTGCTGTTTGTTTTCTGGCTTTGGTCTGCTCACAGTTTGCAACTGGGTTGGGGTATTTAGTCAGAACTGCTGCTAGTGTTTTCCCTTTCTTAGTAGCCTTTAGTCTCCTGGTGACTCTACAATAAGAATCAATGTTCTACATGAGCTTTTAACTGCCTGATCATTATAAGGCGAGATGATCATTAAATGATCCTCACTTTATTAATGCACTTTATTAAGTATTTTTTCCTGTATGTCTGGCAGCTGCACTTGAGGTAAGTTAGGAACAATTACAATGCTGAATAAATAGAAATAATGTAGGTAAGTAACAGTAAAACATGAGGGCACTCTGGAAGACACACACTGTATTGCACCTTAACTTGATGTTTAGTCATTGGAGTACCTGTTCTTCATTTTTCTTTAGTAAATAAGGCAGAAACGTACCCGGCAGGCTTGCTGCAAATAGATATTGTGTTGAACTTGGTGCTTGCTTTCTCTGAAATTCCTTCTTAAATGAATTAAGATATTGTGAACAGACTGAAAATCCTTCTTAACCTCTTACTTGGGTAGTCAACAGTTACTTCTAAGCTTTCTGACTGTTTTTGCCCCCACAGAGGAAAGACAGATGTCTTTGTTGTTAGCGGTGTATCTCTGATTTGTAAAATACAATTTCCTTTAAGGATTCTTGAGTATGCAGACTTAGCTGCTTCTTGAATGGAACAGAAGCACTTCCTTACTGAGTGAATTTGAGCTGGAGAGGTCTGAGCAAAGTATGGGGGAAAATACCATTATTTCCCGTATTAAAAGCAAAAGAACTGCAGCTTGAAACATGCAGTGACCTTGTTTGCTTTACCTGAACAATGAGAAGTCAAATCACATTATTACAGACACTTGCAAATCCTGGGTTTTATGCTTGTATTTCTGAATATTCACAGGGAAGAAAACTCCTTCTTGTGCTGTGGATACCAGCATTTAGGTATCACTCTTTACCCTTGCTAACCCTATCTGGTGATAACACACCAGGTTTATGCTGTACATATTTCACCCTACATGACCTACACAAACCACCCCAAAGTGAAATTCTTCCTCCTCCTGAAACCTGTCTCCTCCTCGCTTCTGGCTTGGCAAAGGATGCTCCATTGTTCGCAGTACTGGTGTTTGGCTCTTGTCTAGACCAGTGTTCACTCATCACAATACCCCTGTCAACACCGTGCTGTATATGTGTTAGCTGCACTATATTCCTGTTGTCAAATGGCTCTGCTGTCATGTAGTGTTTAAATGTAAAAGATATAGGTGACGATGCGGAGCTGGAGGATTGGGCTGAAAATCTGGATTTTAAGTTGTCTGCAGCACAGAAGTTGAAAGCTGAGACAGTTTTACAATAAATGTAAGCAGTTTAAGCAAGCTTGTAGCTATCAAGATGTGGATGTATGTTTTCCCCTCTGAAATGTGCTGCCTTTCAAGAGCACAAGTGTGGCATTTAGGTGACACTGCACTGCTCATCCGCGTGCCCTTTCTGGGGATGACTCTGCTTCTGTCTCCTCCTTGTCTGCACACGCTGCAACTCCAAGGGTCTGCTGTGACCCTGCCACAGGCTACAAGACCAGTGAGCTGCAGAGGAGCCTGAACTGCTCGTGATACAGGAAAAGATGACAATGAATAAAGTGCAGTGCTCTTTTTCACTGCTATCAGCTTTATTTCAGATCTGCTTTGGGGTTTTTTTCCTGTGTGTTGGAAAACCTTTATTTTTGATGATTTTTCCTTGCCTACCTGTTTCTATTTTTTCCCCTGTTTTGGTCCAATACTCATAGATGGTCTTGGTCTTCCCGCAGGCTGGGTTGTGGATGAACCTCCTAAAATCCAGTGTTTGCTGAAAACAGTCCTGAGTTTCTGAATTAACTGAAAACAAAAATCAGAAATAAGAGACCACTTCTCTTCCTCTGTATCTGCTACGCTGAAGCAGGGAGACAGCACAGCCTACAGCAGTCCTCAGGGAGGGAACTGGTGTCAGAAGACTGGGTTTGTGTTACCCTAAATTGAAGCATAGACCCTAGCCATATCCAAAGCAGAAATCAAACGCCTCTTGGTCCCTGGCCTGTAGTTCCTGACAGATTTAACTGGAAATCCAGGTAAAGTTCCTTGTGAGGACAGTGCCAGTCTGTGAGTGGGTCCCTATATCCCTTCAGGAAAGATTACCTTTCCTTAAAAACAATATTCCAACCAAACAAAAAAAAACCCTGACACTTGCAATTAGTCATTACCTACTGTTGCTTGCGATTTGTTGGCAGATCAAGCTACAATCTGTTGCACTATGACAGATCAATTTCTGCAATTCATTACAGAACTGAGCCAAAACAAAACAACTTTCTCTCTCCTTCCCCCTCCCTCTACCCCCAGTGCTGCAGCCTCTGGTTCGCTGCGAGCCTTAGACTTCTGTGGAAAGGAGCAGATGGGAGGCGAAAAGAGGGGTGGGAAGAGATGAGCCCTTCTCAATGTAATGCCCTTAATCTGAGTCCATGTGCACATTAATGTGAGATCAGTCCCATCCTTGGAGCCAGCTACTGTGCAGTCCTAAAATAGCATTTCAGTCACTGGATACTGTACAAAATACTTTAATCCATTTTTGTCCAAACTTGTCCTTGCGTTGTATATCCTGCCAAAGATTTGGTAGGGAATAGGTGGGATGTTTTATGTCAGATTAGTGGTTACAAGATTAGACACATGTGCTTCCTTTCAGAAAACAGTGACCACTTGCTATTATGTGGGAGCTGCCCTTCATCCTCCCTTTGCATAAGAGGATGACAGATGTGTTACATGTTATTCTCCTAGAAAACTATGGTCATTTTTGCACTACCTCCATGAATGCTTAAATAAATAGCACTAATGGTTCTAACATGAGACGTAGGATAAAAGAATCTTATGGTTTTTCCTACTACCTTTTGTAGCTCTGTCACCTGACTTGGTAAGCCCACCTTCAGTGAAAAAATAGCACAGTGACATTTTCAAAACATGCAGTCCCTTGAGCCTGGAACCTAACACTGACAAGAAAGCTCAGCTTGATTCCAATACTGCTTTGTGATGTGTACTCCTCTTTTTCAAGAGCTGGGCTGCAACAGCTGCTAAATACAGAGAAAGGGTGGAAAAAAAGGTTGCTATTATACACAGTTTAGTTGTACAAAAAGCAGATGCTTTCTATGTATTTTATAAGTGAACACAGTCGGCATTCCAAAGCACCCTGGGCTCATTGCTCGTGCTACCTTCACTAATTTTTTGCCTAGTGATGAGCAGCCACCAGAGTATTTGCTCTCCCTTTTTCTCAGTTCCCCAAACAACTCAATCCTGTGTGACGCTCGGTGCCACCAGCTCCTGTTGGGGTCAGTGAGCACTGATATTGGACAGCTTCTTGCAGGAAGCCCTTTGCTTTTCAAAGAAGGGGGAGAAAAACTAGCAAATCTTCTCAGTGTTATTAAACTGCATCTTTGTGTGGGGCCAGATTTGTGGAAGTGCTTGCGTTTTAGCCCTTAGATGGAGTGGCCAGCTTTTTGCCAAGTGCTGGTTGCTGCTGAATAGGGATAACACCAAATTCCCCTGGGTTCATTGCCAGGGATGGTGACAGCAAGATTTAACTGACCAGATGCATGTGACACATCAGTGAAACGCTAGCAACAGGGAGGGTCACTCTATCAATATATACCTGTTCACTCCGTGTTTCTTACCAGAGTGTTGTCCCACTTGTGCTACAGGGGTAAGGCAAACCCCACCATTCTCCTCTGTGGCTCATTTTAGTTTGCACCGTTGTTTACTACAGGAAAAGCTGGATGCCTGAGCTGAAGGTTCTGGAGTGAGGAGGAAGCAGCCATCCTGGTGTTTCCTTCCTTCTGTGAGCACGGTTTGGAAAATGCCTGCCAGCCCCCAAAGGAAAATTCACTTTCTCAAAGTCTTTCACACTTTGACTAAAATGATGCACAGGTAGGAATGCTGAGCCAGAGCACAGAGAGAAGAGCCTCCTCTCTCAACAGATTAGAAATCCCCCTCATCTTCCCCGAGTTTTTCACCTCACACATGCCTGGCACACACTGATTTGCTCAGAAAGTCATCCAGAAAACTTCAGCGTACTTAAAAGCCTGCTTTATTTTATTGCTAATATTTCTGTACCTCTTTCTGAGGCAAAAATGTCGAGCTGATGTTTGTGGCAAGTAATGTTAAGGTTCTGACTATAGTCTCCAACACAGAAATTAAGTGAATGACACTGTTTTAAACACCCTTTCTCAGCAGTGATTAAAGGACTTTTCTTTATATTTTTAAGGATAATATAAGACAATATAGTTGTGTTCTTGCCCTTTAAGAAAGCAGTACTCAAACAGGGTGTATGCATATTTAGAGTTGTATGTAGCTCAGCATAGTACTTTGGTTATCATTGTTCAATAGTGTTGTTCCGGTAATGAAGCGAAACTTCTGAAGTCCAAAACTGAGATGTAAAATCTGAAATGTGCTCCATAGAAACTGTCTTGGATCAGTGCAGAAAAATCAGAGATACAGATGGGAAGTGAGGCTTTATCAATTTATTTGGCTTTCATTAGAGCTGAATAAATAGTAACACGTGAAACCTAATTCTATCCAATTTCTTTGTTCTGGTAAATTACTACCTACGCCTCTCGCTTTTCTAGTTCCTGTGTTCCTAGAGCAGCAAGTGCTTTTTCCCCTTGGAGCATTTTGTTTAAGCATTTAACCCCTCTCTCCCCCCTCTGCACTCCCCTCAACAATATACAGACATTTCAAAAGCATAGGTTCGAATCAGCTTTGAGTACAACTCCTGCACAAGTTGTCTTTTGTGAGGGGGTTGATGCTTTCAGCATCCTTCACTTTCTCTGTGCTGCTGGTGAAAGGAGGGTGTGTTTTTATTGGTGCAGAACAGCTGTAGCGTGATATAGCACATTAACTTTGCTTTTCGTAATGGCCAGATATTAGTATTTGCACACTGGTTGTTGATGTGTAGGTGAACCACAGGCCTTGTGTACCAGTCCTGAGGGGAATCGACTCTCTGCACCAAAATGCTGGCATTGCTCTGCAAAGACAAGCCATGGACACAGACAAACAATTGCAGAAAATATCCCTAATGTTAAATACAGTATAAAGAATCTGTTTTTCCCCCTCTTATTATTCCTATTGTTTTATTTCCAGCCCTCTTGCTAGTGGCTGCCTTTGTGGCACTTCAGCTGTGATTAGATGGGCGGGCGAGCAGCTTCCTCTAGAGCTGAAGCCAGCTGGGTGAAAAGACTGGCAGAGCCTCAACTCCTCGTCTACCCACTGCCTTCACAGCAGAGTTTATTATCTCCATAGCTCTGTGACATGCCCAGCCTGTGTGAGCCAGGGGTCTCAGAGCACAAGTCAATATTCAGTAGTCAGAGCTTTCTTATTACTGCTCTGTTGCTATGCTTATTTTGATGTAGTCGTAACCTAAAAAACCACCTAATAGCCAAGAGGCTGGGGGGAAGGGAGGAGGAGAGGCAGAGAGAGAGAGGGTCATCCACTTCTAATGCTGGAAACCCTGTGATAATCTGTTCCATGCATTCAAATGAAAATATGACTTCTTGGCAGAGAATAGCATTATAATGTAAAATCCCATATGCTGTTATACAGTATGTTGCAATCTGTTTTACTGCTGCCTCTATTCTAACGAGTGAATACTGCCAATAAAGCAATTGAAGATAACACTAATTGCTTATTTCTGTGATCCATAATTTTTATGACTGCCTTATAGCTCTTTAGTCAAATAGATGTTTTTTGGCCTCTCAGATCTAGAACTCATGTACTGTAGTGATTGAGGCTGAAAATCTGCATGCTGGCCTGAGAGGTTTTTTTTGCCTAAGCTGATGAATAGTGTGTGTGTGAGGGGGAAATAATTGAAAAGTGTTAAAGAAAATAGAAGTCTTAAATCAGTCATAACAGGTCATAACACTGGATTTCATCAATATTTTTTAATATAAATTGGGTTCTTTCTCTCACCCTCTTGCTGCTTCGGCATTGTCTTTGCTGTGGAGTAATCAGACACTGGTTCTCAGAAATAAAACTCCCTTAAGCTTTTCAGAGTGACAGCGCTGCCTTGGTGCTGTTCCAGGCACCTTTTTTCTGCAAGAGACTGAAATATACCATTGGCACATGAGGGTAAGCAGGTCCTAGTCCTGCAGCTTCAAACTGGGGCTGGTCTTATGAATGACCAGTTCTCTCATTACAAGGTAGCCCCACCATCTCCTAGCAGCTCCTGTGTCATTTGAGTCATTCCTTAAGGCTGCAAACCAGAAAGGCCACACTAACCATAAAGTTTTGAAGGCCACTTAAGAGAACTGACCAGATTCACAAGCCATTTGGGGTTCCCTTGGGTTCTATTGGTGCTGAGGTGGTGCAGCAGCTTTCAAAGCAGCCCCTTGTAGACCAAAGGGAGATGCTTTGATGGGTCCCCAATAGACGTGTCTCACAGTCACTATGAGGAAACTGAACTCCCTGTTAATGGGAAGGTCAGAAACTTCCCAACCTGTGCAATGCTCTGATGTTTAGGGCACTTGCCTTATTTAAAGCAGATATGCTTCATATTTCCAGCTGGAAAGAAGAGCAGGTGAATTTGGTGGGTAGTAAACATCTCCTGACTCATTTACTAACCTACTTCTCCAACATGCAGTGCTATGGGGAGTGCTGGTGGAGAGGATGTGTGTTCTGGGGGCTAGTCCCCATTGTAACCGTGAACCATTTCTAACATTCAGCATTTTACTACATTGTAGGTTGTTGATCCTGCGCTTAAAGAGCACAATGACCCCTGTTCCTAGAGGGTTGTTACCATTCACATGGTTCAGCCTGAGAGCAGGGCTAGACATTGGGAAGGAAGGTGTCTGTGGGTCCTCTCCAGCATCTGGAAGGAAAGGCACAAGTCTCCAGTGGGAAGCAGAGGTAGAGGCAGCCAGCACCCTGGCTGCGAGGGGACATGGCAGCAGGGCACAGAGGACAGGCTGAGGCAGCTCCAGCTCAGCAGCTGCCTTCCCCTGCCACAGACCTCTCAGCAGCAGCGCTGATGGGCTCCACGGGGCACTGCAGCTGGGCCTTTCTACCCCACAGGACCTTCCTGAAGCCCTGCCAGCCTCAGGGCTGGGCTACCACCCTCCCTCCCAGCCCTTGGCATGGCCTGGCATGGCACAGCACGGGTGGCAGCAGTCCCGCAGGGAGACGGGAAGAGCCAGCCAGGACCAGGTCCAGCAGGATTTATAGCTCTGGGGAGGGGTGTGGGAGTATTGCCATGGGCTGGCATTCCCTAAAATCTCCGGGTGTAGTTACTTCACTGCAACCAGGAGGTCCAAATTATGCTCCAGCCCTGTGCAGA